>NC_137458.1:143933420-144533420 GCF_964235325.1 Thermobia domestica | reverse complement strand
AGCGGGAAGAAGGGCAGCACAAAAGTAGCATAAGGATAAGGTATGCTTCGTACTGATTTCTGTAGTAAACATGATGATTCCGTATATTTGTACAATATACCGCTGTCCGGATAACGGATTTTTCTCAGCGTTGTTCTGCACTGTGTCCAGATCTAAATCCAAACTGATAGTTCGGGATCAGGTTGTGCTCTTCTGTGGGCTACTGTAGTCGTCTGTGTAAAGTTTTCTCAACCATTTTGCATGTATGGAGACTAGGCTAATTGAGCGATCACTAGTTAGTCTGGAACGTGTGACTCCGGGTTTCAGTCATGATGATCCTTACTTCTTTCTAGGCTGATTGGAAGTGACCTGTATGCAATATGCCGTTAACCCTTTGGGGATCCTATGGTGCAATTTTGTACCATACGCGTTTTTCATGGTACATTGCGTTATTTCTTTTCTATTTGAGCTTTTTCGTCCGGTTTTTTTTTTTTTTTGTTTTCCAAGTCCAGAGGCCTTGTAGAAGACATTACGTATGGTTTCACACCTTCCTGCGTCGAGATATAGAAGGTGATGACGTCATAATTCTAAAATATATTTTCTTTTATTAAGCCTATGTTCATTATTTTTTGGCGGGCTTATTTTTGCACGTAGAAGATTGAAAGTTTGCACAAACATTCAGTCCACCGAGTAGTATTTACCAAATGTTTTGTTCCGATGTCAGCGCTAAAACAGGGGGGGAACCAGAGGGGCAAAGGGGAAAAAAGGGATTTTTTAACCCCCAAAATCCCGTTTTTCGTCATTCTCCCGCCTTACATACATGATAGGACCACGTGAGTCACACCGTCTGAAAGGCAGTTCCATTCTGAAGAGAACGACGGTCGAATTATTATCCTAGGGTAATTAGGGATGTCTCAGGGAATTTTTAAAAAATATACTTCTATATAGGGAAAAATGGGGCATTGTCGGTATATATATTTTTGGCGGGCTTATTTTTGAACGTAGAAGATTGAAATTTTGCACAAACATTCAGTCCACCGAGTAGTATTTACCAGATTTTTTGTTCCGATGTCAGTGTTAAAACAGGGGGGAAAACCAGAGGGGCAAAGCGTTAAAAAAGGGATATTTTTACCCCAAAAATCCCGTTTTTCGTCATTTTCCCGCCTCACATACATGATGGGACCACGTGAATCATACCGTCTGAAAGGCAGTTCCATTCTGAAGAGAACGACGGTCGAATTATTATTCTAGGGTAATTAGGGCCGTCTCAGTGAATTTTTATCCAAATATACTTCTGTATAGGGTAAAAGTGGGGCATGGTAGGAAAATTTTTTCTGGCGGGCCTATTTTTTCACGTAGAAGATTGAAATTTTGCACAAACATTCAGTCCACCGAGTAGTATTTACCAGAAGATTTTTTCGATTTCTGCGTAAAAACAGGGGGGTCCAGAGGGGCAAAAGTTGAAAAAAGGGATTTTTAGACCCAAAAAATCCCTTTCTTCGGTATTTTCCCCCTTTACATACAAGATAGAGACACGTGAGTCATACCGTCTGAAAGGCAGTTCTGTTCTGAAGAGAATGATGGGCGAAACATGGCCCTAGGGTAATTAGGGATGTCTCAGGAAATTTTTTCCTTGAGATCATGGTGTTTTGCGGTCGTTTTGGGCATGGTGGGAATTCCTGATAAAATTTCTCCCGCCCTTACTATTCAAGATAGAAACTTGAAATTTGGTACACACATTTAGTTTACCAAGTACTATTCATCAGATTTTTTGGAGGTCTCTACGTTCACACAGGGGGGGGGCAGGGGGGCCCAAAGTTGGACCAAAAAAAATTTCCCATCAAAATTTTCCCTTTGACATCAATTTTCCCTCTCCTGGTATATGGTATGGGCATGTAAGTGATACCATTTGAAAGCCTGCTCTATTCTGAAGAGAATGAGGTATTAACCATGATCCTAGGATAAATAGTGACGATGCAGTAGCTGCTTGACTGAAAGTCCAAAAAATAGCCCAAAATGCCAGGATCCGGAAAGGGTTAAATATGCGACTGGGCTTCACTTCGTACGTTACGGGTGGCTAGGGCTGGTATTTTGTTTGAACCGAGCCCTGTGGAAGTGGATATTTCGTGCGACTGTTTGAATCTATTTGATTGTTTCGATTGTTGTGCGTGCCTCTGTTGCGAGAGGATCTTCCAGTGGAGATTAGACGTTGCTGCGGTGAACTGCTTGACTGATCGGAGCTGCTGTTGGTATCGTTCTGATGTAGCTTTTCCTCTAAGCTGATGTAGCTCGATTTGATCGTCTGGGTCGTCAATAGGTTCTTATGTTCCTTGCAAGCGGAATGTCCTTGTTTCGTATTTTGCACGCAAGACGTTCCGAGCGAGTCTCCGGAATCCTTGGTAGGAAGTTGACATGTCACTCAGATTTTGAGTCATTGCAGTCGTTTGTCCACCCTGGATATTGCAAAGGTTTTATATCGAGTGTATCTGTCTCGATATATATTTATATTCGAATTGAAATATATATATTTGAATTGTTCCCAATGTGTTTTTTTTAGTAACAATATTTAGAAGCAAGGGCGCCCATGTTGTGTTTTCCAAGGGGGGACAAGTATAAGCGACATTTCAAATGTAGCCTAGTCTCAAAGTTTGCAGTAACTATTCTAAAATATTTATTGGGTTTTCGATCTTCCGAAGCACAATTTCCTCTAAAAAAAAAGGGGGGCAAGCGCCCCACCTTCCCCCCCTGATGGGTGCCCTTGTTTAGAAATCAAAATGTGTACTTCCCCATTTCTCTTTTCTATTGATTGTCTGGCTTTTATTCATAGTTCATATGAGAGTTTAATACTGTTTATTTGGAATATATATGATACTTCTCGATCTGAAATAAATATATTTGAATTGTTCCGAATGTGTTATTTTTATTAACAATATTTAGAAGTCAAAATTTGTACTTCCCCATTTCTCTTTTGCATTGATTGTCTGGCTTTCATTCATTGCTCATATGAGAGTTTAAGGACTGTTTATTTGGAATATATATGATACTTCTCGATCTGAAATAAATATATTTGAATTGTTCCGAATGTGTTATTTTTTATTAACAATATTTAGAAGTCAAAATTTGTACCTCCTCATTTCCCTTTTCTATGGAAAGTCCAATGTGTCAACGTAGAGATTTCAAAAAATCTGATAAATAACACTTTGCATACTGAATATGTGTGCCAAATTTCAAGTTTCTATCTTGAATACTAAAGGCGGGAGAAATTTTATCAATAATTCCCACAATGCCCCAAATTACCGCAAAACACCATGATCTCAGGTAAAAAAAATTCCTGAGACATCTCTATTACCCTAGGACTATAATCCGCCAATCATTCTCTTCAGAATAGAACTGCCTTTCAGGCGGTACCATTCACATGTCTCCATCATGTATCTAAGGCGGGAAAATCCCGAAAAAGGGGGGTTTTGGTCTAAATATCCCTTTTTTCAACTTTTAGCCCCTCTGGACCCCCCTGTTTTAACGCAGAAATCTAAAAAAAATCTGTTAAATACTACTCGGTGGACTGAATGTTTATGCACAATTTCAATCTTCTAGGTGCAAAAATAAGCTCGCCCAAAAAAAAAATATATATATATACCGAAAATGTTCCATATTCCCCTATACAGAAGTATATTTTGATAAAAATTCCCTGACACATCCCTAATTCCATCTTCCATCAGCAGTAACCAGTTCAACTGTGAGTGTCGTGGTGTGAAAATGGTGCGGTAAAATGGGCGGCCTGACAAACTTCCAAAGATGCATGATCATTGGTGCCCGTCTGGTTGGAGATTTAGCCCTTTGGGGATCCGATGGTACAATTTGTACCATACGTGTGTTTCATGGTACATTGCGTTATAACTCTCCTATTTGAGCGTTTTCATCCGGTTTTTTTTGTTTGTTTGTTTGTTTTCCAAGTCCAGAGGCATTGTAGAAGACATTACGTATGGTTTCACACCTTCCTGCGTCGAGATATAGAACGTGATGACGTCATAATTCTAAAATATATTTTCTTTTATTAAGCCTATGTTCATTATTTTTTGGCGGGCTTATTTTTGCACGTAGAAGATTGAAAGTTTGCACAAACATTCAGTCCACCGAGTAGTATTTACCAGATTTTTTTTCAGATTTCTGCGTTGAAACAGGGGGATCCAGAGGGGCAAAAAGTTGAAAAAAGGGATATTTTTACCAAAAAATTCCTTTCTTCGGGATTTTCCCACCTTAGATACATGATGGAGACATGTGAATGGTACCGCCTGAAAGGCAGTTCCATTCTGAAGAAAATGATGTGCAAACCATGATCCTAGGGTAATTAGGGATGTCTCAGGGAATTTTTACAAAATATTCTTCTGTATACGGAAATATGGTACATTGTCGGTATATATATTTTTTGGCGGGCTTACTTTTACACCTAGAAGGTTGAAATTGTGCATAACCATTCAGCTCACCTAGTAGTATTTATCAGATTTTTCTCAGATCTCTACTTTAAAACAAGGGGTCCAGAGGGGCTAAAAGTTGAAAAAAGGGATATTTAGACCCAAAAATCCCTTTTTTCGGGATTTTCCGCCTTAGTTACACATGATGGAGACACGTGAGTCATACCGTCTGAAAGGCAGTTCTATTCTGAAGAGAATGATGGGTGAAACATGACCCTAGGGTAATTAGGGATGTGTCAGGGAATTTTTATCAAAATATACTTCTGTATAGGGGAATATGGGACATTTTCGGTATATATTTTTTTTTTGGGCGAGCTTATTTTTGCACCTAGAAGATTGAAATTGTGCATAAACATTCAGTCCACCGAGTAGTATTTAACAGATTTTTTTTTAGATTTCTGCGTTAAAACAGGGGGGTCCAGAGGGGCTAAAAGTTGTAAAAAGGGATATTTAGACCAAAAATCCCCTTTTTCGGGATTTTCCCGCCTTAGATACATGATGGAGACATGTGAATGGTACCACCTGAAAGGCAGTTTTATTCTGAAGAGAATGATTGGCGGATTATAGTCCTAGGGTAATAGAGATGTCTCAGGAATTTTTTTTACCTGGGATCATGGTGTTTTGCGGTAATTTGGGGCATTGTGGGAATTATTGATAAAATTTCTCCCGCCTTTAGTATTCAAGATAGAAACTTGAAATTTGGCACACATATTCAGTATGCAAAGTGTTATTTATCAGATTTTTTAAGATCTTTACGTTCACACAGGGCCGCTCCAGAGGGGCCCAAAGTGTGAAAAAAATTTCCCCCGAAATTTTCCCTTTGACATCATTTTTCCCTCTCCTGGTATATGGTATGAGCATGTAAGTGATGCCATTTGAAAGCCAGCTCCATTCTGAAGAGAATGAGGTATGAACTATGATCCTAGGATAAATAGTGACGATGCAGTAGCTGCTTGACTGAAAGTCTAAAAAATACCCCCAAAACCCCGGATCCCTTAAGGGTTAGTGGAAACACTAGCGAACATTGTGGGGATATCGAAAAGCACTGTGTCCAATGTCATGAGAGCATACACAATTCATGGGCAAACGAGTTCTGCAAAGCACAACGGTGGTCAAAAGACAATCCTGTCAAATAGGGACCGGAGGGCATTAAAACGGATTGTAGCAGCTACCGTAAAAAGAAGACCACTGCAATGAAAATTACGTCTGAACTTAATTCTGGCCTACAGAATCCGGTTTCATCGAAAACACTTCGACGGGAACTTCATAAAATTTAAATTCATGGCAGGGTTGCTATCTCCAAACCCCTGTCACAGCAGTAAATGCGAAGAGGCGTATCCAGCGGTGCAAGGACCTCAAGGGGTGGACTCATGAGCAGTGGAAACACGTAATGTGGTAAGATGAATCGACCTTCACCTTATTTCCAATAACCGGTCGTGTTTACGTGTGAAGAACACTATCGCAGGCCTATGATACAGACTGTCTGCTCCGAACTGTAAAGCATGGGGGTGGTTCTGTTACAGTATGGGCAGTGATATCGTGGTTTTCTCCAGGTTCCATCATAGCCCTGCATGGAGTGATGAATTCTAAGGCGTATGAGATCATTTTGGGGGACCAGGTTCTACCCATGGCCCAAATATTGTTCCCTGATTTTGATGGCATCTACCAAGATTATTTGGCACCCTGTCACGCTGCAAAAACGGTGAAATCCTGGTTTGAGGAACATGACTAGGAGCTCACACCTTCCCTGGGTACTACAATCACCAGATCTGAACATCATTGAGTCATTGTGGTCTGAATTAGAAAGGCGTGTTCGATCTCATTACCCTCCACCAACATCCCTTAAGGAACTGGAGCATGTTTTGGAGGAACAATGGTACAAAATTCCACACACTACGATTTAGGAGCTGTATTCGTCCATTCCACGTCGGATCCAAGCTGTTTTGGACGCAAAAGGAGGCTCCACACCATACTAGGTATGATTTTCACACTTTTGCAAACGTTTAGAGATTTTTCTGTCCAACCCCTGTATATATATATATATATATATATATATATATATATATATATATATATATATATATATATATATATATATATATATATATATATATATATATATATATATATATATATATATAATCATGGTTCATCAGCTTCTCCCCCGGACTATAGGTTCCGTCTGCTAGTCGAACATAGTTATAGGTTCGAAGAAAGGAAAATGGTTAACGTTACCGCTTTTGCTGGTGCTTGTGATATAGGTTCGATTTTCTATAACATTTCATGTGATTCGAATCCTACATTAAACTGTAAGTAATATCTCGTATAGTCTTGGTGTTGTAAATGGATCTTAAACCTCAAAATAATCGTAGTATAGCTATACAAAACTCACTGATGTAATATCGCCATGTGAATGTCTAGTAAATGAATTTGCTACAATTAAAACTATTTTGTAAATATGATATACTGTTTGGGGGAGTCGTCCATTTAATCATGCAGGAAACTAAACCTCTGTAACGTGAAAACTGTTAAGTTTATTAACACAAAATTTTGTTTGTATTTACAGTCAGTTCAGAGTTTGTCCTTCTGCTTGTTAAGACTCATCGTCATGAGCACCATTTACGCCAAAATACTTTTGTAATATTTTCTGATTGCAGCATTAACTGTCCTTCCTTTTTCTCCATTATGAACATTATTTGCTTTAAAGAATACTAACTATAAGATCTTATTTTACAATACAATGTTTTAAATTTTGGAAGATGCATTTTGAACGTTAAGTGTTCTAGAATTCGATTTATGCGACGCTACAAGTTAGAAAATCACAGATAACTCTCAGAGTATTTGAGAATAATTTTGAAATACTATGTAGTTTTGCTTTCGGACACTTTATCTTTTCATTCTTTATTTATTAGAATGTTTACTATTATTCAAATTCTAGTAACGAAATGGGACTACAATTCCCCGGTATATAATTTATTATTTGTTTTGAAAAAAAAGCCTACGAATCGATTAGGGGAAACATTGTACAACACTCTATGTGAAATTGTAATACCAAAAGTTACATGCATTGCATTCATATTCATTTGTCCACATGGAGAACTCCTCAAGGTTAAAATTGGATAGGCATTTGTAAGGAAAAACACTTGAAGTGCTGTTTCAGTATGATTTGTTGTTGAATTCATATCTGTCGTATGCCACGCAGTAACATTAACTGTTTCTCAAAAATTCACTAAAAATAAAATGGCGGTCGAAAGTATTTTTTGTAATATACAGAACTCAAAATATGTGTTTGTTCGACAGAAGTTTGCACACTGCTCATCTAAGTTTCTATTCAAGTTGGCATGAATATTATTCGATGCTCTAGAATAGCTATTGCTGGACTCAAAACCTTCAAGTACCCAGTTATCGGTGTTGCCAACCTATTAGAAAATTATTTTTTCCTATGTATTCCTTGTTGTTCAACATCTCTGCGCCAAACTTAATATGAACGTTATTCGATATCCTAGGAACATTATTTTCTTGAAATTACACTGCATCGGTTTGTAGGGTATTTGGTATTTTCTAGTGATAGTATATATATGTGAAGTATATGATGCATTATATCAAACTGTTGATCTTGTATCAGCTCGAACGTTAAAATTTCGATCAAATTTTAGTTACTGACTCATTCAACTGTCACTCAACTTCCTACATTTGCAATACGCTGTGTATGGGTTTGGTTTACAGATGTAACGAACTGTCTAGCATGCAATGGTACCAGGAGCGTCATTTCAGATTTTGCTTGGGGGTGCAAGACCTCTTGATATAAGTAAAATTTCGCGTTTTTCACTGATTTACTACTATTCTAATGATAAAATCTATATACATCTCAAACTCGGGGGGGCAAATGCCCCTCCCTGCCCCCCTAAATGACGCCCCTGAATGGTACATGTACAGGTAATCAATTCCTCACAACTGTCTCGAATTGGTGGTAATGTTAATAAATGAGGGACAAGTGAATTATTTTCCATTTTCCATCCCATTGTTAAAGGGGAAGGCAGAACTGAATGCTGTATGTGAAAGTAAAGAGAATCTCTAGTTAGTGGCAATTTCTGTATTGTAATACCCGGACGAATATACTAGACCGAACTTCATTGATGTTGTCAGCATTCAACGCGCCATGCACTTTGCAGAAGAAGATTTCAGTATCTTTAATGGTGTGGTCGCTAAGGACTGTATCAGCTCCTAATCCTCTCAGCAGATGGTTATGCTGTGCAAATACATCCTAGCACGTTCTCTTCGTATGTCCAGTAATGTACGAAGTTGAGTCATCCAGTGATAGCATGGAAAGCAGGCAAAAGTTGGAGAACTTGTGGTTCCATCTGCAGCTTTTCAACAATGGTGTGAACTGGAATGTACTTTCTGCTCCTTACTGTCCCTGTTTTCATCCACAGTTTCTGGCATGACATCATGTGAAAGTAACTAACCAGAAGAACTAAGATGTCAGTGTCTCTTGTCGAAAGAACAATGCTTCTTGCTCTGCTTTTAACACAGTGTAAAATAATTCTGGTGTCAGCTTCTTCGTGTTTAGCCTGGAAGGCCGAAAGCAAGAAGTTTCGTCCCTTTTCTCACCACTGAAGTCACCTGCCGCAACTAATATGGTCTTGTTGGATGGTGCTTGCGGAATCAACTGGTTTGAGAGAAATTAAATGAGATCTACTTTGCTGTCGTCAATAATGAAGTTCTCCCACTTTGCAGTAAGAGGCACATCTCTGCTATCTATTGGTTTCCTGATCCCGACATAGCCTTCCCCACGCCGTTTCCGTGTGCCACTCTTGATTGAGTGATGGTAATAACGATCAAGAATTATATCAATAAGCTGGAAGTTTACCTAACTTTAGAAAACATTTTGTACAAAAATATTTGCAAAGTCTCCAAAAGTGTGTACTGCCTGTGGCTTTCCAATTGCTATTACCAGGGCCTGTCCATCATCGCCGTCGAAGTCTTTGGCATCAAGTTTGTTAGGACAAGGAATACGATCAGTCAATATTTCAGAAAGAATTGTTTTTGAGCCTGAGCGAAGTTGCCCATTTGATTTTGCCAGAGAGAGAAACAACGAACAGTTCATGCGCCATAATGTTTTAGATTTACTGGAAATTCTGCTTCATATGCAGCAATGAGTCGCTGCAAAATATTCCTATCAGCTTTCACTGTTTTCATCTTCCCAGGTTTACATCTGACTCTTTCACTTCATAAAGAGAAGCAAAGGTCAGATACTTGTTTTGGGGCAGCTTGGCTAAAATTTATCGTTCTTTCTTCAGTTGGCAGAAGCTTGTCCTTCACAAAGACATTCAACTGATGTTGTTCTTTCTCCTTCTCTTCCTCCTATGAAATGATATCTGAAATGGGCACATGTCCAAATTTCCTAGGAACAAGCAATACATCTCGGTTTGGCACTGCAACGAAGTCATAACAATCCTGCACATAGATTTGAAGCTTTTCCTTGAATGTGGCTCTTCTGATCTTATATGATTATGGTACGTCAGCATCTGCTTTTACTGCTAAGGCAAGTATCTATTCCTGTCTTTATTTAGTTGAATAAAGTGCCCCTTGCTTGCAGATTCTCTGATCTCACTGATTAACCATTTCATAGCAATATCTGTTTCAGCTGAATTTTGTTTACTTCTTGATGCATTTCGCTGAAACTTTTTGAAGCAGTTTGGATGGTATTTTATTTCCTTTGTGATAAGTAACTCCGGCTAGTTGTGTACGGACGTGTAGATCACATTGGGACAAATTCAGTATATGGTTATTCACATTGAATGTGGTCACAGAGCAAAACATTCCTTTAGTATTAGAGTTTTGGCAGAAGATACGAAGTTCCCAATGCATTGATGATGTTGGGCTTCTCAGCTTTTTGGATGATATGCAACTTTTGGATCCTGGGCTGTTAGCTCTCTTTTGCAGTCGAATCTTAGTATTGCTTGTGAAGGAGGAAAAACATGGCTTATGGCACCACAGTACGTTGATTCCTGATGATACGATATCCTTGCTTGGATCTGATTGTTTGCAGATCTGTTGTGCGTGTCAAAAAATTCTTGTCTCGGAAGCATGACTTAACGTCTCTAGACCTCGTTCAATACCCATACTAATCACTCACTTCTTTCTTGACAGATAAGACACTCTTTAACATCAGGCTTCTCATTCTTTTTGAGGCTGCAAACACTTCCATTTTAGAATCTGAATAATGTGGAAGCACAACAAAATCCGAAACTATACAACGATATTGTATATCTATTTTGTAATTTCTTCTATATCTTGATTTTGGGCAACGGTGCATACAATCTGTCGTGTAGAAAAAGAAGAAAAAAGAATATATATGTTGTTGATTCTAAATCAAGGATGTTATAAATAGAGGATCTGCTCATATGTATATCATCCTATTAAATCGATGAAGCCAAAAAACAACTGAGCTTCGGCACGTCTGATTGGTTACTCTCGTTTCTGCCATCGCCTGATTGGCTACTTTCGTTTCCGCCATGATTGTTGGCTCAAAACATTGCGATCCTATTGGCGGAGTAGGCAGAGTAGGGTGGCGAAACTGTGACGTATGGCTTCAGGATTTTGTTGTAAGGGCAGATTCTCTATTTTATAAGATCCTCGTTCTAAATAGAAAGAAATAAGATTTAATCTCAATAATTAAAGTATATGTTGGTTTTATAGGTGTAATCTGCATTTATAGTTATCATAACAGCAGATAGTTACTTGTTTAAAACGTTGCTATGACAATCGTAAAAGAAAAGTATAATTAATGAAGTTTTGGAGAATAAAGATAATAAGTGATATAATTTGTCGTGCCCGATTCAATGTGATTTAATCATTTTTATATATTTTAAGAATTACACGGACTATGGGCTGGAATGTAACGTAAAATATATGTATAATATAAATTAATCATTACATTTATAAATTGTGTTATCTCGCCCAGGACGTTACAACTACCGTAATGACACCACCACTTATGAATGAAAGAATTGGACTGGAGACTAATGATAGCGTTGATTTTATTTTCCGTAAACAAACTCACATCAAAACTACGTTGTAGTGACGAAAGGTATACACGTATATCATTTTAATAGGAATAATAATAAATACGTCTTTGACCATTACAACGTATTTTTGAGGTGATTTAGTTAAAATAAAATAGTCAACGCCAACATTCGTCGGTCCAATGCCAAAACCGCGAATGTGCAAATTTTGTTATTTTCACCTAAGTGCAGTTTCACGTTATTTGGGGCACACAGATTCCAATATCAAAGTCCCATATGTGAAATATGAGTATATTAGAAGTTATCGTAAATTCCTAAAACATGTATCTAAGTCTATATACTGATTTTCGGAGTAAGTTGAATATTAAAATGCTTATAACTCAAAATCAAATTTAGCGCATTCGTGGTTTTGGCATTGTATCGACGCATTGGTAAACATTGACGAAAGGTAAACCAAGGGTATAAGTATGGAAGTTCAATAGAGTACTCTGCAAGACTTGATGTATTTCTTAACTAGATACAAACTACTTTAACAGAATGTGGATTTCAAAGTTTATTTTATTAAAATTTCTAATATTATATCATACTTCGTCCTTATTATTAATAAAAAACTCTTGTGAGTAATGTTAGTTGTAGTGAACTTAAGTTCTCAGTCCCCGACATCTAGCAGCTTTGACATAGCTCTGTAATGTACCTGTCAATGTCGATTGTGTAGTGCCATTTTTTCTGGTGAATATTACAAAACAAAGGAGACCCAAACTCTGTGGCATACGGTGGATCTGTATTATGTAGACATTGAACTTTGGGAAAATGCTGTATTCCAACTTTTCCTCGAAAATGCCTGCTAGGTTAGAGGTTCTTTACTTTGCTACCCGGAGTATCACGGAGATGTGTTTTAATAAATTCCAAAATATAGTCAGAGTAGGAAAATACTTGTCTATGAGCTCTCACGTCGTGAATAGTCTGAACAACGATATCTGTGTCGTCATTATTATTTAACTCTGTTCTGGGGTACGCTATAAGGAAAATCAAAGATAACAACCATGGTCTAGAGCTGAATGCTCGTCACCAGATTATGGGGTATGCTGATGATGTAAATTTAGTAGGGGATGATAGGAGAATAAAAGAAGGAAATGCAGAGGTCTTATTAAACGCTTGTGGGGACATAGGTTTAGAAGTAAATGCAGAGAAAACTAAGTACATGGAAGTTTGCCGGGATTGTAATACTGAAAATTATGGATGCGTCAAAATATCAAATGATACTTTCAACAAAGTGGATACTTTAAATATCTAGGATCCATATTAATAGACCAATATTCACGAAGAAATTAAATATCGACTAAAAGCAGGGAGTTCCTGTTATTTTCACTTCAAAATCTTTTGTCGTCGCGAATTCTGTCATGGAATGTGGACCTTGAAATATATAAAACAATAATAATGCCTATTGTGCTGTATGGTTGCGAAACATTGTCGCTTACTCTGAGGAAAGAACGCAGACTGAAAGTATTTGAGAATAAAGTTTTGAGATGAATATTCGGACCCAGGAGTAACGGGAATGGAGAATGGCGGTTTCCTAATGAGTAACTGCTTAATTTATACCGTTTAGTAAACACTGTTAGGGTCATCAAGTCTAGGAGACTCAGGTGGGAAGGCCATGTAGCCAGAATGAAAGAAAGTAGAAACACTCAAAATTTTAATTGGAAATCCAATCGGAAAACGACCATTAGGTAGACCTAAACGCAGATGGGAGGACAATATTAAGATTGATTTCGCAGAAGTAGGAATACAAAGTAGGAACTTGATCCAGTAGGATAAGGATAGAAGTCAATGGAGAGCTTTTGTGAACGTGGCACTGAAACTCGGAGTTCATAGGCCATAGAGTTAGTTAGTTAGTTATCTTTTCATCCTTGAAATTATCACTAGATGGTGTCTTGTTATCTGTTTTGTGTAACTTTAATGCATATATTCTAATTTTCATATGCGTAATATATTATTACGTGAAAAGCTTAAAATTGATAATAGATGGCGATTACAAATCTTAATGTTACAAGTTAACAAGAACAATTATATTTGAAGTAATTAAATTATTCAGCACAAATAATTTTAAAAAACCATGTGCGATAGGTTCAGTGAGTGAGACATACTGTATACCTTAAAATATTGACAAAATTCGTATTTTACTGAAGAAGAAAAGGGAAGTCTGTAAACTATTCATATCTTTGTACATTCATTAAGGAATGACTTTTTCTCTGTTCAGATGAGTGGTGCCTGAACATAGAAATTAGGAAGATTTGAGCTTTATACTCTCATGAAGCCCATTATTATGATACTTACACCAATATGGATAATGAGATATGGTTTAAAATGATCATTATCTAGTAAATTTTAATTTATGTTTAACTAAAATGTTGTTTAAATGACACACATAGCTTATCCAGTGGTGTCTTTCGAATCATTCAACAACTGGTTCTATGACTATTATAGTTAAGTTCGCTTAGTATTACTAACGTTTACTTATCTTATTATAATGAAGAAAGGTCTCAGTCTTGAGTAACAATAATTTCTAATACATAACAATAGCCGCTCCGCTATGTTCGCTGCACCGCTTGCCTTTATTTGAAAATGGATAATTCTGAACATCAATATGCGTCGCTGTTTATTATTAAGACATGAACAAGTACTTATTCACTGTCAAGTACAATACAATTTAGTAACTAAGCATCATGAATACAGTATATAACTTACAGACAAGTTGTTACCATTAATACAGTGCTATGTTTAACAAGCTTTACCGCCAACTTACATAGAGCATACTACCGTTAACAGAATGTAACCATATTTTAGATTTCACCATCAATATTTATGTGACAACAAGTTGATGGATAAACTGAAAAAAAAAATTAATGTGAAGAATTTGCACTTTTAACTAAATGCAATTTTAGCCTCTAGTGTACAACAAGCTGAATTCTTGAGGGAATAACTAGTTATTATGATTATTGTAATGATATTATTATTATTATTATTATTATTATTATTATTATTATTATTATTATTATTATTATTATTATTATTATTGTTGTTGTTGTTGTTGTTATTGTTATTATTATATTTATCCCAATGATATAGCAGCGGTGGTTACTCAGTGGTAGATTTATTGATTTTATTTGAGTTTTGCGTTCCTTTCAAAAGCGAGCCTATATGAGACCAGAACCTATAGCTTAACATCGGGTCTAAGGCACATGAGGTCCCACCGGGAATCGAACTCGAGTCTTCCCCGCCAAAAGCATGCACACTAACCATATAGCCACGAGAGAATTTCTTAGTGGTAGAGTCTTCACTTTAGTGCATGATGTCCTTTGTTCGATTTCAGCTCGTGTCAAGTGAGATTGGTGGTGGACAAACACCATGTACGTGGGTTTTCCTGGAATTTTCTTGTTTTTTCCCCACTTTCTTCATTCCATAAATGTACTGCCTGTTTCCCTTAGTCTCGGTATTTAAACGTGGGACGGTAAATTCAGAAACGAAATTGGCAGCCTACTAGTAACAACCGCAGCACGGAGTTGTCAAAGTTCGTAACAGCAAATTTCTCGTCCGAAGCAATGCAATTACTCAATCAGATGTAAAACATTTTTCGCCACATAAAATACTTTTTTTTAACTAATGCAACATAGCCTATGTCATGTCGATTTTTGTCAGCGCAACGCAAAATTTGCTTCTCTGACAGGAAATTAAACACATGTTAAGCGAATGAACTGCGTCTGCACTTTGGCGGAATTACATTCCATTAGTGAGATGCAAAAACGGTTTAACAACTTATGACAGATTGATTCCCTTTTCTTGTTATGATCTTCATATGACACTTCGAGAATCTCACCTTGCACACCTTCAAATAACCCGGTCACGAGACAAAGTTATAGTCCAACTTCCTTAATCTCCTTTCAGCAACCATCCGACGATGTTCCATAGACAACACACAACTATCTGTGTGTATTCATCACACTCCTTCTCAGCCATCAAAAATTCAATTCTCACTCTCTGTTTCTAACGCGCGTCCTATTTTACTCACTTCTTTACTATTACCACTGGAACGTGAAACTATACACACACAAAGTAAGGAATCATCACAATCGGAGTGAGGAAAACTGCATATCGATCGTGTAAAGAGAATAAATATAAGGCATTACTTTTCTGAGTAACCTTCATAGTACTACAAAAATGCGGGTATCGCAAACAAAGAATACACACAAACAATAAACTGGGTGGAAAATAATTGAAATCTCACGTGATCAATACACAGTAGTGCCTATATTTGGGATGAAGATACTAACTTTCGATCTGACGTCAACTGTGTGAGAATTTTGAATTAAACTACTGACTGGCATCTTTGCAAAGGAGTCGTGGTGTGCATAAGACAAAATGAGCAGGAATCGAGAATCAATAAGAAAATGATTACTTTCTCAGAACAATATAAGTAGTAAGGGCGTCAATATTAGAAGTAAGCTTATGCGTCACTGTTAGGAAAAATCAAAATAACAATAGTTCAATCTGGTACTTAACAGTTTATATTTTTCAAATACAGTTCATAAATAAATAAATAATGAATTGTAGCGGTATAAAAAGCATCAACTGCATCAGGTTAGCAATGAACGATATACTTTTTAACGTCATAAACATTCATTTCCTCCATTTTCCCGTAAATAATTTACCCACAAGCATGTCCGTTTGTACGATTCAATGTTATCTTTTGCTTGATCAATATTACGGTTAAACAATAATTGGAAGTTTAAGAATGAATAATATATTTGACCTAATCTTATTAACCGTAATGTATACTGTCTTCATGTCAAGTTACGCAAAATTACCGGAAATTTTGAACCACCAGGGGAGAAAAAGCCTTTCGCGGAAAGATTGGAAAATTTTGGATTTTTTTTTTTTTTTTATTTGTATACTATTTCTCCCAATGTGCTCCACCTTTAATGAACTTTAAAATTTAATACTTCCTCCTTCAAATACAACAATCATAATGAATGCAATGATCTTAGACAATAATAATGGAATTTTCTCACTACTAGATCTCCGAAACTGTTAGGGGTAGAACCTTGATTTTATAAAGAAATAATCTCCTTGTACTTTATATTGCAAATAAGACGGGAGCTCGCAAGATTCGGCTCCTAATGAAGAAAAAAAAAGAAACTTAAAGTTTTTCTCGCCTTGTCTACATCTCTGAAATTTAAAAAGAGTTTTCAAATTTTGCAGGTATACCGTAATATAAGACGCTACAAATAAGTCAGGATCTTCTGAGATGCTATCAATAAAGGAAAAATACATCTTGACAGTTTTGTTGCTGTTCTTCATATCTGCGATACTATTAGGCGTAGAACATTTCAATAATGTATAAATATTTTCCATGTAGCTACCCTAGGCATTCCAAGTTTGATTTTAATTGGTTCAGTATTGTATGGTGAAATCAGACAGAAACTCACATTCATTTTTGTATAATAGACATGATATAGAATCTATTTGGCATCTTAATATACAACCGGGAAACCATACTAGTCCAATTCGGTGACTACCCTTATCATATGATTTGATGTCTGGCCGAAAGAAACCAACGAACCATTTTTATATTACTGTCAAGACACAATCAGCACTCTAGTAATCACTAGGGTCTAAAATTTCTACGACCTAAAAGTTTTGAAAATAAGCGTGCATTTATGCGCCCTGAAAATGGCAAAAAAAATGACCTAAAATATGACAGAACAGCTCCCAAAAGTGAACAAAAATTTCTAAGGATATTAGTTATTAAGTAGCTTATAAACTTTTTTTTTTTGTTCTTAATAAATATATTTAAGTTCTTGAACAAACCACAACACATTGCTGATTTCATAAAGAAAAAGACTGAATGGTCTCTCTTCGTTTGAATATTGGCAAAAATATTTGTAAGCATTAAATTATTTACGGGAAAATGGAGGAAATGAATGTTTATGACGTTAAAAAGTATATCGTTCATTACTAAACATATGTTTGTATATCACTGTGGGGAGGATCCTGAATTGAATTGGGAATGAAAAATATGAAAATGGACCAAATGTTCTAAGCCAGGGTTTCTCGACGTGGGGGTCGTGAAGATAAGTGGAAGATGAATGAACTGACCAAATTTGGTTTTAATCTATTGGCTTTTAGGGAAGTTACTGTATCCACTATATACAAGAAATGGATTATACTATTATAGAAACTGATGGGTATCGTGGGATCTCCGCAATTGGTATATTAAAAATACCGCAGAAGCTGATGACAAATCAGAAATGATAAGGGGGTCGCTGGCAAGGGAATGTGATAAAATGGGGGTCATGATGAAAATTAGGTTGAGAACCACTGATCTAAGCTAAGATAGTGTTCAAATATGTATTTATATGATCAATAAAACCACCTTTTAATGTTCAGAAGAGTCAGAATGTTGTTTTATATTTAATTAGACATATAAAAAGATGCCAGGATAAAAACATGACAAGTTATGTACACAGGGGCGGATCTAGAAGGTAAAAACTGGGGGAGGCCAACCAGAACCCAGACTATGATAGGTATATCATGAGTTTAATATAAACTTTCAAAAATATAAAGATGATAGCTTCAATTATTTTTGTCACTTGGAAAACTGGGGGCTAGGCCTCCCCGGCCCCGGGCTAGATCCGCCCCTGTATGTACAATAAATCCTAGTCTAAGTAATCACGTAGAAAAAGGAATCTGATAGCTCTTAGTAATTGCAGATAGAATAATTAAATATTTTATTTTCTTAAAACTTTAATTGATTCTTTATATAACTGTTATGTTCCTTCATTGTCTGTATTGTTGTGGAAGGAAATATAAATTAAATTACAAGCACGAACAACTCACTGTGTTTGCTTTTTACACTTTTGTTTCTTTCTTTCCCAATCATTGTCTCCTCGTACAATTTGACAGGTTTTCTTTCCATTGTTGATAATAAGAAGCTGTTAGTTTATCACTCTTGCTACGACGGAATGTGACCTTGTCATTTTTTTTTTTTTTTTTTTTCAATTACGAAAAGTGTATCAGGACAGATACAGTATGCAACGGCGTAGTGAGTTTTACAAGATTGGGGAGGGAGGGATGAAACTTGAAATTGCCAAGTCTTGATTTAAAAAAATATTGCCAAGTATTTCAAAAATCTTACTAGTCTCATTTTTACCAACCCAGTGGAAAACTGTAACAGCAACCTTACTTTCATGCTAAGTAAGTGTGATTTGACGAGGCAACTGTAGAGCATTAGTCAGTAAAAGTTATTTATCTTGCTTTATTTCTTCTAAAACGATACAGTCAACAAATAGATATGTGAAAATAGTAAATGCAATGGAACTAAGGATAATTGCGCAATAAAAGACTCGATTTTTTGTGTTTCTCCACACATTCTCCATTAAAGATAATGCACCATCTGACCTGCTTTGTTTTGGTTTTTACTTTTTCATATTGCATTTTAAATACTTGACTTTTATTTGGCAGTCCATCTCGGCACTTTTTACTGGGACGGGGGAAAATGGCCTTGATGATTACGTCTCCATTATAACTCCCAATCAATCAATCAATCTGAACCCATGACGATATTGTGGGGAGGATCCTGAATTGAATTGTGAATGAAAAATATGAAAATTCTATTGTGCATATATTTAATATTCACTGGGAATATTTCAGTACTTTCTGACACACTTTTACATTTTTATAACATACTCCCTCCTTTGAATCGCTACCAACAACAACAACAAAAAAAATAATAATCTTGCCCTCCCTGCTAGTCTAGTGGCTAGAACGCGAGCCTTTGGCGTTTGGAGTCCCGGATTCGATTTCCGGTGGGAGAGCATGGAACGACCAAAGTGGTTCGGATTCCACTATAATCAGTAGGTTCACGTCTCCTTTAACCTACCCGGTGCCGGCATAATCGTTGGACGTTAAACTAAATAGAACCAAAAAAATCTTATCATCCTACCCTTTAGTTAACAGTGTCGTAAAGGTCAGTGCTGTTCCCAAAGGAATAATATTATTTATTTATTTATTTAACAATCACCAGATACAGCTCAGAGGCCATCTTACACCGGATATCTAACAATAACAATGGAAAGGAATTGGGAAGGTATCGGCCAGGGCCTGTTTAGTAGGTACCATCCTGGCATTTGCCTGGTAGGACTAAGGAAAACCCTGGAAAACCTCAGTCAGGTTGGTCGGCAGCGGACACAAATATATCCTTAGCTCATCTACTTCATATTTTAAGGATGTTGGGTAAAACGCTGGAGCTTGTTGGGTAGGGTGTGGAACAAGGCTCTGGCAAAGAAGGAGGAGAAAGCCTGACAGAATGTCTTTGTACAATGATTTTCTACTAGAATGAATTATGTCTGTGGTTAGAGAAGAGAAAAATGCACTATAATACATATTTTAATGTATGAGATTTGATTCGGCATTAAATTCATTATTTATTATCGAATTGAAATAGTGGAATTTATGATGAAAAGTAGGGTGCGAAATCCTTGGGGAACGAGGAGATAAATATTTTTTTCTTTATAAAAATTCCCTCCCACTAAAACCTTTCTGGGGGGATAATACAGTAAAATAATGCCAGAAGTTTGCAAAATAATTACAGTAATTCATATATAATCAACGTGTATTTCATATTTAATTATTAGGTAAACTAGTGGTAAGCGGTATACTCGTAATACATAATTTTGTATAGTTTCCTACTTATGGATGTCTAAGTACGTGAACGTTCTATTATATATCGAAACTTTGAAGTGTAAAAGTGAGCAGTTTTTTTTAACTGCAATTTTTGTTTAACTTTTCTAAAGAAGCAACTACGGGATTAAAAATAAGGATTAAGGTAAGAAAGGCAACACATTTGTATGAAAATGAAATGAAACACACACCGGTCTATGCTTTCATCCAACAGACGTATTGTTTGGAATCCAAAAATGTGACTTTTGGAATCTTGCACTTAGGTTCACAGTGGAAGCGACGAAATAACCTGAGTCATGCACTGTAGCTTTCCCCTCCCGAACAACACCTCCAGAAACCTACCCATTGATTCAATTCCCAAAACATACTTTTATTCAGTTCTCTCTACTCGAAAAGCTCTGTAA
Organism: Thermobia domestica; assembly: GCF_964235325.1. Classification (NCBI taxonomy): domain Eukaryota; kingdom Metazoa; phylum Arthropoda; class Insecta; order Zygentoma; family Lepismatidae; genus Thermobia; species Thermobia domestica. The sequence continues at coordinate 144,512,801 of NC_137458.1, read as the reverse complement.
TAAATAGAAAGTCTTACTGCAAAACAGAACTGAAATAAGCTATTGTTGTCCTCTGAATTAACATGATCACTAGGGCAACCCAAAAGCATAAAATGCATAAAAAACATAATAGCAATTTAGACATATGGTTGGTACCTTGAACATGGTTGTGGTTGTCTAAGGGCAAAGTGACCAGACGTCCCGTTTTAGCCGGGACAGTCCCTTATTTTCAACCGTTGTCCCGTTTCTTTCTGATTCTCAAACGGGACGCCTAAATGTCCCGTTTTTAAGCAAACATGACCCAGGTGTTTCGTAATTATTATTCAAAATATAAATGGTCAATGCTAATTCTACACTCTTCCGTACCAACACTCATTAGGGAGGTTCAGCCGTGCCTAGAACTTCTGAATATTCAAATGAGAATTGAGTGTTCTGTGGTTCAAGTGGGAATTGAGTGAGAATTCTGAGTGTTGAAGTACCGGTAGTTAAAAGTATTTTTGGGTAGTACTTAAGTTAGAAACTCTGTGTTATCATTCTTACTTGTGTATTTTGTAAATTGAAAACACTGCTGAGTCCCAAAATGCAATGTGGAAGTCATCTCCTCCTCCCCCCCCCCCGTCGCCGATTCGTATGCGTCCCGTTTTTGAAAGTAAACGTTCTGGTCACCTTGTCTAAGGGCTTAGAGGAAACTAATTTTAAAAGCATAATAAAGCATAATTTCAGAAAATAAAGCATAATTTAAAATGTATAGCACAATTCTTGGAAAATTCTGTTTAACTGCAAGTTTAACATACTGTATTAATATTTTTAAAACCAATATTTACAATGCAAAATCATTGAGAACGTAACAATGCAAACATGAAAAGCTTATTTTTTTTTTTATTTCTGTAATCATTTGATGGAGAAAAAGAAAAAAAGGAAAAGAAGAAGAAAACTTTCCGCCAGCAATAAATAGTACACAAGAACTTCACACTACATTGTTATATGTACCTCCTGAACTTGAGCACTTTCTGTACTTTTTGGTGGTATCTTTTACTTTCCCTTTCTGTATATATATGCACCTCTAAGATGGTGGAAAAAACTGGCTTCAGTAAAGCATATCTCTTTACAGTGCATTGAGTAGAAAGTTCAATAAATATGAAAGAAACTGGTTGCATAAAATATTAATAAATAGATCAAGATATTTAGAATATTTAATGTATAGCAAGTATTATACATTATACACGATTACTATAAAACGATCATTGAAATTAAGAATAAAGCATAATTTGGAAAAAAAAATAAAGCATAATGTGGGTGGCTCTAATGATCACCTTTTGTTTCAAAGCGAAAGGTCTATTCACACACAAAGTAGACACGGTTACATAATAATTCACTCTGGTATCAAAATCTACTTCACTTTGATATTTTACTATTAGAAAAAACTCTAAAATTTGTTAAACTTACATACTATACATAGTAAAAAGTGTATTCTAACTAGTCACTGCATTGTTCTTGTTTTATTAATATCAATTTTTATCATTCTCTTATTAATCTCTACAATTTACCTGTTGTCTTGTATACGCTCTTGTATCAAATGCTTTTGCGTCCAATGCTTTACCTGCCACTGAAACGACACTTCTGTCTGTTTTAATTTCGCACGCCACCTCTTTTCTGCTCTTGTCAGTGGTACAAATTTCTTGATTCTTCGAAATATTTAGGAATATCAAATGAACAAAAGTGAAGTGTGGTCACTCCCAACAAGTAAAGAAGCTTTAAACGAATATATCAATTTATTTCAAGATAGAAAACTACACAAAATTTATGCCAAGTTCATAAAAGAACTGATAATAATTTACAGCAACTAGATACCTAACAAAATGTTAAACCAAATAAGTCAATTGAACAAAAGGCATTCTTCAAATTGCAAATTAGATATTTTAATTTGCCAACTTGTTAAGAAATTGGTAACTTTGGGGGGCAAAACTCCCCCTTTACCCCCTTAACGATGCTTTAACAGTATGATACAAATTTGTGTTCTATTCACAAACCTCTTCTCGTAATTATAAGGTATTTTAGACATCGGCTTAGATCCCACTCAATTTCCCACCAAACTGTTGATTCAGCAAAAATTTAATTGTGAATCGTAATGAGTGAAGTAGCATTTTTGTATCCCATGAAACATTTCAGGTTAGTTTCTTTTTTTTTTTTTAAAAAAAAAAACTGTCCCATTTTCAGTGTAACTTATTCTGAAACATCAGAAAGTTTTTTTTTTTTTTTTAATCCAGACTTTGTACTGTTTCTTACCTGATTTATGATTAACCAATATATTACTGTTTAGGCTAAGAAAGGATGCATTTTAAACTCTTATGTAATTTGAAATCGGAATATTATTTTTAAAAATATGCGTCATTAATGTTTTGAAAAAAGTTTGGCAAAAAAGTTATGTCAAATCTGATTATGTTGTTGATTTATAAATATCTTTTCATTATGTTACCCCAAAACGTATGTTTAAAACCTACAATTGGCATCCAGAAAGTTTTTTTCTTCTTTCAGTAAAGGATTAACGTTCACGTCACTAGTGAAAAAACATGCTCACGCTTGAAAACTTTCTAATACTAATTGAAGATCCTGAATTCTGTGAAACTATTTTTAAACATATCCGTCTAGGAATGCGCACGAGACGAGTTGAGACAGGATTTTCCTGACAAAATTCGAGTCGAGACACGGCTCTTCCAATAGAGAAATATACAGTTTTCGAGTCGAGACATCACTTTTACAACACATTTTCGAGACGAGACAGCCATAAATCTTGTCTCGTGCGCATCCCTATATCCGTCCATATGATCAAGAGAAAAATTACTTCAAACTTTGGATGCCAACAGTATAAAAGCACCCACGCTTCGATATACATTTCTATTGAACTTTTTATACTAATCGGAGGATCCTGAATCCAATGGAACTATTTTCAAACATATCCTTCCATGGGGTTACAAGAAAAAATACTTCAAAATTTATATTTATTTGTATTTATTTGTATTTATTTCTATTTTAAATTCGATAAGGCTCTATTACTTTTCTAAGCACGCGTGTATTTAAAAATTTTCCCATTGAATTCAGCGTTTTAAAATTAGTTTAAAAGATGCAATTAGAAGTATATTCATTCGTGGATACTTTTACTATTGGTATAAGCGCTACTTCAAAAGGCCTAACTTTGAGGTCATTTTTTTCTCTTGACCCATTGGCAGATATGTTTAGAAATGATTTCATTAAATTCAGTATCCTCAAAGTGGTATAAAAGCACAATAGAAATGCGTTCAAGCGTGTACATTTTACTATTGGCATAAGAGGTATTTCGAAGATCCTTAATTTGAGGTCATTTTTCTAGTGACCACTTTTTTAAAAAATAGTTCCGTTGGATTCAGTGGCCTCAAATTAGCATAGAAGGAGCAATTAGAAAAGTATCCAAGCGTAGATACTTTTCCTATTGGCGTAAGTAGTGCTTTAAAGAACCCAACTTTGGGTCATTTTTCTCCTTAGTTAGTTAGATTTCAGTGTTATGTCCGTTTTTTTCAATCAACCAATTTTTATCGCAAAAACAACCAAATCCACAACCAGTTTTCTACATAACGACCAAAACTAAACGTTTGTTATACGGTAAATATTGGTTGAATCCAACACAATTAGTAAGAATAGATTGTAGTTGAATTAAAAGCGAAAATTTGTTGGTAGAAAACAACGGTTTTGATCATCGTAAAACGTTTGTTTTCTAAAGTTCTTTCACGCACGAAATATCAACTCAACAATACAGCAATCTTGAGTCTAAAGTTCTGGCTACTCGGGATATGAAGATATGCATAGAAACACATTAAATGATACGAACTTTGGACCTTGAACCTCTCCCTGACAAACTCTACAAATGTTATTGAGGTAGCCAGGGATAATTTTAGACAAGGAAGACTTTTTTTTATATAGATTTTATTTTTCAATTTACATCATACTTCATACGACATTCACCTCAATTTACTTGATTTAGGCCCTACTTTATACAGACAGTGAATTTCTCTTTGTTGGTAAAGATAGACATGATCTATTTTCCTCGAAAAAATATAAAAGGCGCGAAAATTAGTTTTACTTTGTCATCACGTATATAAAAGAATACAAAGAATTTTGTTACGTCATGACTGTTTTTTGTACCCGTATTTTCAAGGAATTTGAGCCCATTATTTGCCTAACTTCCTCGAATAAATTATTATGCTCGTAGTTAATAATAAAATTACACGATTACGCTTCATTATTAATGATTTTCTCATAGTATATTGACATATAATGATACCTCTTCATATCTTAAGGAAAGAAAAGAAAAGAAAAGAGTGGTCATTTGTTTGCAAAAGAATCAAACCATTAAAATAACCTTAAATGTGTAAACTTTATAGTTGTATGTAAAACATTATCGATATACTTAAAATACATTGAAAATAATTTTGTCAAGAGTATTTACTTTGACATCAGCAGTATAGTAGTCTTTTTTTCTTTTTTTTTCTTATAACTGTCAATCATTATGGCAAATTAACCTCTCATTGTACGTGGGCCTGAACTCTGATTGCATGAGGATGTTACGTAGCCACCGTGGGATGGGAAACATAGTAGGTTTGCTTACTGTTCACTTGTGTTTTGTTATTTTATCTAAGTGGCAGAAGAGAAAGATCAAGTTATTACGAAGATTAAAAGTTATCAGATTTAATAATCTCATTTCTTTTTTTTAAAAAAAAATCAGCTTTAAACCATGGATTAATGTTTAACAAATGTTTTCCTATAAATTTCGTAATGTAGATACTATATAAATTTTCAAAAAAATAATTGTGTAGTGCTAAATTCAATGGTATTGTAGTGTTAATACAGAAAGAAACAACGAATCTTTTACATTTCCTAGTTTTAAGATTGAATAATAGTAGCCAGTCCTTCATTTTGAAGGTATTCATCATAAGCACTTGTCACGCACAGGCAATTGTAATAGCGTGCGATCTGATACAAAGTATCTCTTTTTATGACAAAGGAATGTCTTGGTTGCATGGATGTACGCATGGGAAAAAGGGCGCAAAATGTTTTTGGCATTTCAAAAAAAAAAAAAAAAAAAAAAAACATTCAACATTATAGTAAAGTTTTAAATTTAACACTTTCTTTGTCTGGAAATGCCATTAAATATATAAAGTGAAAGCAAGTTTTCCGTATGTTACTATATAAACATAATGGGCCTTATGCAGAGTCGTTTTGAAGCATAGTACCATACTAAAGAGTTCGAATAACATGTTTCCTGCAGTAGTCAGGTCTTTAGTATAATGCTAATCATACGTCAAACGACTCTGCATAAGGCCCAATGTCCAATATAGACTCCGCATAAGTCTAGTGCTAATGTCCAATATATGAATACCATTCTAGCAATAAGAAAGGAAATTCTTCCAATAACTGGCAATGTGAATTTGTGATTAACAACATCGTGTCCATGGGTTTTTCTCGTGATTTTCCTGTTTCCTCTCACAAGCTTATTCCACTAATGCTTTCGAAATCATTCACTGACATTAATTATCCGATTTCTTTAGCCTACTAGACGTAAATTGTGGGATGTAAAAGTGATTATCTCCCAGATGCGTACATTCCCAGATCCGTACATGTCAAAAACCTCTCCAGATCCGTAAAAGTGCCATGGGCTATGACATGATATATTTTGACATTGATAAAAGATTTCCCACTTCCGTACATGTTTAATAACTGACACTGTTTGTGTACACTTTTAATGAAGTTTGAACGGAGGAGGATATGGAATTGCATGCTCAAGGAAATACGAAAAGATATAGCCTACATGCTTTTCATACTTTTTTCCGACTCAATTCTTCACGTTGAATTCAAATTCGACCAATATATCCCCGAAATGTGTTTGATATGAACTCACATATCCCATCAAAGGGATACACAATTCGGCTGTTTTAGAGTCTTCGTGGAACTAGTATCTGGATCTTCTATGGTCTTAGTCCATGTGCATTAGGCCATTTACCGTTGTTACCACTACCTATATGTATTTTTTCATCAATCTGCACATAGACTTACTTTCTTCTTTTACCTTGCAAGCTGAGATGCTTTCTGTCGTAAGCATGATCACTTGTCCTGGCTTTGAACTTGAGAAAATGGATTAATTTGATGGCATGAGAATTTTACTTGTTTAGCAGAGTATTTAATCTATTATTACAACCCTCCGCGGCATTATTTGTTCTATGGCGTTTTTCATGACAGTTCCACATGTTTACTGAAACTACAATTTTCTAGCCACTGGTCAACTAAGCAGTCATAGAACTTCTCAAGTTTAGTGAGACAGCCAACCACTGTCGACCATTTCTAGCGGAAGGAAAGGTAATGACGCACACATTCGAACCTGAAGTCATATCATCATTGTTTTGGTAGTCTGTAACCAAGCTCAAAGACATTGGTTAAAGTGAAAATTGCACCCACTTATGGAAGCTGAAGGGAAAATTATCCTAAAATAATTTATTACTGTTTCCCTGAAGTCTACCATTACAACTTCAGGATTCCAATTCAGGACTTCTTTCTTTATTAGTGACGGGAGAAGGCCAAAAATCACTGGAATCACATTAGTTTTCTCTATTGAACCTTCCAATATCTGCATGAATTACAAAAATTTGGGAGAAAATTTTGCTGCAGTTCTTAAACGTGCCATTAATAAAGAAGGTCGTGCTGGCCTGCTAGGCAGTCTGCAAAATGAAACTATTCAAGAACTCTTATTCGCTGTGGCTGCTATTCGAAACGAAAACCTTTAGATTCCATATCCCCCTCTGGTCAAAAACTAACAAAAATTCACAGAAATAATGAACTTGTATTATTGATATGTATATATAGTATTGTACTATTTATTGAACTTGTACGGAAATGGAAATTCATATCTCGCTTTTAAATCATGACATTTCATTGCATCTGGCACTTGTACGGAACTGGGAACGATTTTGACATGTACTGAAGTGGGAATGTACACAAGTGGGCGGACACCGTAAAAGTGCAATGGTTATTCCAATAATGACTCAAATGGGAAGAACAGACCAAAAAGAAAATTTAGGAAGCGTTGCAAAGATTGTAAATAAATAAATAAAATCCAAAAGCCTACACCATGAAAACATTGTACATCTATTCCTCGTTTTATTGATCTAACGGTCTATTAGAGGTCCAATGCTGTCAAATTGTTCCTATTTTCCGACACTAAGGACGGTATTTATGAATCTTCCCTAAATTTCTTTTCTAGGTGTTACTCAACCAGGGAGACCCAGGCAGGGAGAGACTTAAGCCGATTAGACGGATTGCTTCCAATTTTGCCCCGCGTGTAAGGGAACCCCGCGTTTGAGTACAATCTACATACAACTACACATTGCATTACACATGTAACGCCACACATCATATTTTACAGAGAACAGCAATGATTAATGTAATTAAACAATCCAACGAAAGATATTGTGTTTTAGGACACAGGACTCAACTAGTTTTAAAGTTATTTCCCAAAGTGAGTTGTTCCTTAAGATAATAAGAAAATTTAGTACTAAAAATTTAGTGCTAAAATTTAGTAGGCCTACTAAAATTTAGTGCTAAAAAACTTTAGTACTAAAACTGAAGGCAAATATGAATTTAAATTTTGCAAGTGAGATGTCCGTTTTGACAGTTGGTGAAAAACTCACCTCAGCGACGTAACACAGGCATAGACTATAAACAGAATACTCTATACACATATACGTAACCGACTGGAGTACTCAAACATTAGGAGTGAGTGCGTTGTTGAATAAGGTCGTATGAAAATGTATTATGGAGAACACACAATTGTGAGTAATTTCTGTTAACGAATTCAAAGAGAGACATTCTGCACAGCAAGTCGCAGAAAAAACATTAACAGTGCATTTGGGCCAGAAATTCTGAATGAACGCATGAACGCATTTGTTTGACAAACTTCATTTCGATGATACAGCATTGTAAAATGAAACCCGTAGGCACTGAACATAATGCTTGGATAAGCGTCTCAGGAATACCGTGGAAGTGGACATTCGAATAAAGTGTTCTTGCCATTGCAGATGAGTCAGGCATACATTATATCAATGTCGTTTGAAGCTCCGTGCAATCGGTAAGCTGAAAAAGATGAACTCATGGATGACGCACGAGTTTCCAGCGTCCAATAAGAATCATAGTCTGGAAGTGTGCAGGTTTCTGAGTGTAAAGAAAGTTTACTGAATCGGATTGTCAATTAAGATGAAGAAGAAAAAACTGACAATGGTAAACAATCAGGACAATGATTGGATTGTGATCAACGTCCAGGACGGTTTCCAAAAACCGCAGAAGGTTTTGTTACTTGTATGGTGGTCTATGGTGGGAGTGATCGATCATTTCTTTCTCAGACGAAGTGTAACTATCAGATCCTTATAGTGCTGGACTCCATGAAATACACCGCAAGGATCCAACAATGGTCAACAGACATGGTTTCCTCATATATCGCTCTAAGGATCGTACATACTCTGAGTTACAATATGAAACTGTTTCTCGCCCACCGTATTTCCTCGATATCTCTCCCACTGGCATCTCGATCACTTCTTCGGAGGGAAGAACTTCCCTGTTGGTGGGCAGAGCAATTTGCGGTTGAGAACTTCTTCGCATCGCAGAATTCAATCTTCGGCTAAGTGATAGCAAAAATGTGTGGTTGCAGACGACAACTATTTTGATTAACAAAGTTTTAGAGCTTTCATTTTCTTGGTCTTTGAAATGATGCACCTGGGGCAGACATTTCATTGACACCAACTTAATTTTTATGATTGGAGTATTGATAGTTTTAAATTAAGGTGCAATCAATTTCATCTTTTACGTCTTGCATCACATCGATCTCACTAATCTTACTAACCAACACATTTCCTAATTTTCTTTGTTCCTTGTAAGCTTATGCATACAAATTTATATTAAAACTAGCATTTGCCCTCATGATTAGCATATTTTGCGTTCGTCATTCTGCGTCTTTCATATGGAATTTTGTCTGAAGATGAAGCCTTGTACGAAATTCGAACACTTCATATGGATCTTATTGAAAAACTACACACCTTTTTTTCCCCTTTCTACTTCAAGTTTGAGAAACGCTGGAATACATGTTTAGTTATTTCAAATGAAAATTCTAAATACGTACCAAATTTTAATCTCTAAACTTCAGGGATTCCGACATACGGACATCTTAATATAACAATTGCAACCCCTGCCCCTCTTTTTCCTCTCGTTTTGGGCCGGATATTTAGAAATAAACGTGTGTTTAATTATTTTATATGAAAAGTCTAAATACCAAATTTTACGTCTCTATTCTTAAGTGGTTCCGAGATATTGACATCCTACTGTAATAATTGCAATTCTCATTTGCACCTTTCTATCTCATTTTTTGCAACGGATGATCCAACGTTGATCACTTGTTAATTAGATTTCTAAAACACGTCACAATATTTAGATTTCAAAAGAAAATCTTGTTTTAAAAACGCTGAAATCTAGTTGAGAAAACGACAAAATTGATGAAAAACGTCGAAATCTGGTTGAAAAACATCTATATCTAGTTTTAAAACGTTGAAATTTAGTTGCAAAACCGTCGAATTTTATAGAGTGGCCGAAAAGTTGGTGTACCCCTTCCACTTCGGATTTATTATAGGATACTTGGTACAGTCACATGAGGTCAGAATACCGATACAGAGACTGCCGCTGTAGTAACATAGATGAATTTGTACCTGTTCCGCTAGATGAATAATTCCAGGGTTTTGGTTACATAAGCTTCTATAATCTGAAAGCTTAAGTATCGTATCCAGACTTAATCTACCAGAATATGGAGCAAATTTAGCTATGTTATTACAGCGGTAGTCTCCGTATCGATATCTTGATCTCAAGTCTCCGTACTTAGCACCCTACTATCATAAATCCGAAGTGGAGAGAGTGCACCCATTTTTCGGTCACCCTATTAAGTTCAACCTTATTTTCAACTACATTACAATGTCTAAACTTAATGTTGTGTGATGCTATTTTTATCGGGCTTATTTCTTGAGTCCCCATACAGTTTTGTGCAGTGTTAGCATATGCATATACTTTTTGAAGAACAGGCAAATGAAGCAAATCGATGTCGCTCTGATAGAAGTCACTAACTTCCTTAATCTGAATTTTGTACGTTAATACAGAAAATCAGAATGGTGCAATGACAATAAAATTACGTGTAGAAGTGACACAAAGACCAGAGAAAATATAAGACACATTTTGGCAAAAATTAGTACTGGAAACAAATTTTAACAGTGATCTTCTAACGTTTAAACAGGTACATCTCAAAAACAGCAACAAAATGGAACTACAAACCTTTTTCCAATTTTTTTTTAAAAAAAAATGAAAGTTGGAAGAAATTTGCAGTGAAATTTCAACTAGTGGAAGCTGTTGTCTTCATAAGTATATATTTAATATTTTTCTCGAATATTTTGTACCCCTCCATCTTATACATTCGTATTTTTTGTAGCAAATGATAATGAAAATACTTTTTATCATCATATTCATGTAAATTGTCTAATAAACCTTTTAGTCGATCTACGAGGCTAGCCACTTTTCTTGTGCAAATCCGCGAAACTATGTTGACGAAAATACAACTCTTTAGCAAGTATCCCGATGGGATTTAGAGCACACAAACTAAGGAAAAGTATGTACGTTTGTTGGGGCTGTTCTCACTGTCGAAGGGAAAGTTAAGCGTACAGCACTATGCCTCTAAAATTAACGAATATATTAAGTGCATTTACAAAATATAGTACAAAAATGATTTATTAAACCTTATTTCTGTAAAGTGGAAAAGTAAAATGAGTCATGTAATTTTTTATTTATACTGTTACTGTGTTACTTTATTGTCTTTAAAACGAATAACGTTATTTGCATTCATTCTTTATTCATCACAGAAAACCATTAAAAAGAAGAACATATACCACCTTATGCAGAGTCGTTTTGATATATGATTAGCGTCATACTAAAGGCTTGACTACTGCAGGAAACATATGTTAGTCGAACTCTTTAGTATGGCACTAATCAAGCGTCAGAACGACTCTGCATAAAGCCTATAGGGTCTACCAATATGTAACTAGAACAGATTAAATTGGTATATCAAAGGTCCACTGTCAGTGGAATTTCAAGCAAATTTTAGACAGTAACGTCCACCAAAAGAAACCGTTAATAAATCGTACAGTACCTTAAAGTACCCTTTAGTAAGCTTCATGAGTGTTATTTTTCCAGACATTCGAACTTAAATTCTGAGAGTAAGTACAGTGAATATTTCCATTGTTCTGATCTCGGTGAATCAATCATGTTTTTCGCATTCATTAAAATGTCCCTTCACCGTTACGAGATTCAAAACTTACGTAATTTACTAGTGAAGTGATTTGGATAATCTATTTATAGTATGTACATAATGATTCTCCGCTAGTATAAAACTTATTGTGATCAAATTTCTCGGCTTTCTCCTAGAGTTCCTCGGTATGGATAGATAGTGTATAATTGCCCTGATTTAGAATTGAGAGATTCCTCATCCATATACATGGTGTTGATGAACTCATTGGCATAATTTAAGAGATAATTTCTTTTTATCAAATGAAAGAAAAAGGTTAAATAAACTAAGAAACAGAATATTAAAAAACACAATTATATACAAATCAGTTCTTCTAATTTAATGACCCACAATAATGTACCGAGGCGAAGAGAGACAGTGATAATGAGATGTGTGATAATGGAGGAACAACGAAAATGGGAGGAAACGGGAGAACCCCGAAAAAAACCACGCACACGGTGTTTATCCACCGTAAAGTCCACTTGGTGGGAGCTGGGATCTAACCAGGGAACTTTCACAGCAAATGTGGTTCTACTGCTATGAAGCCACTGCAACTCCAAGGTTAATTCAGATTACGTAAGGTTAGGTGCCATATTGGTTCATATTTCTTCCACTGCGAATATTTAGTAGAAGAAATATGAACCTATACCGTATACCAACACACATTAAACATCTAACGAGTATTATAATTTATATATCGGAAATTTATGCGATATTAAGTGAAATAAGTATGAACGAATACGAATATATATTAAACACCTATTAGGCATTATAATTTGTCAGAAACTCGTATGATTAAAATTATACTTTATTCGAACTTATACTTAATTATTAAATTATACTTAATAGTATTTATACAGTATATATAGGCTTATAAATAGATAGATATAGATATATAGATATATAGATATATATAATATACTTATATTTAATTAATTAATTAATATCTACAAAGAAAATTCAGCAAAGAATAAATGTTTTTTTTTCGTTCAAGATACGTTGTAAAGTATAACGAATTTCAACGTTAAAATCTTCAACAGAGAACTATTATTCAACGGAAAATGGTTTTAGACGTTTTCAGCCATATTTCAATGTTGAAAATTTCAACGGGAAACGGTTATTTAATTAAGATTAACGTTAAGAAAATGTATGTGTGCTGCATGGTACTGCTCCAAATTTTGTCTGCTGCTTCCGAAGTTCGTGAAATCGAGGGTTGAATTTAGTTTTGCCCATCATCTCATGTGGTTTGTCTTAAATAGCTATGCAATCATCTAGAGAAAATGAAATAAAAATTTACACCATATTCATAAATATGTTTCAACGTCTTTTGGAGACCCTGCAGAAATTCCTGTTTAAGTGCGCCAGATGCAATTATTGATAGGATTTTCTTCATAACAGTAAAAATATTTACAGTTATTTATGGTCATATAAAATTGTTAGTTTATAGAAGAGTTTCATCTGCCTAACTTGAGAACCTACCCTACTTTTGACATAAATTTTGAACCCATCTTCTCTTAGGATACGCGTAGTTTGTTGTTTTCAGGACTTACGTTGGAAAAGGCTTATTTCATATATTTTCGTAATAAGACACCTTAGAAAATTGTGGCATTTTCGTCGTAGTGTTCGGAACGCCTTTTACAAGGTTTCCAACTTATTCTTCGGGAACGTCTGTTTAATGAATCGGGTCATGGACAGCCAATCCATTTTACTATTTTCGTTGTTTTCCATTTTCCAAAGTCTGTTACCTATCTGCAACGAAATCCGTGTCACTATGTATTAGGGATGGCCAGATCCGGATATTTTTGGATCTGGATATCCGGATCCACTTGAGTCCGGATATTCGGTATCCGGATATCCGGACACTGGATCCGGATCCAAGATTTCGGATCTTGGATCCGGATCCGAAAACACGGATCTTGGATCCGGATCCGAAAAAACGGATCTTGGATCCAGACCTGAAAAACCGGATCTTGGATCCGGATTCGAAACTCCGTGTCAGAAAATTCGTGTGTTCCGAATCAACAAAATTTTCGAAATTATTGACAAAGTGATTTTCATTCCTATGCTTAAAATAAGATTTTAATACACTTTTGGTATCTGATCGTGTGACAGCCTTGCGTTCTCTTCATTCTGTTGATATTTGGTTTTCGAGCCTTAATATGCCACAATTACTCCAAATTTGATTGAGTAAAACTGTCGACTTAGGTGAGAGCAATCTCATTGTCAGATTCGATTCTAGTGGAAATACTTGACCGAAAAGGTAGTAAATTTTTTTAAAGCGGTCGTCCTGATGGAAATTTGTCCTTTGTTTTCTGTAACACTAGTCAAATGCTGGGATGAAACCTTAGTCTCAAGCCCAAGCTTCTTCATTAGACTCAGGCTGCTTACTTTTCTAATTCTTTCTGAGTTATTGTGGTCACTGAATGAGGCCATTTCCTAGTCGTGATGGGCTAGGCCATTGCTAATAGAACAGCCCATAAAATATAGATCAAATCAAATTAAGGAGCAACTTCCTTTTCTTGCTCTTGATGAGATTTTTTTCTTTCTTTAAAAATACGTTTCTCTGTGACCGTACCACTCCAGTTAGAATTAAGAATTGTAGTAGAGATGAAGTTCTAAATGGCAATTAATGTATCAAAATCAATGTATTAATGTACTGTATGTGTATACAAAATACCATATGGAGCCTCGAGCAGTAACACGTATCTTTGTAATTAGTAATCCACTACTATTAACTCTGCATAGGTTGTATAAGGAGCTATATCATTCATGTAAACACATAGGCGGATGCAGGGGGAGGGCGAAAAGTCGTTCGCCTCTACCCAGCGCCACCATTAACAGTGTACTTTAGTAGTAATTTGTGGCAATTTCAGATCATCTAAGTAATTTTTCACTGCTAGCATCCCCAACCGCCCCCTAAGAATCCATCCGCCCCCTCCAGGAGTCCGTTCTGGATTCGGCCCTGCGCAAACATAATATACAACTCATTCAAGAGTACATTTTGGTAGCTTTTTAAAATATTTATCTTAAAGGCTTGTCATTTCTCGTGGCTACTTATGCAATTTTGTCCACAGGCATACATGCAATTTCCAGTCATTACGCAAATACATTTATGTACTTAATAGACCTCGGCTAGTTGGGGGCTTCGCCACTAGACCCCCGTTACTAGGGCCTCGCACCACTAAAGCCTCTAATCATAATCAATTTAAAAAGAAATGTCTGGAGATTTGCCCTTAGACCCTCTGATATCTCATTTGATCGGCCTATGACCTCGTACCTCGTAAACCTACAACCATACCGAATCTCAGTTCAAATATCAAATTGTATGTAATAACATTCCGGTATCCCGAGACATACCGAATTTCAGTGCGAGTACATGGGGGCTTTCCCCCCAGCCCACACATTACTAAAACGTCAAAAAACACTGAAACACATGTCAAATTATTTTCAATGAGAAATGCAAATACAGTAGAGCGTCGATTATCCGAAGTAATTGGGGGACATGGGTGTTCGGAAAATTGGTTTGTTCGGATAATCGAACTGTACATGTTTATTTGCCAAAAAGAAGTACTGTACAGTAAATTTATTCATAAAAACAGGCATCTCTTTAATTATTACAAAGTAACGTACAAAGGCAACTTTAGTAGGAATATCTAGTATGTGGTACAGTTTATTAAACAAAAATATGTACATATTACATACGCATTTTGCATGAACAATACACACAGTACACAAAATTAACGTTTAAAAAAATCCTTTAAGCGAACGAGTACACAGTTCGGTTAAACGGTCGTTCGGTTGACCGACGTTCGGATAATCGACGCTCTACTGTACCAAATTTCAAGTCTCTAACCTTAAAGGATTGAACATATTAATACAATAATTGTAATCTCCACTTAATTTTCTTCTCGCCCTTTTTCTTCCCTTCTGGGCCACATATCAAAAAAACGTTGAAATACGTATCTAATTATTTTAAGTGAGAAGTCCAAATACCAAATTTCATGTTTCTAACCCTTTAAGTTTCCAAGATATAGGCATATTATTATACTATTGCAATAATTGCAATTACCACCCGTTCTTTTACTTTCTACATCTTCCCTGACCCTTCTAATTTAAATATCAAAAAGCACTTTAACAAGTATCAAATTATTTTCAATGAGAAACCCAAATACCAAATTTGAAGTATCTAACGTCAAGAATCATCATTATTTTCCACCCCATTCCCCCCCTTCCTCGTCGAATTTCCCAAAGTCCTTCCTTAGTGGTATCCTACGTCACAAAGCCTATAAACTGTCCAAATTTCAAGTTTGTAGCTTAAGCGATTTGGCCTGTACGGTGATCTGTCACTCACTCACTCAGGACTTTGCCCTTTTTATATAGAGAGATTTAAGATTTTATGGGAAAGCTATGGATTTTGTCCTAAAGCCGCCAGTGTCTTAGAAATGCAATAGCTTTGCTATAAATTTTAAGCAATCAACTGACTGAACTGCGTCTATATGTATTATGTAAAATGCCGCTTATGATATTTATTTTGCTCGTAATAAAAAATAGAAATAATGACGAAAATTCAAAGACATCCATGATTTTAGCGTAATGCTGCAGGAGTTCAGATCATTGAATTAATCATAAGAGCCGACTGTATAAGATAGACTACATTAAATTCCAATGTGGCACAAAGAAAATATGCAGCATTACCATGCAGTTTTTCAACGTTGTAACTCATTCTGAAAATATTATCATAGGTCTCACAAACAATCGAGTTTTAATCCTAACTCGATTAATACGGTGTATATAACAAAAGGCAGATCTATACAACTACTGACTTGAGATAAAAGTGGCATACTTGTAGTACGTTTAAAGATATGCTAAAGATTAAATGATGGGGTGTGCGCAACAGTGTTCTAACCCCGAAAAATGTGAAAATGAGATTTTCATGTAATCTTTTGTCATTTAAATTGAATTGTCTTCCCACTGAGTTAGATAAAATTCACCTAGTCAATTTTATACATATGGATATTTTAGTTCTGGGTCTCAATCTAAGGCCTAAAATATTCAAATCAGGAGTCCGAATCTGAACTTCGAAATTTCGGGTGTGGATAGAGGAACCGAATATCCGGATCCAATATTCGAAACTTCGGATCCGGATCCAAGATCCAAAATTCCGGATCCGGATTCAAGATACAAAACTTCGGATCCGGATCCAAGATCCGAAATTCCGGATCCGGATCCAAGATCCGAAACTTCGGATCCGGATCCAAGATCCGAAATTTCGGATCCGGATCCGGATATTATAGGATCCGGATATTCGAGATCCGGATCCGTCTGGCCATCCCTACTATGTATGTCCAAAGGCCACAATACGCCATATGCCACTGGCTTTGAAACCAGTGATCACGTTTGCCGTTGTAGCAGCTCGGGGATGGGCCTCACCAATAAGAATAGATATGTGACACTGTCGCAGAGGACACATATTATTTCTACCAGTGGCGGATGCAGAAGTTCGTCAAGAGGGGTTCAAACTCCCAAGCTTGTATATGGTCAGGTCTTCAGGTTTTATATGGTCAGGTCTTAATATGGTAAATATTTACTTCTTCATAATATCTTGCTCAAGGAGGGGTCAAAACCCTGAAACCCTCCTCATTTGCTACTTGATAATTCCTGCGAAGTCTAGTAAACTTAAATAGTTTTAATATTATCAGGTGAAGGGGCTGTTGACGATGTGTTGCCCGAAGTTCATGCATTAGGATGTAGCTCACGCCAACTTCGTGGTTTCTGAATTTTATTAGTGAGTAGTATTAACCTAAAAGAAGAATCTCTTCCTCAATTGAGGACTTTATGAAATGAAGTGGTTCAACCATTTGACGAAAAAAGATAGCACCGATTCTGCTACTTCCATTAAACTTTCTGTAGGAGCACCATTTAAGCGAAGAATCCATTCTGTGCTTTTTAAAAAATAATCATCGGTGGTAGACATAATTTACTGTCGTTTGTGTAACATGTCTCTTTCTGCATTAGACTTTCCGACACTTTCCATTTTCGGTTAAAAACATAGGATTTTCTCTTGGAATTTTTGCAATCCTGCCTCATCCATGTTAAACACTGAGAACCATTAAGGTCATTGGTAAAAGTGAGGAAAAACACGGGGGACGCCGTCCCCCACTTCCAGGAAATATATGTGGCGTCCACCCACTTTCTAAAGAAAATACAGTGGGCAAAGATAGGCACGGGTGACGGCGTGACGCCATGCGTCCCACTATCTTTTCAGATCCACTTTTACTCCTGATTAAGTTTATTTTTCACCTACAACTATTTCAAGAATGTAATAAAGTGTTGTACATTCTCTTTATAGAATTCTTTCGTTCTTTACAGGCTTCTGTCCGTCAAAGGCTAAATTTTAGGTTCCGTTCGAGAAATCTATATGAACGGATAGTTTAAGTGAGAGTTAGCTTCTATAATGTTATATGCTAATTCCACTGCAACTGCTAGCGGAACAATCCAAATAAACACCCTTCTAAATGACTTACATTACTTTTTGATCTAGCATCTATTGCTAAAGCGATACATCCACACCACGGACTACTACTCGTTCAGCTTCTCTGCGAAGATGACCTAGAAAAGTATTTCGTAAAAATCCATGTTTAATGAAAAGCGAATATGTCCTTCCTTGTATCTACTCCTGAAGCGAATATTCGGACTTAAGAGGGGGACGATTTGGTTTGAGTTGATTTGATTTTAGCGTCAATTTTCAGCAGCGACGCTATATGAGATGTGGACCTACAGCTTAACGTGGGATCTGAACCACATGAGCTCTCATCAGGAATCAAGCCTGCGGCTCCCACGCGAAAGGTGCGCACATTGACCGCTTTTTCACGAAGGACGGGAATGGAGAATGGCAGAAACTATAATAAGAAACTGCATAATTTATATCGTTTTCATAATATTGTTCGGGTCATTAAGTCTATAGAGAGCTCAGACGGGCTGTCATGTAGGAGAAATAGAAGAAAGTAGAGCGCTTTCAAAATTTTAACTTGAAACAAAATCGGTAAAAGACCATTAGGAAGACCTGCATCTCCTGGATGCAAATGGATGGCAGTATTAAGATAGATCTCGAAGATAAGTAATACAAAGTAGATATTGGATCCAGTTGGTAAGGACAAAAAATCAGTGAAGAGATATTGTAAATGTGGCATTAAACATTTGGAATTCCATATACCGTAGAGTTAGTTAATATCATATATTCTTGTACTTGTGTGTGTGTATATGTGTGTGTGTGTGATTTTTCTCCAATCTTCTTGATGATAGAATAAAAATAGAAATATATTTATTACCTTAATGCCCCAAATCGCATTGGTGCTGTTTGGGCAACTTCGCTGTAGTTCGGTAAATGCAGCCAGATCACATTGAAGAAAAATATTTTCCCTGTCTAGGATTTTAAGTACCAATTCCTGCTAATATATTTACGCCTACTATTACACAACACAAAAATATGATAGGTAATTCAAATGTAAAATAAGGAACTCATCTTCTCTTAATAACCTTACTGCCCTGAAAATCAAAAGTAACAGACACTCCTGTTTTCTTCAAACATTCGCATCCCTAGTTGGACTTCACTATAAACTACCAAATTAATGGATGACATTTGCGTTTTCAGTCGTAGGTTCTTGAAATTGTTGCCAACTAGTACCTACGTCCAAGAGGTTGTTAGAATTCTAGTTGTACGGTCTAAGAGCTAGTACGATAAAGAAAAATCTCCTTTATATTTTTCTGAAGACATCTCAAATCGTATCCTGGCATGTTTAGAAGGATGGAATTGAAATCATAGATCTATTGCAGATAAGTTTTCTTCTAAGAGAGCCAACAGAAGTGCTTAAAAAAATTGTAAACTTACAGCTAAATGGTTTTCTGACTTAAATCTCGAGAATGAACTGATTTTGATGTCTTCTAACTTGCACAATGAAGTTTAAATATGCTGCTTTTAAGTGTACATTAGGTGAATTACCAAAAGTAGTTGCGAAAAAATGTGATTTATGTGTGCATTACGACTGAATGAAAAATTAATCTAGAAAATATTGAATAGTTTTACCATGTTGGTATTTCAACTCACTGATTTATAACTTATTACATGAGGAAGTAACGTGGACTCAGAGATCAGGAACTTAGTCCGTTCTGTAACGCTATTCGTTAACCGAAAATTACTTTTCCCATTGAAATTACTGTGAACACAATTAATCCGTTCTAGCCACAAAAATAAGGTACTCTACAGTTTTAAGTGTTTTTCTGTGAGGAAAAATATAGAATAAAAATGAAATTATCCTTTTTGAAGACAAACAAGGAAGATACTCCAGATTATTTTACTTCAGAGAAGAACGTAAGTTCCTATAGCTGCAAAAATTATTCTCTGTCATTGGTTTCTGACGTATTAATATCTTCAATAGTGTAGATTCCGTGAAATCCAAAACAAATACCCATGACCATGCCCATGTAGAAAATTTCAAATAAATCTTACAGTCCAGATTTAAATTTTGGGTTCCGCTTCTTAGTTCCATTTCTTACTTATCACTTACAGATAAATGGTTCCCATATTGCATACGTAAATAAATTGTCCTTTGTAACCTCTGTGCAAATATGCACTATACAACATGCAGCACCAGAGCCGTACAAGAGGGCCGTCGCCCCGGGCGCTGATAGCAAGAGGGCGCCGAACGAGCAAGAAGATAGAAAAAGTATTCGAAATGAATAGTCGACGCTTCGTCCTAAAAACGTATTGGCTAGGGGTGCGCACGAAACGAGACGAGACAATTTTCCTGTCAAAATTCGAGTCGACACAGAGCTCTTCTAGTAAAGAAATATACATGTTTCGAGTCGAGACATCACTTTTACAGCACAATTTCGAGACGAGACAGCCTCAAATCTTGTCTCGTGCGCATCCCTAGTATTGGCACTCTATTAAATCAATATTGTTGTCGGTTTACAAAGAAATAGATTTGTAAAAATTCTCTTGCTCGCTTCGCTTGCAACCCAAATGTTTCAACTTACAAGTTTTTACTTGTGTGTACTTTACAAGAGTCACAACAAGTTTTTACTTATTGCCTTAAAAAGTTATTATAATGACGATTTGATATACAAGGTGTTGAGTAATAACTTATAGACTACGCAGGAGCGTTTTCAAAATCAGAAATGGTCAAAGTCTGAAATACGTGTTCGGAGTTTTGATGATGATGAACTTGTTTAGATAATCACGCTTTTCTACCCAATGGGATTAATCATGATGGTGAGAATGAAGGCTTTGAGAAATTCTCCTCTTCATGGTCATTAATTTTCGTTACATTTCACAAAATATTGTTACCGTAAAAGAATCGAAATTAAAATGCTATTTGTGTGGTCACATACAGAATAAAATTACAGAAATTTACAATTATTACTGGAAATTAATACTGTCACTCATTTTGAACATTTCAAAAGGACATAGTTTCTAATGTATTAAAATTTCATTTCTTATTAATAGTATGAAATGTTGTAAATTTACACAACGGTTCTCCAAGTAGGTTTGTATACAACCAAAGTTAGTTTTGTCAAATTTAACAGAAAGTTCAAAATAAGCCTCTTCAAAACACCTATTATTTTTAAAAGAATGCATAATTATCGTTTTTCGCTGTTGCAATGGTCTGTCGAAGCAGCTTGATAAAAGTTCAGCGTAGTACAACAACAAAAGCTGCTTCTCTTATATGTAAAACAAAAAAAGGAAAATGCTTGGTAAGGTGAGTGTAGGTCAGGCCGGTAGCCAGCTCAAAAATGTAGGGGGGGGGCGGTAGAAGTTATGGGTTGTCCGATCCAACCATGTTATATTTCGTCACTATATTATAGTTCATTTGCATGTCTACCGTAAAAAGTTTAGGGGTGCCCGGTCCCCCTTGTCCTCCTTGGATAGAGACTGGTGTAGGAGGCACCGAATTCCACTTCGTCCTGGTCGACGAAATCTCTAACTACGGCTCTGTGCTGCACCACGTTTCGGTACAGTGCTGCAGGTTGTTATGGTATGTTCTCTCGAGACCCTGAATCGATTGCTTTAAAAAAAATGTCGCTATCTATTACCGTTTTAGTTGTATAGCGATGAACGTTGGAACCGGAAATAGCTGATTTCAACCATTTCTGCATTTAATAGAGGGTTAGTCTAGGATATGAAATCTGTTCTTGAATCAATGACATAAATCTCCTGCTCGATATCTTTTACCCAATTTTACTCTATGGGAATTAATAATGAAACCAGAAATAGTAGTAAATCCCAACCACTTCCGGCTTCAGTAGAGTGTTGCAAGTAGTGATTGCATGTTCTCTTGAGACGCTGAACCGATTGAAAAAATAAAAAAAAAAAAATACTTGTCACTATCTTATATACCATTTTTGTTCTACGGTGTTCTACGAAACCAGAAATTGTTAATTTCAACCACTTTCGATTTGAGTAATAGGTTAACACTAGAAGGACCAAGATTTTTCTTATACTAAAAGGACCAAAGGGGTCATTTTGACCCCTACTAAGTTTTAATAAATAAATATTAATGCAACTTGCTTAAATAAATGTTTATTGAAATTAAAGAAATTTTGAATCATATGAATAACTAAAGAAACTATTTTTCTTGAATAGAGACACACAATTTTTATTATTTCTGAAAATATGAATGTTCATTTTTTGGAATAAAACAGCTTGAAACAACTATCTGGCTGGAATTGTAATTTTCGTACAGGAGCAATGAAACAGTCATGTTATTGAGTTTCCTACCTGAAAACAACATATATGTGCCATCACGAATCCCGTATCCTTATTCAGGGCAGATGGAGCAGACAACATATTTCTTGACAGAGGCAAACTTCTTACAGCGAAAGCACATGTCTTGTGTTTTATTGCCCTTACATTTCCCTATCTGACAATTCTTTCGTTTCTTGGTTGGGATCGAACCTGGCAACTCTTCAGAATTTAGCTCGTTCCGCATTCGTTTCTGTCTTGTCGCTTCGCAAAGTTTTCCTGCTAATTTGAGAATGAATGTATGTCGAGAGATTTTCCTACCTGTAGCACATTTGTACAAAACATGGACATTGATGGCGGCCAAATCCAGCACATTGTAGAATAGCTGCACAGGCCATCTTCTGCTTGCTGCCTTCACAGTGTATTTTCGTGACATCAGGTCAATAATATCAACTCCGACCTTTTGTTTGTTGTAGAACAATATTGTTTCTGGTTTCTTTTTCTTCTTATCTTTCATAACACGTACATCCGAATGAAGACTACTCAACAGAAGAACTTTTTTTTTACACTCATACGATGTGAGTGAGATGTCATCGGCCGTTTTGAGTACTTTTGTGCTATACAGTTCATTCCTAATAGAACGAACTGATGCTGGTACTTCCCTTCTATTGCTTCGTAAACTACCATGCATGCTTATTTTCATATTTCGAAATTCTCTTGCAAGGTGTAACGACGTAAAGAAATTATCACAGGTCACATGAAGTCCGGAGTTTTTGAGAGGTTTTACAAACTGCAAAACTACGTGTTCCGCCAGTGGAATGTTTGCTGGTCTCTGTTCATTTTTTCCTAAGTAAGGAAAACTTTTCACTATATATTTGTTTTTCACCTCAACAAACATCCAAAATTTCACACCATACTTATCTGGTTTGTTACCCATAAACTGTATAAATCTACACCTCGTTTTCATCGGAAATAGCTGTTTGTCAACAGTGCAAAAGACATCCGGGTTGTAACACTTTTGCGAATTTTCAATAAACCTATACCATATTTCAGAAAACATACAAATTTGTCAGTATTGTGTCTGTCATCCTTGGTGGACTTCAAGTCAAACCGTATAAATCGCATAATTTCCATAAACCTTTTGGCATCACGTTTCCATAGTAATTTGAGCCCACTTCTTAGACCAGAGGCACTTTATACTTATTCCTCTCATCCCCATTGCACCACGTATGTACAATAGTCCCACAAAGGCATCTAATTCATCAAGAGAAATCGACAAGTTTGGATCTTTTAGTGCCGTACGAGCTTCTGTTTCAGTACATTTTTTTTAATATTTCTCATCATCCCATCATCAATAATTAGTCTAAAAGCACTCACCTCATTATCGTCTATGTTACGCATGACATAAGGTTTAACACCTACCCTGTAATGCACTACATTATGTTTCTTCATTCTACCACACCCTGCAGAACTGTCATCCATCACTGTCCATATTGTCTGATCAGAAGCAACTTCGTCATTGGGAATTTGGTTGGAACTTTCTTCTTCACTTGAAATATCACTAAAATCACTTTCACCATCAGAACTTGTATGTTCATCGGCTACACTGTCCTCTTCAGAAGCACTATCGTCCTCAGTTTCAGTGAGAGTCCACTGTTCATCTTCACCACCCGAGTCCATCGCATCAGCGTTTTATAAATCGTCCAGGATTTCCTGAGGTGTGAGTCCTTTTCTGCCACACAACGCCATAATATTATATTGCAATACCACTCAAAACAGAATACCCACTACTCCACTACGTATAATCTAAACACAGCACAATTCTTACTTCACAGAAGAACATCGTCGTACAAAACACACGGTACTCAAGAAAAAAGTCATAAAATAGCAGCGACAGAAAATATTTAAACTATTCATTCATATAAATTTGTTTAAAACGCTAAGGGTCAAATTGACCCCTTTGGTCCTTCTAGGTAGAACTTAAGTTTTCGGGAAAATTAAAAATAATTGCCTATAAATATTTCAGTTATGGACATGTTACAGCAAACGAGTAAAAGTGACACCATATCTTAGCTATCAGATAATTATTCTTAAAATTACAATATTTTAAATTCCGTCAGGGGTCAGAATGACCCCTGACGCTGGATAGATTGCAAAATCCGTTCTATAAAACTTCTGATACATATGCATAGTGTGGTTTAGAGGTATAAACATGAAATGATAAATTATAGAAATATAGACATCTATAAACCTAAATATTATAATTAATGACTGACATGAGCTCTTATGGACACTATAACCTGAAATATGATTAATACACTGCTCCACAAAACTTAAGCAACCTGAGAGAACGTGGTATAAGTGACGTGTGGGGCCCATTCAACACTGATTAGTGGCATGCACATACACAGAGACACACAGGCAAGGCGAGCACCCACTCTATCGCATAAGCAGCACCGTTGCAAGCGCGGTGAACATGAGGTGTACACCACAGCCCAGTAGTGTCCGAGGCTCCAAGCATTTTTTTTTTTTTTTTTTTTTTTTTTTAGCAAGCATTGAGTTAGTGGTTCATGTGTGGGGTACACACACAGCTTGCAATGGCTGGTAGACGACATTTGAGTGACTTTGACGGCAGGCGAACAATTCGGCGGTTGGAATTGGGCCGATCGCAAGTGGAAGTGGCGCAGAAATTCAACGTGAACAAAAGTGTTGTGTCGAGGCTGTGGAGTCGCTTGCAAAATGGAGGTGAAGTCAGTAGACGTCAAGGAAGAGGCCGTCCGAAGAAGACGTTGCCCGTCGAGGACCGATTTCTCACAATTTCTGCCAAACGTAACCGTCAAGCTTCACGCTCTCAACTGGCCAATGAGTTGTTTCAGGCTACAGGACAAAGCGTGAATCGTGAAACTGTTCGTCGGCGGCTCAATAGAGCAGGACTGTATGCAAGAAGGGCTTTGCTGTGTGTGCCATTGAAACTGGAGCACAAACGTGCGCGTTACACATGGTGCCAGGAACATGTAGATGGGGGAACACCAGTGGGTGCGTGTCGTGTTCTTCGACGAGTCAGATTCAGCCTGTTGTCTGATTCTGGTCGGACATTAGTGCGGAGAGAGCCAGGAACACGCTATCATCCAAACTTCATTGCTGAACGGCCGTCCTATGGCGGTGGTTCCATTATGGTGTGAGGTGGAACTATGCTGGATGGGAAAACGGAACCATATTGTGCAACATGGCACTCTGACAGCACAACGGTACCAGGATGAAATTATCAATACACATGTGTGCGCAATTTCCGCGGAGCATTTGGTCCAGACTTCCTGTTCATGGATGACAATGCCCGCCCATACCGTGCATATCTTGTGTCCGAGTATCTGGAGAGCGAAGACATTACGCGTATTGCATGGCGTGCATATTCACCGGACTTGAATCCCATCGAGCATGTGTGGGATGCTCTTGGGCGGCGAATAGCGCAGCGCAGTCCACCAGCGCGCACTCTCCCTCACCTGTCGTGCCTGTATAGCTGTTCGTGGTGGTCACACGTCATATTGACTGCCTATGCCCTCGCACAATCCAGCTTCATCTGTTGAGGTATCGTTGTCCTGAACTTTTTGGTCACTCTGTACATCCTAACTGTATTGTTCGTCTTCACTTGTGTTGCATTGTGCATCTGGACTGTCTGTTTGTTCATTATACTTGGTGCAGTGATCGTGTCGTTTTATTTTCTGACACTTTCTTCGAGTTGCTTACGTTTTGTAGAGCAGTGTATAATAAAACAACAGCTATAGTTGTGCACTACGCTACCCCCCCTCCAAAAAAAAAACTTTTGCTTCTTACAGGATATCAGAATACTAAAGAAAAGAACTCAAGGAAATGATAAACATAAATGATGTGTAATTAACAGAGTTACATACACTAAGGAAAACACAAGATAAAAAACATACATGTAAGTGGCATCGAAGACTGTGGAACTCGTGTAGAATCTGTGAACATATTCCGTCACGAAAATCCCAGAAACTTTTATTTCTCATTATTCTCCTACTTTTTCCTTTTCACCCCTCTATAGTTGAATAGCAAGAACCAATCTCTCTCTTTTTTTAATAGTCTTCTTTTAGATTATACATCGAGGCTAAGGGAGATGGTGATGATGAGAAGCATGATAATGGTAAAATAAAGAATTATCCAAATTGCTCATGTCCCCATTACAAAGCCCGTGTCGAACAGGGTTATCAAATTTCAATTCCTATTTATCAGAAAATAAATAATTCACTCTTTGTAGACGACTTATTTGTTGATCAGATGTTTCGAGAGAAAGGTTTACAGGTGAAAGAAATGTTAGTTACAAAATTCGTAATGGTAAAAATAAGTATAAACAAAGGCACCCATTCTCACTTCAAGTTAAATATTTGTACTATTGTATTGTAGTGCTATTTTTATTGTTACTATAAAAACGCCAAGTTGTTTCGTGTAACCTCTTGTTATGTAATACGGTTTTCTGCGAACGAATATATATATATATATATATATATATATATATATATATATATATATACAGTGGCATATTTACGATTTTGTTTCGGGAGGGGCTTTGCTAACTTTCGGGGGGGCTTTGCCTGGAAATGTGAAAATTCTGCAAGATATTTCATTTACTTTACTATACTAAGTAAGATTTCGAGAGGGGGGGCTTAAGCCCGGAAGCCACCCTAAATACGCCACTGTATATATATATATATATATATATATATATATATATATATATATATATATATATATATATATATCCGTTCCACATTTACTAAATTAATAACAAATTATACATTTTATTATTATTTCAGTTGGAATGCGCAAATCTGATGGGTCAATAGTTTTAATGGAGCGAGGGGCATGGACGACGAAGACCGAGTTTTTCTTGTCCTGCCTGGGGTTCGCTGTTGGTCTTGGGAACGTCTGGAGATTTCCAACTTTGTGCTACAGAAATGGAGGAGGTAACATCTATATAATAAATAGACCTATAGGGACAAAAATTGAGAAGAGAGAATCTATTTCTTTAGATATAAGAGCAAACAGCTACATATTAGATTTTCACACTTCTTTCAGGTGTTGTAGCGACCAAGGTTATACTAGTATTATAATAACTCCGTATATTGACTAAAGGATAGGACAGCCGAGCCGAGGTTCAGTACTGTGAGCAATGTAACAAAGCAGGCTTGCCAACCATACTATGCTTAAACGAATTTAAGCCGTGATAGTACCCTTGTGATAATAGGGATACGATCATTTTAGATACTAGGGCTTACGATCATTTTAGAACGCACACTTATTTGCACAATGAGCAAATACATTGTAGATGTGCACTAAATAATTATAAAATACACATACTGAGATTTCTAACAGTCATTTCCCGCTAAAATAAATCAATAACGATTTAAAACGGCACATGCCAAACCTTCATCCATTTTTTAAATTCAATTACGTTTACGAGGGGGTGGAAATGTTGTTGTTAAGGATAAAAAGTGGTGGTGAAGCCAACTTGGAGTTCGAAGCTGGAGATTACTAGATTACTACTAGTACTGAAAGTATTATACTTATTTCTACAATTATCACGTGCATAAAGAATATATGATAATTTTTTGTAATATACGATAATTTGAAAGACGAAAATCGATAATTTTGTGCACTGCCGTTTGCAACTCTGCAACAAAGCCTCGTACCGCTTATTCACTGAAACACATGTTAGACAAAAGTATCTCCAACGTTGTGACTGAAATAGTAAAATCTTTATCTTGTACGTCCCACGATTATGTCGGCTAGTCTAAAGGAGGCAGTGATGGTGAAAAATAAATGAAATGGTTGAATGATGAAAATGGGAAAATTCGGAGAAAATCACGCACACGGTATTAATCCACTACAAAATTCACTTGGCGCGAGTTGTGATCGAACCAAATACCCCATGCACCAGAGGTGAACGCTCTACCACTGAGCTATTTAACATTGTAACTGAGATACATGCTCAATTCACTCAGGCCTCCCTTTCTGCATCCTCGTCTGCCTCGGCATGTCTGGTCTTCCTCTGCTCAATATATTGATTTATTTAAGCAATTGAACATCTTTTAAATTACTCGTTACTCCCACTCCATTTTCTTCACTTTTTTTCAAATTATTATAAAAACAAAATAAACTTAAATTTTTTCTTTGTAATTATTTAGTTAGTTAGAAAATAATAGTTATAAATGAAATATATAATTAACCTTGCCATGTTGGTATCGTTCAGGGTAAAACAGACGGATAGTTTATAAAAGTGAATGATCATGAAATAAATCGTGAAATGAGAAGGTAGTAGGAAAAGGAAAAACACACGATCTTGACCACCAGAAACTCACATGGCTGGAAAGAAATCAAGAGCCCTTCGCACTAATCGCTTTTCCATCTTTTTTCTTCGATTTTCATATTTTTGTTTTGTATTTATCGTTTTTGATGTGATTTTTTCTTGAAAAATCATATATTGTACGAATTCAACTGAACTTATTTGATGCAGATCAATGACGGTAGATGCTGGCCTGCTACAGTGTGAAATATTATATTGATCAAAGTTTCGGTTCTCGAATCATGGTCGATCAAATTTTCAATTCACATGTTCGAGAACATTCCGAAGGTGAGCCTTGACTTGCTCAGTACGCATGTGAAAGACTTCCCACTGCAGATATTTGGTTCTCGAGCTATTGGCTACCACTTTTAGCTTCAGACTTAGTCACATCTTAGAAGGAAATTAGGTAAAGTTGCATTAAAGAAACTTGTTATTAACATAATTTTAGATTAAGTAAAAATGTAGTGTACATAAATAGAATAAAGATATAATAAAAATCTATGAAGGAGGAATGCTTCCTTCAATTGGGAAACTCATTATTAAGGTCTGTTCAAAATTACCTCTAAATCGCGATAAGCAAAGCCACGTGCTAATAGTGGACACTAATTTGCTGCTGGTCTTCTGAGGCATGTACTCCTCCGCAAAAAATAGTTCACCATTTTTAATATTACTTTTATTATGAAGCAATCATATAAAAATACGACATTATTGTAAATTACAAAATATAATATACAGATTATCTAATAATAATGTAACTGAGTGCTTTACTAAAATAATAGAAATTCATTATACATTTAAGCATGCGCAATAATTGCGGCGCAAATTCAACTATGTAGGTGTGTCCTGATTTTAAGTCGGAAAGATAGATGATGGTGCTGGAAGCCACGCATTCCGCACAACACAGGATCGTAAAAATGAACGTATATAACTTTCTCCTCCTCGTGCGAGAGTGGAGTAACGTACCATTAGCAAATCACACCTTTGAACAGTGAAAGGATAGAATATTTTTGTTCCTTTCCGTACAGAGATAAGTAGGCATAAATATTAGTAATATCTCCTTTGAAATTATATTTCCTGATTCTTTCATCTTCTACTTTTGTCGAAGGTGATGTCTTAATAACTAACTGTAAGCTCAACCGTAAGGCTGCCAAAGAGACAAAAATTGAAGCTGTCTCGTCTCTAAAAGTGATGTCTCGACTGTGGAAGTTCATTTATTTATTTATTTATTATTTTAACATCTCGGCGTTTTTGCACCGAGTATAAGGAAGATGGTGATAATGAATAAAGCAAGTGGGAGAAAATGATAAAACTTAGAGAAAACCCATGACCATATTGGTCCACCTCAAATCTCACTTGGCGTGAACTGTGATCGAATCAGGGATCTGACGCTCCAGAAATAAGTGTTCTACCACTGTGCCACTGCAGCTTCTCGTAAAGTTTATTTATTTCTACTGCAAGCCCTCTGTCTCATCTCGTCTCTGTCCTACCCTATTAGCGCCCATTCAACAATACAACGGTCAAAACAATGTGAATAGAATTTTTTCTTTGCGTATATGTCAATTACTATTTTATTATATTATCTTGTTTGTTTTTTCTTCATTGTAGGTGCATTCCTGATTCCCTACGTAGTAATGATTTTTACAATAGGTCTACCCATATTCTTCATAGAGATCGCCATCGGCCAATACTCGAGTTTGGCACCAAACAAGGTGTTCAGAAATTTGGCACCGGTTACCCAAGGTAATGCTAAATGTTCTTATAGCAAAATAATTTGAAAATTTCTTTATTACCGGTAAGTCAATTAAAAGCCAAGATTAAAAACTAAAACAAAGGTTACTTAATTTTTCCATAGAATTTAAGAAGAACTTCATAGTTTAAAAAAAGAATGTAGTCTCAGTTTTCATAAACACCATGTGCAAGATTTCTTGTCACTTGCGTTGCAACCGAAAAAAGTTCCGGAATGTTAGATCATTAAACGTAATCGCATTACAATCAAGGGCGCCGATCCTGGGGGCAGGGGAGGAGGGGGGTAATTACAATGGAACAATAAGTCATTGTAAGGCCTATGTTTAGCAGAAGGGGTCCAGCTCTTTTCTCTAAAAAATGTTACAATTTTGGTAATTTCTGTTCACATTCGGTTAGTTTAGGATAGGGCTGGTTAGTTTAAGTTAGGTTAGGCTAGTTTAGGTTACGTTAGGTTAGTTTAGTTTATGTTATATTAGTGTAGGAGTCCCGCATAATTTTCCAAAAAATGATAGAATTTTGCTTATTTCTACTAATATTACGTTAGTTTAGGTTAGTTCAGGTTGGCTGACGTTAGTTTATATTAGATAAGGTTAGATTTGGTTACGTTATTTTACGTCTAAGTACTTGCATCACTCATTTTTCCTGTAATTTTTTTACGTGCTTCTGGACCCCTTGTACTAAACATACCCCCATTGTAATCCCCCCTTGATTACAATGGAACAGTAAGTCATATATGTATAATCCATCATTTTTCCTTTCATTTTTTCTTTTATTGTTTTGTTTGTTTTATTACCAAAAAATAAAGATCCCGAGCTAATTTTTAAAAGGTTCTGTGAAAACGTAAGTTTGTCAGAACGTTAAGTTCAGTATTGATAAACACTAGGGTCTATATAAAACTTATTCCTTTTGGGACTTTCGCCCAAAAATAAAATAAAATAAAATAATGAAGGTTTTTGAATGTTGGATGATTAAATGTAATTAACTATTATCAAACACTAACTCTTATGTATAAGCTACAATATTTTTCTTTATTTTCCTTTCTTGTATTATTTCCTTCTTTTCGTCTTACTACTAAAGAACAAAGGTCCCGAACTAACTTTAAAATAAGATTAAGACAAACTAGAACTGGAAGTATAGGAAATCAGACCTTACAAGAAGAAATAGAAAAAAATAAGAAAAGATTCTAGAAACTTCCAGATACTAAAAGAAAGTTTAGAAATACTACAAGTTTTTTCCTGTCTCTGATAAGTAACCTGCTAGATTATTGTAATACAAACGTGCGAGGGTCGTGTACGTGAAATCTGATTTTAATTTTTAGTCGTGTATAAGCAAGGGGTGAAGTTATGAGTACTGAGGAACGTAGGCCCATACCCGATCAGTCAACATTTCCTTTATACGTATTATTCGAAAATATAAACCAAATCTTCTATTACAGGGTGATAATTGTATAGATTTCCTACTGAAAAGCATGTCATATAACAATGAAACATAACACTACATCCCTCTTTATTAATTACCTTTCCTTTTTCTATTGTTTCTTACACCATATCCTTTACCATATCACATAACATATAATTTTTCTCCAATAATGGCATAACTGTAGAGTTCCGTGCTCAAAACATAAATTTCCTACAGCTCTTATTCTGTTTTCGTCGCCATATTGTGATATCGATGTTTCCGCTCTTTGCAGTTTAATGCTCAACATTTCATTAACTATTTTTTCTCGTTTTTCACTCAGTGACCAATGTAATATAAGAAATTCGGCGGGCTATAGCTCAGGATTGCTGCATTTCCGAAATAGGGATCCGTCTCCCAGCAAGTTTTACCCGATGTTTCCGATCCCAACCAGTGCTCTCATATGAGCACCCT
Organism: Thermobia domestica; assembly: GCF_964235325.1. NCBI lineage: Eukaryota > Metazoa > Arthropoda > Insecta > Zygentoma > Lepismatidae > Thermobia > Thermobia domestica. Next base: position 144,480,719 of record NC_137458.1, on the reverse strand, counting down.
TGTCGCCACTGTTTCTCATCGATTTGTACATGAGTCGAATCTCCAGGTCAAAGAATGCACTATTTCCTTTCACCCGATCTTTCGTGCGACAATTCGTTTTCTAGTTCTATTCATTTTTGTTCTATTTTGGTACCTTTTAAGCGGGCTATAGCTCAGAACTGGCATAACAACGGATAGGGGTACGAGGAGTCAATTTGAAAATTTCAAATGGCAAAGAGGTTCGAGTAACATATCGTTGGAAAGCTCTTGACAAGGGAAATAGTTTGTCGAAAGTTTCAAATCGCTATGTTGGCCCCATCCAAAATGGCGGGTGTTCACATTTTGTGTTCATAAAGTCCGTTGCCACCCCCTGTATCTGCGAAACTATTGCGAATATGAGAAAACGCAAAAACACGTCTGTCATTGTTTTAAAGGGTTGCAATTGTGTATTGTAAAAGTTCCATCCCAGACCCCTCTCAAATAGGGGTACGGGAGTAAACTTGAATATTTCAGGTGGCAAAGGAGTCGAGTAATTTGAACAGGCTCAACAAAAGACCTTTTGCTGTAAGTTCATAATTTGCTAGGTTGCAGACATCTAAATTGACAGTGATTTGGGAGTGAAAGTCTTTCATGACTTTTAAATATCTATGGCTTGTGAATGTGGTCGTTCTACGTTTTATGATTTGTAGGCAGGGTGTAAGTATCGTAAATACGTTTGTAAAACAAGAAAATGATGAGTTATTGGTTGGAGACTTTGTTTCTGTGCACGTTGCCGTTTGGAAAACGGAGGCCCATTTTGCTATTATACTGTATTGACATGTGAATAAGGTTTTACGAAATGGTAATGTCAAAAGTGGGAAGAAAGAGTTGCGAAAATATCAACATCAGAAAAAGGGATGAGTATTACCGGAGTGTAGAGAAGTTTACACTCGTACTGCTATTTGAGGGAGGTCTGGAATGGAACTTTTATAGCACACAATTGCAACCTCTTAAAATAATGAGAGACGTGTTTTTGCGTTTTCTCATATTCACAGTTGTTTCGCGGGGTAGCAACGGACGTTATGGACACGAAATATGAGCTGCGCCATTTTGGATTAGGTCAACATAGCGACTAGAATCTTTCGACAAAATATTTCTCCTATTGAGAGTTTTCCAACGATATATTATTCGACCCCTTTGTCATTTAAAATTTTCAAGTTGACCCCTCGTACCCCTATATGGGGGTGTCCGAGATGGACTTTTTATAGCTCAAAATTCAAGCCCCTCACAATAATGATGGATGTGTTCTGCGTTTTGCATATTCGCAGTCGTTTCGAAGATACACGGGGTGGCAACGGACTTTATGGACACACTATATATTATAGTAGCTTTCTAAAATATTTATCACTATATTTTAGTTAATTTTCATTATTCCTATCTTTGCTTTCTATTTCCCGTTCACTTTCCAAATCATTATTAATAATACTATCTATAGACCGAAAACTACGTTCTCTTCTTCCACGTCTGAAATTGTGACAGGTTTCTTATCACTCCAGCTATCATTGCCTACGCTTCTCAAAAAGCTAATTTACCATTTAGATTATATTACAACAGCTACAGTATATACTGCACAACGCGAATACATTAGCTCTCATATCTTTCACTGAAACAATTTCTCTACTCAATGTCTTCTTAAATAGTCTCCTAAACATATATTGAATGATGTTAGTAAGAATCAATATTTTTGTAGAATACCTCTTCCAATTTTGCTGTTCTCTCGCATTTCTTCATTGGTTCCGTCTTTGATCTTTCCATTTCACCACAAACTTTTTTTAGTAGCCTCATGAAAATTGACTAGTTACACAGATAAAAAGAAACATTCCTAAATTAATTAACAGTAATGCATGTTCTTTACTTCGATAAAAAGTTTTTAACTACGGTACTCGATGAAGCCCATTACATCTCAAGTGTCTGTCCGCTCCTACACTGTAAAAGCACTTTTAGTACAGACATTTAAAAACTTTTGACGGGAAAATTGATAAAATAGTGTCAATAAAGTGTGTTTTGTGTGTCCAAAAGCGTTAATTCTCTAGAAAGCAGTATCTAGTATATGTTTAAAACACTTTTTCTCGGCAAACAGTTGAAAAACAAAGTGATGACATACATTTTGCACATTTTATACATACGTCTGGACAACACAGTATCTTAAAGAGATGAATTTGCGTGAAGTGTCCTATTGTGTTTAAAAATAGTTTATTTTGTACAGTATATACAAAAAGTGTTCTATTACCGGCCATGAATGGAAATTTATTTTTCTAAGAAATTACACCATCTTTCTCGTAATGTGCTTACAAATTCAGAATATTTGTTTTCTCTTTATATCATGAATAAATTCAATATGTATATTATTAACCTAACTTGCCTTTTCCTTTCTCATTTTGCAGAAGGTTTTCCTGATTCTGCTGTATCGTAATCCTCTTTATCATTTTTTGTTTTCTACATCGGTCTTCTTTTTTTTCTAATCTAAATTTGCAGTTTATTCTAGATTTCACTCGAATCTTCAATGTATCATATTCCTCTGCCTCAAACTTGATTTCACTCATTAAAACATTTTAATGATTAGTATCTATATTGTTTTAGTAGTTCTTCTTTGCTTCATTTCTACTCCATTGGACTTACTTCTGTTGTACCTTATTCAATTTTCCTATCCTTTATAATTATTCCTTACCAATACTTTACGTGTATGCTTCTCTAGCTTTGTTGCTTCTCTTCTTAGTTAATAATTCATTCTTTTCTTGTCTTTAATGCAACTTTGTCTCCACACTTTTCTTTTCCTTATTTTCAAACTTTCTTATATGGGACTCAGAATTAACTGTACTTTTCCTTTAACAATGTCGTACCGTTATCGTTGCAAGCAAAGTCTGAAATGCTCACAAGTTAATTAGTTCTTCTCAACATAAATACTTTTGAGCTCCCTTATGACTAAGCGGTTAGCGTACGCACCTTTGGCGTGAGATACTCGGGTTCGCTTCCTGACGGAGCTCATGTGGTTTGAATCCCAAGTTAAATTGTAGGTCCACGTCTCATATTGCCTCGCTGCTGGAAGGGACATTAAACTGAGAATCAAATCAAATCAAATCACCTTTAATATATTTTTTTAAATTCCAAATAAATCATTTTAACATTTTAAACTCAAAATATTTCAGTACGTAACTTTGTCTCTTACTTTAGCTAAGTTTAAAAAAAGTCTTGTCGTGCTTTAGGTAACACAAAATTATGACAACGGAATTATCGAAAAAAAAAAACTTAAGGTTCTTTAAACTGATTTACAAATCTTTCATATATTTTTATTTAATCTATTTAATATCGAATGTAAATATCCAAGTCAAATCTTCTATTTTTCACATTGCTTTTTTTTTTAATCATCTGCGAGTTATGTACGCAATTCTACCCTCTTCTATATTTCTTTCCTCTAAATCGTATTTATCTATTACATTACTTCTTTCCCCACAAAAGTATCCGTCAATGTTCATTACAATTACTTAGGCGAATCCTTTTCTATCTACATTTTCTTCATATTTTATCATACATTTCTTTCGTAACAATTCAATATATACTTAGGCCCTTTTTACACTATGAGGTAAATCCTAGGAAATCATATCTTTTTTTTTTTTTTTTTTTTTGCCATACACTTAAAGATTTTTCCTGTTTCACATCCTCCTGAAGAGGTGCCAAGTCCCACAACTCATAGTCGACCAGCAATGTTTTCCAGTGCCTATTGCCTTGCATGTCTATTGTGATAGTGCGTTGACTTTGTATTATATAAAAATGTATGCTCCTTATATGCACTAATAAGTGCGCAAATAACATCTTTGCTGACGGAGAGAACACAAATTTGTTTTCACTCTCTCTTATCTGATGTCGCTTAAATCGAAATCTTACGAATTTTCTTTCCGAAATTGAGCGTTCTGTAAACAAGAGAACTCTAATGGGATCGTTCAGAACATAGGAGATAACATGTGATCTGATGCCATACACGTTGAGATTTTGACTCTAGGAAAAATCGTAAGATATTTCTTAGGATTTATCTCATAGTGTATAGCAGTTCTTAGTTTCAAAACGTAGGAGAAGAAATAACTCAAGGTTTAAGTCAAGGAAACAGAACAATGCCACCTCTCTCAGGGGGAAAGAAAATATAATAGAAATGAAACGAAATCTTTGAGTTTTACGTTCCACAGTTATGCCGGTTAGGCTAAAGGAGACGGTGATGATGAGTAGTGAATGAAATGGTGGAATGAAGAAAGTGGGAGGAAACGGGAGAACCCCAAGGAAACCCACGCACACCGTGTTTGTCCACCACAAGTTTCACTTGGCGGAGGCTGGAATCAAACCTGGGACCCCAAGCACCAGAGGTGAACGCTCTACCACTGAGCCACCACGGCCCTGGAAAATAGAATAGAATTGTGACTTTCTGTTCAACAAATGTATAACTTTCATGTAGTTACACAACTCAACAATATTACTACTTGACAATATATACAAAATAGTTATTTGTATTTCCTACTTTCTTCACTTTTACTTTCTTAATCTACTCTCCTCTACAAATGATTCCCCTAACATCCCCTAGCTACATCCAACCATCACATTTTCACAAATTTATCATTCTAATTTAATTTGGTCAAAGAATTTTTGATAAAATTGGTCCTGTTTTTATCTCCTCCATGTAAAGACCAGTAAACGCTATATGTATAGCTTCACTTTAGTTTTGTTCACACAATTCTGCCGCTAATATCGAGTTCTGCAGGTAGGCGCGTTCACAAAAAATTAGACTTAGGTATCCTCATTGACAAAAGAGCAAAGAATAATGAGTCGTGCATTAGCTACAACTTTGTAATCTTGATCAACCAACACGATTGAGATATAATAAATAGTGTTGCTAAGTGGTTAACGTCAATACTAAATGGTCAGTAGGCTTATGAATGTCACATATTTAATATAAGTAGTAGGGAATTATAAAATGAAGCAAGTTCTGGCTTTAAGTGTATGATTTCTATATTTAGTGTTTCGTAAACAGTTTGTACAGGGACTACAATTACCACTGCTAAAGAAAAGTCATATAACTGGCATTAGTATGCAAACAATGGAAAGAAATAGTGCTGAGATTACTGTCAGAAAAATTAAAAATTAAAGTTCAAAAATCACATGACCACACCTTTTGACTCGAGGTACCCTAGGCTGTAATGAGTTTTGGAGAATTCTTGGCCCTTTGATTTTTTGTTGTCTGCCATAACGGCTTTTTTTTTTTTTTTTTTTTTTTTTTGTTATTAGCTCCATGAGTTGGTCCCCTGTTCAAATTGTCAGTTTGGAATATGTCTTTAATAAAATCATATTAAATAATAACGTATAAATACAGAAAATAAAAATTAGTAAATCCATAAAAGAAATCAGCCTTTGTTGTAATAATCAGCTTGATGTTTCATGTCCTATTTTTTATTCACAGGAATTGGATATGCGTCACTTCTTGTAAATCTGTATATGGCTTTATATTATAATATCGTTATTGCGTGGAGTCTTTTCTACTTATTTGGTTCTTTTACAAGCCAGTTGGAATGGTCTACTTGTACAAATACCTTCAGCAGTCATCGTAAGTATTCAATTATAACATTTTCTTTATTTTAAATGCATTTTACTTAGAAAAAATAGGGGAAATCGTCCCTTATTACTTCGGTAAAGTTTAACATTCGAATTAAAGTCGATCCGTGAAATTTCGTTTTAATCTTCCAAACTATGCTATGCAAAGTATCCGAAGTCTTATAGAACGGTTTTGTCTTTCTGTCATTCCGGCTGTCAACAGATAGAGCAAAAACAGTGAGATATATTGAGAAACGATTTTTTTGCAATCAGTTCAGTGTCCCAATAATAGGTTCTATTTCCTTCGTTAACTTTCTATTCATAACGGAAGTGGTTCAAATTAACCATTTCCAGTTTCAACATTTATCGCCATAGAACAAAAACGGTAACAGATATCGATTTTTTTTTTTTTTTTACAAAATCTTCAACGTCTCAAGTCAATATATCATTACTTTCCACAACTCAAGGCAATATATCATTACTTTCAAAACCGGAACTGGTTCAAACTTATTATTACTTTTGGTTTCAATACTGATTTCCCATAGAGCAAACATAGTAAGAGGTATCGAGATGCTGATTTTTGCAATTGATCCAGGTTTCCAGAAATATCTACTTCCGTCTCCGTTAAATATTTTATATTTTGTAAGTTCTGTACTTCTGCGATTATTCCCAAGCAGGGAAAGACAATTTTCCCTTGCTGTAAGTGCAGAAACCAAACTATATTTATTAAACATTGGATATTAATTTCAAACCACAAATTCAGTGGCCGCTATTGAGGAAAACCACATCAATAAAAAGTTAAACTTTTGTTGCTTGAAACTAAGGAAAGAATATTTATTTAATTTCTAATTCCTATATACAAAAATTAGGACATAGGTGAGTTCTCTCTCCTTAACCGTAGTATTTTTTTTAAATTCGTTATAAAAGTTCTACCGTCTTATAAAAGTATAGTAATGAGACAGCGTAATTGTCCTATTTTACACATTTTATACTTTCAGTGATAAATGTACAGAAGATGTCTATTGACCTTACATACAAGTTTATTTGTATCTGTAGTACAGAGTGTTTCAATGTGAATGTGTAAGTTTTCATGTGTATAGGTTCGTATGTGCGTGTGTGGAGGAAGGGGAGGTAACATACAGTGTTCTATAATTGTACCATCTTGTATCCCAAACAGTATATCTTGCATGATTTTCAAAGTGGGAAGTTCACTTTGGGAGACATATCCACAGTGATGACAGTTGCCAAAAGAGATGCACCATGGTAATGCCACACAAATTTAGTTTACATACTCTTAATATCGGAAAATATTTGAAAATACGTGTTTCCTTCTATCTAGTAGAGTGTAATAAATCCACTTCTTCGATTATTTTTGTTGAATTTGATGATGAGATGTTGAGAACTTGCCTACACATAGTGACTATTCTGTAAATTTGCCTTAGAATTGAACCTTTTGGATGTCAATTGGTGAAACTCCAAGATGAAATATTCCAGGAGAGAACTTTGAATTTCAAAATCTCATATAAATTGCATGAAGAAAATCGTCTTCACTATCAGCATTAGAAAAGGAACTTCATACTTACTTTTTCGGTTACAACCACAGTACCTTACTCTAACTTGTTAAGTGAATTTAATTATATTAAACTTTCTAATAGATGTATCACTGCACAAGAAGTATGTCTACACAAAATAGTAAATGGCATATTTGATAATAGTGAATTTTGACAATACATTGAATTTGATATCAGAGATAGAACGTTGAGAACAAGAAATCTGAGGTGGTATAAAACATCCAAAACAAATACATACAACAATTCACCATTGGTCAGAATGTGTAAGCTGTATAACAATATAGCATAAAGTGTAGAATAATTTGATTTTAATCTTAATCAGCAAGAATGTATAAAGTTAGTCATAAATAGATTTTATCGAATAATGGCATAGGATAAAATAAATAGCTATAGCGGTAATTATGGACACTACCTATATATTGGTATCTTCTTGCTTGTACGTATCTGTGCCTATATATATCTAAGCATATATGTAAAACTTATATACGTGTGTGGTACGTAATTAAATATGAATATCTGGAAATATTCAGAAGCATAAACCTAAGTGTTGTCTGCCTACAATGCGACATTTGGATAATTCGAGCATGGGCAATGCATTCGAGCAATTTATTTGTTTATTTAAGAAATAAATTTATTTATTAGTTCAAGGATTGGAGCAAAGGCAGTATTCGAGCCTTCAACTCCTAGATCACATCCACTCTTAAGATAAGTCTACGAATTGGAAAGAACTCGGCCCTGAGCTCAGGAAAAGTACCATCTCGTCATACGCCTGATTGGACTGAAGAAAAACAAGGAAAACCTCATTCAGGATGCGGTCTGAGCAGGGATCGTCTTCATGCTCGAATTATCCAAATGTTGCGTTGTAGATATTGTGGTCCATATATCATATTTGGTAGGTATATAAGACAAGTAAACAAAAATTACATAACATTCTTAAGACAATTTAAAAAAAACATAAAACAGCAGAAATACGCAGAACAGCAACAAACATTTTACGTAGTACAAAGATAATTATCGAAATTGACTGGACTTATTCATTATTAGGCCTATGATTGTAAATTGCTGTAATAGGCTTCAATAGCTATTAATTTTAACTTTTAGAATAGCTATTATCTTTCACCTTGGAATAAGCATGTTTACTAGATACAACCAATAATAAAAATAATAAAACCAAATATTCGAGTAAGCAAACTATGTGAGACAAATAAAGTAAAAAAAAATACCCAATATAAAAGAAAAAAAACTTCAACATACTGGATCAGCGTGTTTTAAGGTGTCCAAATTCTGATTCTAGTTTTACCTTGCAAAACAATTGCCACAAACATATTTTTCTACACCTTTCATACGACAAATTTCGTGAGACCATCTTTTACAAACTTGGCATTTTAACCAATTCCCCTCCGCTGCACTGATCGATCACAATTTACCACACTGTCTACATTCCTCATCATCGCCATCATCAGTAGGATCACTTAAACTGTCACTATCTTCGTTCAAGTCACTCACTGACTCTTCGGATTAACTTTCTAATTTGTAGTCGCGTGATTCACTTTATTTTGGCAGTTTCGATTGGATTTTCTTGGGTGGGGCTTGGAAAGCTAAACTATTTTTAACTACTTGCAATGATGAGGTAAAAACCCGTTGTTATGAAGTAGAGGTAGCTTCTAAATCATTTTTATGTGGAGTGCTCGTAAGTACTTTCGCCTCATCTGGCTTTCGACCACGTGTGTTACGTTACTTTGGTTGTAGTTGTAGTAGCGGACTCATTATTTCAATCGATACTGTCGTGCTGTTCTTTTCGCCTTGAACAGCAGCCAACACGGCAATTGGGACATTTGTACCAATAAATAATCTGAAAGTTTCATTCGAATCGGTTCATACGTTCAGAAGTTATCGCGAAACACACACAGTCACACACAAAGACAGATACCCACACAAACAGACTACACAAATGCCAAACGTCTCGACTAAAACATGTTCACTGACGCTTGGTCTTAAATAATGTCTTATACAGCTTATATGAATACAGAATTCACTTATTCTTCTTCACTTCCAGTTCACATATGAATGAATCTATTTATAAATATTCCTTATTAAGATCCTGCTAGTATTCCATATTAGGAAAATCGCCATCTTGGATAGTTCACTTCCTACACACGCTACGTAATTCTCTTTGTACTGAGTCTTTATGCTCTTATGATACATTATATATCTAATCTAAATATCACAAACTCAACAATAATACATGCCTCCTTGCGTACATTCAGCAGCCTGGAAATATACGCCCGAAAAAATCAAGTCCTTCAAAAATATATTCTGCAACAAAAGAAAAACTTATGTTATCGTTCGACAGCAAACCATTCATGCGTAGACTGGGGCGCCATTGTGTAGAAGTTTACGTAGAGTTCACTTGGTGGCAACACACAGCAGACAAAATAGTCTGGTATTTCATATTAGGAACGTTATTTCATATATGGCGCATCCACCCTAATATTTATTATCTAATTTTTGTATCTGAAGAATGTTTGTTGTCATTTTTGTATTTTTATTTTCATTTTTTCTTTTACTTTTCTTTGTTTCACTTATTAATATAGTAATTGCTTCTTTAATGTATGTAACAGATTGTAAGAGCCTTCCGTAACTGGAGAATTTTTCTCTGTTGAAGGTAAATAAATAAATAAATAAATAAATAAATAAATATGAATTTTTCATGGAATATAGAATTCAAAGTTCACTCCTGTAAAATTTCCATTTTGGAGTTATACTACTTGACATACAAGTGGTTCAATTCTCACTTAGTTAAAAAAAATATTCTAGTGCAAATCTGAATTGCACTCATGCATATTGACGCTTTTCAACCTACAAATGGAAATATTTACCCCAATACTTCCATTATGTATATATACAGGTGTTAATGAACTATACCGACGAACTTTAAGAGGTGGTTCCTCACATCAAAATAAGAGAAAGTCCATATGGACCTATGGCGAAAAGTGCATAGTTTCAGAGCTAGGGCTGTCCAAAATCGCGAAAAAAAAACAAATATCAAGAGGTTCTATTTCGAATACTAGAGACTATGGATGGTGGTCTTTATCAGCGTAAAGGAAGTCATGCGTAAAGAAAGAAAAATATTTCTAGTACTATATTCTGTCATTTTGTTTCTCATCAGTATTTCAGTAACGAAATGCAGTGTATTGTAAGTACATAAATGATATTTTAAGATATCATTCATTAGTCTCTATTAATATTTTTCATTTATGTAAATTTTTTGATAGATTCGCTAGTGAATGAAATTATCCTTTTTTTAACTGCAATTTTCTCAAAACCATATTTTTGTATATTCGCCAGTTCGTGATATCATGGAAAAACTATATTAGACAGTTCATGGAAACAACGACGATATATATACACAAGGGTGTTCAGAAGCAACACCAAAGGTTAGGAGGAGAATCTTCACATGAAAAGCACATAGTGCTTATTTCGAGCGTAAATTCCATTAACGTACCAGCAGATATGTACTTGGGCCGCCAAGGTTAACCTCGCAGTATAAAAGGAAATTCATGTGGTCTTCTAGAAAGGCAAAATGATATATCAGGAACTGAAAAGTGATAAATATTGCATAGTCACTGGTACATTAAATGGAATCTAGGCACAAAATAACCCTACGTTGTTTTACCTAAATTTCATGCGGTATTTCATTCTCTAGATTTTTTATACCGTTGCATTGTGACCAATTTTTGTGCGGGGTTTAATCCGAAATGACGCATTTGTGAACTCGGGTTGCTCTCTCTCTCTCTTTTTTTTTTCATATTTTCGCGTGAAGGTTCATTTTTCAAAGATTTCTAATGTTGTTTCCGAACGCCGTGAATAATTTTGCTTCTGATTGATGCCTACAAATGTATCTACGGATGAGTTATTTATGTTACTCAGAAACAGCTGGAGGAAAATACTCTTGTCATAAAGTTCCTTGAGTTGTTTTTTTTACAAAAAAAAAAAAAAAGAACTTTGATGTTTGTGTTTGTATGAGCATATGTGATTTCTCAAGCCGTTAACTGATTGTTAATCTGAGGCTCAGGTCCAACTTGAATAAAATGCTAGCTACAAGTCTGTTCCATACAAAATTCCAATCATAGCCTTAATTTCAGAGCAAATTAAGTACGTTAGGGGAATAGAAAATGAAAAATGTAAGCTTGTAAATTAAAGTCTTAAAATGTGTACTCAAATTAGAAACAACTGAAAAGTTTATATTAAAAAACGCGACATGTGTAGAATTCACTTTATAAGTTCCGTATATTCCCTAAGATCATAGCATATCTCAGGGAAGTAGTTTGGCATTATTGCTCAAGTAACTCTTTGACATAAGATACATGTGTCAGCATTGCAATCTTCCTAATTCAGAAAGCACTTATATTCAGTTGGAGACAATACAAACGAACTTTCCTCCTTCTTTAACTTTCAGAATCTAGGAAAGGTAAACTTTCCTCGTTTGTGAATCTCTTCCTCATATAGAAATGGATTGTCTTGTGCTCACGTCGGTTTTGTCTTTTTAACAAAATTTACAAAGTGAGTAAGAACAAAAGGCATTTATGATCATTTAGTCATACATACTCGTAAATACTGGCATTCATTTGTGCAGTCAATTATCCATTAGATTCAATACAAACTTCGCGACATCATGGTAGAGTCCAGTGTGATAACTACGAGGTGTATCCAGAAAGCAAGCAAGTATGGCGGTTAACATAAAGAAGACACAGTCACTTAGAAAGATTTATTGCCATAGATACAGCACATGTGACACTATACCGTGGGATGAACTTTTGTATTGCAATATCCTGAAAGTCAGACGCCTCTGGTATATGACAGTTTCCTCCAATTCTTTATCACTATGAAAATATTTTCTGGTCAGGCATTTCTTGAAATGTACAGAGACACAAAAATTGCTCGGATTTAAATTCGGGATATACGCCGGGTAACATCCTATCTTTTGCAGTCGTTCCACAAGGACGTGTTTGTTCTTACACCGTATATTACGGACTTTGCTCAGAACAATTTTTGTGTTTTCTTACATTTCAAGATATGCCTATCCGGTAAGCATTTTGATAGCGATGAAGAATGGACAATTTTAATAGTTGAATGGTAAATTTAGAGGTTGCGCTCTACTCTTCTTGAGGATGGGCACCCCTACCTGAACTTTCAACTTAACTTGGCATGCGAATTAAAGAGTGCTAATTAGGAATCGACAACGTTGAAGCTCATTATTACTGCTAGCAAAGGCATTTGTGACATCCAAAGATGGTGCGAAAAGATACTAGGCCCTACATATTTTCTCTAATATTTGGACGTTTAGTGTATATTTGGGCTGAACATATTAGTCAAAATATGTACCCTATTGCATTCAAAATAAGTGACTGGGAGGGTATATATTCTAAGAATCTTGTGGTCAACATATTTGCAAAAATCCTATTTGTATATTATTCCCCATTCGTTTTTACATTCATAGAAAAAAATAATTAATTTTAATGTTTTACTCCTTTTATCTAAGGTTGTTACAACGGACCAAACGCAACAGAATGTCAAGGAATAAACTCATCATCATCTGCTCTTCTTGTTTACTGGAACAAAACGTGCCATTCAGTCGATGACTTGTGTTCCATCATGAACCTTGATGGTCAAAATTCAACACATTGCTGGGATCCAAACACTGGTCAAGCATATTCATTGTTCAAATTAGTGAATGGCACTTTACCTAGTGTCGATTATTTCGAGTAAGTATTTTTTAAAAATACATGCTGTGTGTACTGGTATAACTTTTAATTTTATACTCTTAGATTTTCCATGAAATGAAGTGTTAAGTATTGAGAAACTATCTGATTTGATTTTGATTGTGATCTCTCATTTATATATCGCTGTCTTGTTAAATATCTGTGGAATCTTTATCTTTTAGGCCATTGATTTATATGAGGAGTTATTTTTCTGTTTTCGTTGAAAATAGCTGAAATTTATGTTCTTCATACGGGAAGAATAAGTTTATGGAAAGTGTTTGAACTCCTTTTTCCTCTTAGGATATGCATTTGAAGAGTAGAATGATAAATTTGGGAAGTAGAATGGTAAATTTGGAAGGCATAATGGTAAATTTGTAAGGCGTAATGGTAAATTTGAAAGGCGTAATGGTAAATTTGTAAGGCGTAATGGTAAATTTGGAAGGCGTAATGGTAAATTTGGAAGGCGTAATGGTAAATTTGGAAGGTGTAATGGTAAATTTGGAAGGCCTAATGGTAAATTTGGAAGGCGTAATGGTAAATTTGGAAGGCGTAATGGTAAATTTGGAGCAGAATGGTAAATTTGGAGAGTAGAATGGTTAATAAATTCATGTTCATCACACAGTCAGAATAAGTTTATGGAAAGTGTTTGAATTCCTTCTTCCTCTTACGGCACGCATTTCAATGAAAGTGTAATGATAAAAACTCTTGAGAGAATCTCCCACATAGGATACGCCCTCGAATCAAAGTAAGATCGTTAAAACATAGCTGGATACGTGCTGGCTATGTTCCAAAATTATATTTCAAACTGTCCTGATAACAATCACAAACATTAGACATCTCTTTTTCAGTGTGATAAAAGGAAAAAAATATACAAAATGGCCCTTTTTCCCGCCTAAAACGGTAATTTTCACAAACGCTGGGGTCACGTTTCCGTTTATTTGTAATTGAGAACTTTATGTACCAAGTCTCATGTTCCTTACTTGGTGGGCTTGTCTTAATTTGTGGTTCCCCTTATGATACACATTTTAAACGAATTGGCATAATTAAATCCTAAATTAAGTTAGCCGCAAAATACTGTTACCAGTACGTTAACTGGAATTTAAAGTTTTGAGTTTTATACTAGTTTCTTTTTAAAATCTGCTTAAATGTCCATTATATTGTGGAAATTAAATTTTGTTATATGTTCGTAATTTAAATATTTAGTGACCTAATTTAAGTAATATTAAATTTATATGCAATACAAATTCATTTTTAAAAACGCAAGGAACTTCTTTTCAATGAAAAGAGCGAAATAATTCCTCGTACAAATCAATGGGCTAAAAGAGGAAAGATGGCGTCTTTAATCGATAAATCGTTCTTGGTCAAAGTATCATTCGGCGTCCCCTTAGGTGTGTATTCAAGCCTTTCTTAATGAAAATGGAGTACTTTATACTAAAATGTTTATTGTACGTAAAACTAAAGCTTATTATTATGTAAAAATTAGTAAGTACACCCATGGACACATAGTCAAAAAGAGCCACAACTGAAATAATTTATCCCTTCTGAAACTTAAGAATTATAATTAAGTGCTTTTTTTCGTTCAAGATATAGTTAGTATTACTGCAAGAAAAATATAATCAGTTTCACAAGTTAAATTTTAATTAGTTTTTTTTTTTTTTTTTTAATCGTGGTAGGTGAATGATAGAGATCTTACCTTCGGCATATGGAATTACTGGTTATATATCACCAGTGTTGCCAGATTGGACTACAAGTATCAGTGGGGCGACGTTTTAAGTGCCCTCGCTACCAAAATTTTAAATTAGGCGACAAACTACTTTTTGGGCTACTTTTAATTATCTACAGGCTATATCTCTTCAGAATGCACTTTCATATTTTCATATATGAAATCACAAATTACACTGGTATACAATAAATAAATAAAGTTTCTGTCACAAGAACAAAACAAACTGTTTCTGAAAGATAATTTGGGCCTGAATCCAGATGAAATTGCAGAATTTCTCCATCGGCCTGTTTTCATGTGAAGGTGGTTTTTCTGCATGCCTATGGCAGCTTGCGTATTATATGTATTTACTATAAAGACATGGTCTTGCAAGAATAATATCTTACATAAAGTTTTTAAAAATCGATATTAGTGCACAAAAGAATCAAAAGAATGAGCAACATAGAAATAAAAATTAAGAAAATTACCTAAATTTTTTCTACACGATTTCCTGCAAACTTTGCCTCAGGAAAGTCCTGTTGTAAGGTCCAGCAATAGTCACACAACATTGCTACACTCCACTTCCCTTACTAACGCTTTTCCATTTGAGAAATATCCGGGAAAGTTGAGTTGAGTTGATTTTAGTTTAGTGTCCCTTTCAGCAGCGTGGCTATATGAGACGTGGACCTACTGATTAACGTGGAATCCGAACCACATGAGCTCCCGAAGCGAATCGAACCCGGGTCTCCTACGCCAATATCCGGGAAAGTGTTCACCATATTCATCACTAATGACACCAAGGTTATCTGGGAACAAGTCCAAGTGGTCGTTTAGGAAATGCAGTTTAAGTGACATGTTACTTCCCATATGGTGATGTGATCTCACTGATTCATGTACAATATCGCCATAATTCTCTGAGTTATGGTTGCCTAAAAAGTTCTTGCACATTTACAAAGGACAGCCATGCCATTTTCTCAACATCACTCAATAAGTCAACAAAATTCTCATCACTCGTTAATTCCCTAATTTGCGGTCCTACAAATATTCCTTCCTTTATTTTAGCATCACTAATCTTTGGGAACTTCCGTCGCAAGTACATGAATGCATCTGATGTTTGGTCCATACCTTTCACAAAGTGTTTGATAATTCCCAATTTAATGTGCAGTGGAGGTAAATATACATTTTTAGGGTCAACAAGAGGAATGTTCGCCACATTTTTATGTCCAGGCAGCAGTTCATTGCGAGCAGGCCATTTATCCGCAATAGTGATTTTTTTCTGTCACTGCTGTCCCCTTTGCATAGAAAGCAGCAGTACTTTTTGTACCCCGGCCATATGCCAAGCAGAATAGCAATTATCTTGAGATCTCCACAGATATTCCATTTGTATTTGTCATATGGAATAACAGTGGGAAGCAGTTAAATCGCGAACAAGATCGTTGAGATCACCTTGTGTCAAAAAGTTTGGGGTATTTGATTCACAGGGCAACTCAAATGTTGGGTCGGCATGAGTGTATACCCCATCTTTTGAATCTTCTTCATGCTCGTTACCAGATTCATCGTCACTCACTATCACATTTTCTTGATGCACTGGTACCGGT
Source organism: Thermobia domestica (assembly GCF_964235325.1). Taxonomy (NCBI): domain Eukaryota; kingdom Metazoa; phylum Arthropoda; class Insecta; order Zygentoma; family Lepismatidae; genus Thermobia; species Thermobia domestica. The sequence goes on along the minus strand of NC_137458.1, from coordinate 144,464,500 downwards.
AATTTCTCCCTGTGGTATACAGGTCTCATAGCAGATGGTAAATTCGGGTATTGCACACTTCTTTGCTTTCGATTTGATTCCAGCCTATTTTTGTTAGAAGAAAATAACAGTCTGTTGTGTGACCCTTTGCTTCCCACCAAATCATGGGAACAGCGAACAGCGTACATCGTGAACCTTTTGCCTAGGATGTCAGGAGTCTAACACAAGCAGCATATGTGGAGGCCTCACTTCTTGTCTTGGTCACCAACCTAACACCCGAAATGAAGTTCGTAACATTTTTTATGAGCATCAATTGTCGTTTTTGAGATTTGAGAGTCATCTCTCCACAGATATAACAAAAAGAATCTGCACTATTGACACAGGTACGAAGCATTCTCTTCTTATGAATGATCACAACACTCAAATTTCACTAACCTAGAACAACATGCAACCACTTTCCGTGCTATCAGAAGTCACAATACTGCAAGTATTACAACGCAATTCTATATGATTGAATATGACTTATCGCCAATATTGCCAAACGTCACTCATTTCGTGAGTATGTTCCTTGACCTCATGGGCATGCATCGGAATTCCTTGCACTTTTCTCGATTTTATCTCACTTTCTCTCAACTTTGTTTCAATCAATAAATCTGTAAGTTATTTAAATTCAATCATGGACATATGCAGCGTTTTCACCGATTTTCAAGGATTAAAATAAGGACGGGATACTGTCACAAGAAAACTGAGCATAATAAACAAAGACTGATTTCATTTTCGAATAGTGAAAAAAACATGCTGTAAACGTTGTGAAGTATATAGTATTTCAGAGTTCACGAAACTGATTTAAGTTAAATATGTCACCTTGGAAATCAGAAAGGTGTTTCCATTAGATCGACGTGAAAGTGTATAGCTGCAAAATAATTCATTTTTATGTTTGGCCTACAAATAGTTGAAATCTGCTACCATTGGAGCACAACCTCGCTACTTTTTAATCTTCAGATCTGGCAACACTGGATCCCACTCCCACCAAGTAGACTTTGGGCAAACACCGTGTGCGTAAGTTTTCTCGGAGTTCTCCAGTTTCCTCCCACTTTTGTCATTCTACTGTTGTCACTCATTTCATCATCTTCCTTAGTCACGATGCATAAACGTGCCACCTTAAAATAATAGTAGGCTTTTTTATACTACATCAACATAAGATTTTTCAAACCAGTTTCAATTATAAATATATCCTGTTTAATTGCTCTATCGACATCAAACTAATAAGTTATCAACCATAATTAAGTTATTATAAAGCACTCATATACTACCTACGTTTAAGAAAAGCATAGCTGGAAACATTGGTTTTTAATATAAATTGATTAAAATTAAAATTAGTGAGAGTAATTTGTTACAACTATTTTTTAAGCAGTAATTGGTAAAATTTTAAGAAAAAAGTTTATTAACTATAAAATAAAATTAAAAATGACCTTCACATAAAAGATAATAGTGTAATTTATAGCAAAAATCATGTTTCTAATTTGTATATTACACAAAGACATCTGCTGCAAATGAATTTACAGTATTGTTTTCTTTAACAATACACAGCGACAATATTTAGCGCTTGGGAAAAGTATATACTATGTTATTTTTCTCCTGAGACCTTCACACAAAAGATAGAGCAATAATTATGTTTTCACTTTGATCTTATTACAAAAGACATCTACTACAGACGCATTTTCCTTACTATTACTTAATATACAGCGATTTATCGCTTGAGAAAAGGATATACGGTACTATTTTTTTCTTCTAAAGAATTAACACCTTGTTGGTCAGAAAAAGAGTAATCGATTATTTTTTAATAATAATTACATTCTAAATGATCAGTTTGACTAATTAAAAGTTATGAGTATTTAATTATCTGTAAGAAAAGAGAAGTTAATAACCTAAAATTAGCATTTACGTAGTACCTACCTCTTTTGTAATTCTCTGTTGACCTTTAAAATTTAGAAATATTAGTGTCAGTGTTAAGTTTAGGTCTACCTCATAGCAGTGACGATGCCAGCTGTACTTTCTTAGGGGGCAAAGGAGGGACAGAGACATTTTTTGGGGGGGTGGCTATCTCTGCATAACAAAAATGATAGTCTTATTATGTTTGACTTACAATACAGTACAACCTGTATTACGTTGTTGTTTTTAAATTATATAATTATATATTAAACTTATTTCAAGTAAAATTTGGAACTAACAAATAAGGTAATGTCTGCCTATGAACATTCGATTCCCGGTGGGAGAATATTGACATTTGTACCCATTATAGTGGTTCGAATTCCACGTTAAATGGTCTGTATGCATTTTATATAGCCTCGGTGCTAAGAAAGACACTAAACTATCTAACCTACCAAATTGAAGATGCTTTAATGAACGTAGACTTAACTGATTACACCACGCCTATCAAGGTTCAAAAAAATGTTTCAAATGACATTTTTAGCCCTAGAGAAATGATAAGTTAATATAGTGTACATTACAGTTTGTATTCCTGAAATGTTTGGTAGTTGGCTAAATCTATAAGGGTCGTTCAATAAGTCTTTAGGAAAAGTGTTCTTTTTTAAAATTATTTTGGGTAGATTTTTAAAAAAAATTTCAACATTATCTCTTTTTAGCTCAACACATTTTTCCCAGCATTCAGTCACGTAGCCAGGATTTCGTAATAGGGGAGATCCGTGATGAAATACTGTGGTTATCACACCAGGGGCTCGATCACTTTAAACTATTTTACCGGTAACATATTCATATTGGTTTGTTAGGATAATAAAATGAGGATATGTTCGTAAGTTTTTTCAATAACAAACTACTGTACGAAGGAATCTCGAGTAAAAGAATATTTAAAATGTATAGAAAAATATATTTTCTTCCGAGGTCATTGGAAGTCAGTTCTTCTTGTCTTTTCTTTTTTTTCTTATCTTCGTTTAATTCCAAGGATAGCAACGAGATCTCTTTCGACAGTAAAGACATCCTATAAAATAGATTAGGGGCAGCGAAATTGAAAATTTCTTTAACAAGTGTAACTGGAATCTATGTTGCCAGGCTCATGTTATTGGCGATTGGGCATTTCGTAAGATCTACCTGAGAGTCTATCGGATAGAACCGGTTTATCGATCTTCATTTGTAGTCCAAAGGATTAGCATGAAGCTGGATGAAATTCGGAATGCTCCGTTATAATGATATCAATTTTTAACTCTGCCTTCCCCGATTGCTCCACACAAAGTTTCTCATAAGAAAGAGCAACCAAACGCATGCTGTAGCTTCACATATTTTTAACGCCGATTCTTCTTTTTCTCGGTTCTTTTTCATCCTTCCTTATATTCTTTTTCTCGTTTCTGTTTTCATTCTTCCTTAATTTTTTCATTTCTGGTTTCGAAGGGGGAAGGGGGGTCCGGATCTCCCGGACCCACTCCTTGGCTACGTGCCTGCAGCATTTCTCCAACTGTTTTTCAGCTGTCTAAGATGTAGGATTTCGGAAGGTCATCAAAATAGGCATCTGCTTCGGTGACGACCTCGTTCAATGTGAATCGTTTTCCGCTGAGTCATTTTTTCAAGTTAAAAATATAAAAAAAAGTCACTGGGGGCCAATTCTGGTGAATACGTTGGATGTTGCAATAATTCTAATTCCATAATTTTCGTCATCGAACTTGTCTTGGTGGAAAAGATCTTTTTTTAATTTACCAATTTCCTTTTCTTGATTTCTTCTCTCAACCTGTGCAATAACTACGCATAATACTCTCCATTTATCGTTTGTCCTTTTTCTAAGTAATCAATGTAGATGATTCCTTGTGCATTCCCAAAAAACTGTGTCCATCAACTTGTCGGCCGATTTAACCGTCATCACCCTATTCGGAGCTTGATCACGTTTAGAAACATTGTTTCGACTGTTGCTTTGCTTCTGGAATGTAGTAGTGTATCCATGTCTCGTCCCGCAGAAACTCGTCGAGATTGCGTAGAAAAACACCAAACCAGCCTCCGAATCGATCACATTATTGCGTTTGTTCTGCACTGAGAGTAAACGCGGTACCTATCTTGCCGAGATTGTTTTCAAACCCAATTTTTCGTGCAATGAAAACACGGTACCTTGTGATATGCCTGTGGCCTCAACTATTTCGCGTACTTTGATTCGTCGACCACTCAAAACCATTACGTAGATTTTGTCAATTATTTTGGAAGAAGTCACTGGACGCCCCGAGCGATATTCATCATTTGTGGATGCTACGTTTAAATTCATTTACCCAATTGTAAACAGGCGCAAACACAGGAGCAGATGTGCCATGAATTTTTATCCAATTCAGTTTGTATTTCTTTCGGTATTAAACCTCTTAAATAGAATTATTTAATAACCACACGAAACTCATTGCATTCCATTTTTGTAAACAAACACAAGTTTCATTCTTCAATTGAGTACGACAATGAAACTACACGACAGATATAACTGAAACTTTAACAGTCTAGTGAGGAATGACACTTACTAAAAGCAAACCTTATTCTATACTACAAATGTCATCTTTCGGATTTATTGAACGACCCTCGTATTACATATTTTCAACACATTATTGAAAACAAATAAGATTTGATTAAATTCAAATTTTGAAGAATCTTTGACTCATTTAAGTTATTTTATGCTTATCTATTTGGAGGGAAAGGGCCTAGTCTCTTGAAGAAATATTATCGTTAAAGTGAAATAGTGTTGCCCACCAAATGAGAGTTCGACTCGAAAATGAGACGGAAAGTATATTTTCAGATTTGAGGCTAGATGAGAAATATGACAATTCTGGTCTGTTTTCGAGGCGAAACGAGAAATTTCTCGAATCTAGTGGGGAATATTAGTTCACCCAAATCTTAGATATCAAACACTGTTTTAAGTGTTACATGATTCATGACATCAAAACAACAAACTGATAAAGTGAATGGAAAACGTTTATCAATGTTTCAAGATACACAAGTCATTATACAATATAGTCCAATAACAAATATGGATGTTACTATTATCACATCCTTTATGATCCTCTCATGACGCGAGACAAGACAAGAGGGAATTCTTCGAGAACAGAGACAATAGAGGCTTCTACAAAAAATTTACAAAATGGAACGAGAAAAACCTCATTTCTCGTCTCGTGGCAACTCTAGTTTAGAATTTAATGTCCCTTTCAGCACTAAGGATAAATGGAACATGTATTCAGCATTTAAAATGTGATTTTAACCACGTATAATCCTATCATAGTCTCACACAAATTATGATAACTGATAACATGTCACGTATCATAAAGTGTCCACAAGACGCGACGACACGAGACAGAAATTTCGTAACGAGACGTTAGCCGAAACATAGAAACATGTAACATTTCCAAACGAGACATCAATTTCACTGCATCTTTTTGAGACGAGATGGCCTCAACTCTAGTTTCGTAATTCTAGACACTCATATTATACTTCAAGTATAGGTGCATTATACACAGAACAGACTCCATATCTTGAATATATCTACCTACACAAACCAATCTGCAACGGACACATCACTAAAATATATCAAGAACCAAAAATCATGTAGCACATACTTTACATCTAGAAAATACTTGTGTAATGAATATAATGTTTACGCTTGGCCAAAATTTGGGAAATCAGTTAGAATGGATAACTACAGTCCTTTAGTTAGTATATCACTCGTTATTCCAAGATAATTAGCTTTTATGCTGTGAAATTAATGTTCAAAAGTTATTTATAAATGCTTTTCTTTTCAATTTTATTCCAATAACAGTCGTTACGTACTTGGAGTGAGTGGAGCGTCATGGAACACTATTGGAATGATGCGGTGGCAGCTTGTCCTTTGTTTATTTGTGGCATGGATACTTGTTGCATTGTGTGTTATCAATGGCGTTAATTCGATAGGAAAAGCAGCTTATTTTAACGTTATCTTCCCTTATGTCGCTATGACAATCATTTTAGTTGAAGGTAAGTGTGTTAATATTTATCACAGTCAGGTACGTTGATAAAAAAAAAAGAGAAAAAAGAAATTACTAGACGGATATATGTAGTTAATTTACTTTTTACGGCTATTATAATTACTAGGTATGAGTATATGTCTGAGAAAGAACAAACCTACTTCAGTTTATAACACAGAACTCTCGTTTAAGAGAATATATAACATGCATTGTGCACCCTCACTTATCTTATAGTATCCTTGTGGATTGAATTATCATTCCATTTAATCACAAGAGTATATTTTTGATTTGGTCTAAGTTTATTCTTTCGACGGCAGACTTTTAAATATGTATAGTTGTATGTTTCAGCTGAACTTGAGGTCTAAGGTAGATTAAACTTTGTCTTGATTTTGCTACCAGCATTTTTGTTCCTATTTTCAAGAAGTGATTAAGGCATATTCTCGCCACAATCTAGCTAGAAAAGTGATATAACCCTACATGGGTTCTGTTGTCTAAGTTGTGGCAAGAATTCTCTATTAATAAGAAAATTTAAGATAAAATAGTTATTAAATACAGTAATAATAATAATATTATTATTATTATTATTATTAATAATAATAATAATAATAATAATAATAATAATAATAATAATAATAATAATAATATAGGAGAAAATGCATAAGTAGTAATACACTTATCAAATCGTAAGTGACATTTCCTATACTGTTCGTATCTTCCTTACAATTCTTATAAACTACTATATCTTATAATCATTTACCTATGTTCTTATGTATTTGCTGATTTTTGTGTTGAAAATGGAATATTGGATATTTAATTAGCACGAAATATGAATAACTATAGAATGTACTTATCGAAATAGCAACGATTAAGGCGTGTGGTAGACTGGACCACCAAATACAGAGCGGCAAATATATTTTGAATTACTGATAAGGTGCACTTATAACAAACCTTTCTGGCCACTTTCATCATAGGATAGTAGCATATTTTGTTAATTTATTACTCAAGCCTTCAATCCATTTTGTGCAGGGATATAATTCAAAAATGTTTATTTTGTTTGCAGAGTGCAGAACTCCAAAATTTATGACTGAAAAAAATTGTTTACACTTCGTGATCAACTTCCTTTTTTCTCTTTCAAGCAGGGGAAAAAGTGAGGGGAAACGCCAGAGTACGCCGTCTCCCCACCTCAAAAAATATGTACGGCGTCCCCTCAGTTTCTAAAAATTACAATGGGCAAAGATAGGCAAGGGGACGGCGTGACGTCATGCCGCTCTCTACCGTCCCCCTGCCTTTTCAAATCCACGATTACCCCTGCTTTCAAGTAATGCTTTTATTTATTTATTTATTTATTTATTTATTTATTTTGTGATTGAATAACAATAGTTTCTTTGCTTCTTATTTGAGTTGCCTAATCCCAAAGAGTCTGTTGTCTAGTAAAGAAAAAAAAAAAAACGAAATCAAGCATTAATATCTTACCATCCTGAAAATAAGCTAAGTAAGTTTTCAAAAATGTAAATTAAGCATCTGAAGACCTTAAATGGAATAAAATAGCTAAAGTTAGGCATTAACAAATCATAAACAATGAAAAACATCGCATTCCAAAACAGTAAACAAGAAATATGGCGTTCACCGCGGTGGTTCAGTGGTACAGCGTTCACCTCTGGTGCATGCAGTCCCTGGTTCAATCCCAGCTCGCGCCAAGTGAACCTTGTGGTGGGCAAACATCGTGTGTGGTGGTTTTCTCGGGGTTCTCCCGTTTCCTCCCATTTTCTTCATTCCACCATTTCACTTATCTCTCATCATCACCGTCTCCTTTAGCCTAACCGGCATAAACGTGGGACGTAAAATTCAAAGATTTCATTTCATTTCATTTTTTTTTTAAACTCCGATGTACATATTGAAACAATTTGTATATTGTTATTGCGTTCCACTTTCCTTCTCTACTGTTCGGCACTCTTGCTTGTGACTGAATAACATACGATCGTACTACTCGTCACTCTTCATCATCTCACAATCTCTCATCAACTACGGAACTCTTGTACTGTTAAAAAATGCATCTCTCTATCGTAAGAACAATGTTGCTACTTTTTTTTTAATTCAACTTATGTATAAGAGATTGATTTTCCGTAATTATAACATTTAACATTTTGTGTTTCTTTTCTTCATGTAGGATTAACTTTGTCTGGATCTCGGGAGGGAATTTTGTACTATATTAAACCAGAATGGAGTTCTCTTACAAAGAGCTCAGTGTGGGCAGATGCTGCTTCTCAAGTGTTCTTCTCTTTGGGTGTTTCCTGTGGCCCACTCATCACCATGTCAAGCTACAATGCGTTCAATAACAATTCGCACAGGTAAATTACATTCCAATCATGCACAGTAATACGCGACTATTCGGCTTAAGTGGCAGAAGGCCAGGCCGGATAGTCTGGTGTTTGCTCCACCTATACCATTAAAAACACATTTTTACATCTAAATCCATTATTATTCATATTTTCTGGTTTTCTAATACAGGTTAGAGTAAACACCTGTATTATAAATGTTTGTCAGTAGGCTACTTTGTTTGTTACGTATTGCATTGTACGTTTTATAAATTTACTACGGAAAAAGGAAGTCCAAGAGTAAACATATTGTATACATTTTAAGATGAATTTTATGTTTAACTTAATTTTAGTAAACAATTATACGAAGAGAAGGCAAAAAGTAAAGGGACTCCTGCAATTTATCGCACTACGGTTTGGTGACACTGCTAGTATCCAGCACTGAATTCGTGTCGTCTGCAACACTTCTATGCAACTTGTCACTCTTATTCCGCGTTAGTCGTTGGAGTGTAGCAGACTGTTAAACATGGCAGCCACATTGTCAATCTGCACCAAGGAAGAAATGAGTGCAGTGATTCGCTTTTCGTTTGCTGGTGTTAAACCTGCGGAAATTATTCGTCTAATGCAAGCACAGTATGGTGATAGAAGTTTATCGTGAAGCAAGATCTGCGAATGGATAGAGCGCTTCAAACAGGGAAGACCTTTATGTGACGAGGAAAGATCGGGCAGGCCATCATCACGAACTTTGATACATCATCACGAACCGGAAAGTAAGGCTTCGAGCATGATTTGCAAACACTCGTCATCATCAGGAGTTAACAAATGTAAACGTCAACCATCAACTAGTCATCAATATGCGGTGCAAAATTGGTTACAGGTGCAACCGAAAAATTTTCTTTTCCGACGGAATAAAAAAAAAAAACTTGTGAAACATTAGGAAAAGTGCGTTGAAGTACAGGGAGATTATGTAGAAAAACAATGTATGTTTCAGTTTTCTATTATTAGAATAAATGTACCTTTTCTCGTTCCTTTATTTTTTGACTTCTCCTCGTATATATAATGAACAGTATGAATATATATAAATTTTAAAGTAAAAAAAAATAACGCAAAACATAAACCTAATTTTTTTAAAAAAAAAAATGATTTTAACTTAGTTTACTATTTATTGATATACCTAAATGATTTTATGCAAATGTGAAAGGTAGGCGGAAGGTATGAGTCAAAACATTCAATTTATAGTCGTTGTAAAAGTCCTTTGATTGATGACTGCTTATCCTTCCCCAAGTTGGGTTTTTGTGAAGGTATTAACAATCGAGTAGATCGTTCAAAAAATTATTCCGCACTTCATTGCGAATACCTAATAATAATAAGGCCAGGCAGTCGCGAGCCGGATAGTCGAAAGTCTACTGTATTAATTTAACTTAAAAATTTGTAATGACTCACTAAATTTAATAAGAAAATGTAGATTTGATTCTTTAGTTATGATAACAACAGTTATTGATCTGATACACCAAAAGCTCGTAACTAGGGGATGGCCAAAGTCCTGATTTTGATGGCCAATGACTTTCAATAATTTATTGATATGCATGTATGAAAGGTAAGATGGACTCAAGAAAACTAATCTCCTGGCGCAAACATGGGGTACATAGTTTTATGATAATAATTTGTAACAATACAAAAAATTTTCCTCCTCAAATAAATGGATGATCTAAATTCATTCTTATGTATTGAGACACTATTTTATCATAATAAAAAGAAGCTATTGCTTATTTTTACAGTATTTAAAAATGTAAATGAAATGGCACTGGTGTATATTTACTGGAAATTTTAAAACGGTGTTTTATGTACTGCATGCATACCCCAGTTATCGTATAAATAGTAAGTTAATTGAGGGTAGTGGCCATCAAAACTAGGCCATTTAAGTTCGCATATATGAAGATGGTTACCCTTAAACATAATATTTTTCCTCTCAAATCAGTGGAACTAAGCCGGATTTTATGAGTGTATTTAGGTGGCTTCTGCCCTATTCTGCATAAACATAATTTTAAATGAAAAGAGTGTCCGGATGAAAATATACCAATAACAAATTTAAATAACTCGAGAATCAATAGTGATAGAATTGTCCGGTTTTGTTTTTCAGAAAGAGGAAAGAATAAAATTTTATATCCAGCTTCCAAAACATCACTCAACTCACCTCCGCCTCACTACACCTCCACGCGTGGCCTTTTTGTTACTTCGCTAACATCATGGCGGCATTCAACCTCACTCCAGGTGTTGCATAACATTTGAGATGTCACGCACCACGAGTATTGATAATTCTTTGTCTTACCAAGAATGCTTCCAAAGTTGAACCTAGAATTTGGGGACAACTTATATATTTCCTGAAAGGGTTTGTCGAGCAAGTTCCAAATGAGGTTTCGGTTCCTTGCTCGGAAGTGACTCTGCCACTTCAGGGGTGAAAATATTTAGAATAGCTTGACCTACAAAATGCTCCACATTATTAGTAGATTAAGAATATAATATGCAACCAAAAAATTGATTGTTTCACTATAAAATGTACTAAATTAGTTTATCTATGAAGTTGAAAAAAGCTTATCTATAATATCCAGTCAACAGCAGTCATTTGGTATCACAACTAATGCGACCCATTGTTATATGACACATGCGGTGTATTTCAATTTTTATATTTTCCTCGATTTCACTTAAAGTTATACGTTGTCAGATCCATACGCTCACTATACATTCGTCAACTGCTCATCTAGATGAGTTGTTTGATAAGTCACTCGGTAGAAAAATGTTCAATAGATAATGAGTTACTAATTAGGTGAAAACTAGCTGTGGTGTTAATTTGAGCTCATTTACTCGATCCGAGCAGCTCCTTTTATGTAGCTATTTAAATCTAATTGGTCACCCTTCAGGGTTTAAGCCATCTCGCAACTACAAGGATCGGGTAATGAAAGGGAAGAAGGGTCCAAGTGGATGTTGTTTGCCGGAGCTTGGCTTTTGTTTTTGGCCATGTGCACTGAGAAAAAATGTATATCGCGTGCGTAAAATCGTATCTTACATTTGTAAATCCTGTAGATTTTAGACTTAACGTACAGCAAACGTTACTGAAAACGCATGTTTTATAATACTTTCTGTATAAGTGTCCCATCTATACTTACTTTCCACATGAAAAAATGTAGGCAGTCAGGATCTCACATACAAATGGATGTATATAACACATAACTGACGAAGGTAATATAAATATATGTATGTAATATAAGGAAGACTTAGATATCAGACATCATGCAACGGCATGATGTAACATCTAAGGGCAGTGCCTATGTAGCATACGGATAACGTATGCTCCGTACTGATTTCTGTAGTAAGCAGGAGGATTCCATGTATTAGTACAATATACCGCTGTCCCGAGAACGGATTTTTCTCAGTGTGTGCAGGCCCGCAACTAGGGTTTCTGTCACCCGGGGCAAACACAAATTCGCCCCCCCCCCCTCAAGGTTTAGTCGAAAAGTATCACTTATGGATTGCAACTGTAAATAACATTCTTAATGAAACCAGTTATATTGATTTTTAAGCACTTTAACCCTCCAATACGCGCGCGGGCTACCATTGTAGCCCAACGTTTTTATTTTCCTTGCCGCAAAGTAATTCGAGATGATAACTCAAAGGGTGTCTCTGTACCTTTCTATCAACTATCATTCTGCGTGTTTAGGGTGTGATCAAACGTAAAATCGAAAGGATCTCATTGTTATTCTGCTTGAAAGTTTCATGGGCTACATCTGTAGCCCGCGCGACTATTGATGTCACGGGTGTTCCAAAGCGTCAAAGTTTTTTCATTATAGTTTGAGTGTTGATCAGATGGTCAATGAGTTTGCAAAATGCCAATTCTGATGAGAAATGTTTTTAAAACCAATATTTACGATCCAAAATGATTGAGAACATAACAATGCAACAATGAAAAGCTTATTTTTATTTCTGTAAATTTTTCGGTGTAATCCTTTGATGTGGAGAAAAGAAGAAAACTTTCCATCAACAATGAAGCACACAGGAACTCCACACTATATTGTTATGTGTACCTCTCGAACTTCAGCACTTTCTGTACCTTTTGGGCACCTTTCTGTATATATGCACCTCTAAGGTGCACACAAGTGATAGAAAAAACTGATTCGAGCAAAGCATCTCTCTTTACAGTGCATTAACTAGAAAGTTCATTAAATATGAAAGAAATTGCTTCATAAAATATTAATAAATAGATCAAGGTATTTAGATTATTTAATGCGTAGTAAATATTATACATTATACACGATTAATGTAAAAAAATGATTGAAATTAACAATAAAGCATAATAAAGCATAAGTTGGACTAATAGATAACAATTCAAAATGCCTCGAAAAGCTCTCAAGCAAAACTAATAGATAAAGCTTCATACAGCCTTCACTCGCAAAATCTCTTGGTAGGCGTACAAGAAACAATTAAATACACCGAGCCGTGTAAATTATCTTTTCCGCCACAAAACTGCCCTCTAGTTTAAAAACATTACAGCAATTGCGTAACATTACAGGGGGTGCGTCTGAGCTAAACTCTTCAAACACCAGCAAGCAACAAAAATCGGGAACTTTTCGCCCCCGCCCCTATTGATAACAGCGTTTTAAACTTCAGAGCTGTTCTCAATGGAATTATACAAACAAACAGCTCCTTGTGGTAGGAAAAGGAAAGGGGGGCGGATTCTCTTTGGTCGCCCAAGGGAACAAATGCATGCAAGTAGTAGAAAATGGATCGATCTGGGCCATAATAGAACAACATAGGACAAAACCAATCAATTCAGGAGCCCCTGGGAAAATGAGCATCGTACAACTTGAGCTCATGGTCTTTTACGACCTCCATTTTAGGGGTGAATTTATTCCCTTTTATGAGCACTTTTTAGGGGGTGTATTCGTTCTCTTTTACGAGCACATTTTTAGGGGGTGTACTCGTTCCCTTTTATGAGCATATTTTCCAACCCCTATTCGAACATAGTAGAACATCGGACTACGTAATATAACGAACATACAGCAGAGCAAATTGAACTCGTTCCCTTTTATGAACACTTCTTCAGGAGTGAACTCGTTCTCTTTTGTGAGCACATTTTAAGGGTGAACTCGTTTCTTTATGAGCATTTTTTCAACCCCTATTTTAACATAGGAGATAACACCGAACACATAGAAGAGCAGATAACACATAACACTACGTAACACACAGCAGAACAGATAACACATAAGAGTACGTAACATAACAAGGGTGTACTCGTTCTCTTTTATGAACATATTTTTCAACCCCTATTTTAACATAGGAGATAACACCAAACACATAGAAGAGCAGATAACACATAACACTACGAAACACACAGCAGAACAGATAACACATAAGACTACGTAACACACAACAACCTCCATTTTAGGGGTGTACTCGTTCTCTTATATGAGCATATTTTCCAACCCTTACGAACAATAGCAGAGGTGTATTCGTATTCAACCCCTTAGCATAAGACTATGTAACATAGCAGTTACGAACACATAGTAGAGCAGATAATAAACATAACAACCTCCATTTTAGGGGTGTATTCATTCCCTTTTATGAACATATTTTCCAACCCCTATTTCAACATGGCAGAGACTACGAAACATGGCGGACATAGCACAGGGGGTGTATTCATTTTCTCCACCCCTAATTGAACATAGCAGAAATTACACTGAGACTACGTAACACACAACAACCTCCATTTTAGGGGTGTACTCGTTCTCTTTTATGAGCATATTTTCCAACCCCTATTTCAACATGACAGAGACTACGAAACATGGCGGACATAGCACAGGGGGTGTATTCATTTTCTCCACCCCTAATTGAATATAGCAGAAATTACACTGAGAGTACGTAACACACAAAAACCTCCATTTTAAGGGGTGTACTCGTTCTCTTTTATAATTACATTTCCAACCCCTATTTTACCGTAGCAGATTTTTCAACCCCTATTTTAAGACAAAGAATACCTATGTAACATAGCGATTCGATACGCTCTTTGAACCGATTTGGATGAAACTCGACATATGGGGGTTTTTGGACATGCTGATTACAAATATCATACTTATTTTTACCTGGGTCCTATAGTTTTTGTGGCATACGCCCTTTCTATGACAATTTTAACCAATTTGGGTGAAACTTGGTATATAGGGGTTTTCGGACATGCTGATTACAAATATCATACTTACTTTTACCTGGGTCCTATAGTTTATGTGGCATACGCCCTTTCTATGACACTTAAAAACTAATAACTCAAAAACGAAGCAACGTATTGAGATGCTGTTTCCACATTTGGTAATCAACCACCAACTATAATACTACAAGTTCCAAAATAATGACCATCGAGGTCAAAGGTCAAAACACTTAAAACCCAATCACTCGTAAACGAAGCAACATATTGAGATGGTGTTTCCACATTTAGTAATTGGTCATCAGGTACCACAAGTTCCAAAATAATGTCCATCGAGATCAAAGGTTAAAATACTTAAAACCTAATAACTCGAAAACGAAGCAACGTATTGAGGTGCTGTTTCCAAATCTAGTAACTGGTCATCAACTACTACAAGTTCCAAAATAATGATCATCGAGGTCAAAGGTCAACATACTTAAAACCTAATAACTCGAAAACTGAACCAAATATTGAGGTGGTGTTTCCACATTTAGTAATCGGTCACCAACTACTACAAGTTCCAAAATAATGATCATCGAGGTCAAAGAAGGTCAACATACTTAAAACCTAATAACTCGAAAACTGAGCCAAATATTGAGGTGGTGTTTCCACATTTAGTAATCGGTCACCAACTACTACAAGTTCCAAAATAATGATCATCGAGGTCAAAGGTCAACATACTTAAAACCTAATAACTCGAAAACGGAGCCAAATATTGAGGTGGTGTTTCCACATTTAGTAATCGGTCACCAAAGACCACATGTCTCAAAAGTGTCAACCATCGAGGTCAAAGGTCAAACTCGAAAACGGAGCCAAATATTGAGGTGGTGTTTCCACATTTAGTAATAGTTCAACAATCACTGCAAGTTCCAAAATAATGTGTAAACGGAGCAACGGATAAATTTTGTACAAAGCAGAAAAAGTGAAGGAGGAATAAATTTGAGTGGCCTATTCAATTTTGTACCAACGAGAAATGTCATTTTAACTAGCTGAGAATTATATGTCTTCTTGTACTAATTAAATAAACGAAGGAATATTGTACCAATGAGAAATGTCATTTTTTCTAGACCATGTTCTAATATTTAAACAAACGAAGGGGTGAATTTGAGTGACCTATTCAATTTTGCACCAACGAGAAATAATTGTGTATTTTAAACAAACAATCGGATAAATTTAACCGGCTCAGAAGTTCAATACTATTTTGTACTCTTGAGTGAGCTTTCCAATTTTGTAGCAAGAAGGACCATTTTTTTAAAAACTAACTCAGAATTTCATTTCATTTTTGTAATACTCAAATTTGGATGAAGTGTTTAGCTTTGTATGAACCAGAAAAATTTGATTGGATTATTTCCTTAGGTACGAACTGGAAAAAGTGAAGGGCCATTATTCAAATAAACGAAGGAATAGAGTATTTAGTTTTTGTACCAACTAGAAAAAAAGAAGTGAAGTATGAATAAAATTTAGGTGGACTATTTTCTTTTGTACCAACTGGAATGTTCTATTTTTGTATCAATCAGAAAAAAAAAACGAAGAAGAGCCATTTTAACAAGTTCATAATTTCGATGTTCTACTTTTTATACCAACGAGAAAAAAATGAACTAGCTGAATATTTAAATATACGAAAGAATAAATTTAAGTGACCTATTCAATTTTGTACCAATGAGAAATGGCTCAGCAAAAGGCGAAGAAGGACTATTTTATATAATTTTACTACTCAAATAAACAATGGAGTATTTAGTTTTGTACCATTTTGGAGTATTCAAATAAACAAAGGACTTATAATTTGTGTCAACTCTAAAATCAATTAAACGAAGTAATGCATTTGAAAAACCGAAGTTGAGTATTTTATACCATTTTGTATTATTTGAACAAACAAAAGGAAAAAGCAAAAACAAAAAGGATCATTTTATATCATTTTAAACTAGTCTAATAAACGAAGGCATAAATATGAGTGAGCTATTTAATTTTGTAGCAACCAAAGGATTTTCACGAAAGAACAAAATTGTACTAATCAGAAAAAACCGAAGAAGGCCCATTTTAACTAACTGAGAATTTCTGTACCTTTTGTACTATTTAAACAAACGATGGGATAAATTTGAGTGACCTGTTTTTTGTACTAACCAGAAAAATCGAAGAAGGTTCCTTTGTACTAGCCCAATGAACGAAAGAGCAAATTTGGGTGTTCTACTTTTTTATACCAAACAAGGAAGAACCATTTTGTACTACTCAAATAAACGAAAGAAAAAGCGAAAAAAGACCTTTTTAACTAGCGCAGAATTTATATACGTTTTGTTTATGTGTCCTACTTTTTGTACCAGCGTGAAATGCCATTTTAACCAGCTCAGTAGTATTCAAATAATCAATTTTCTAACTAACTCAGAATTTCATTTCATTTTGTAATACTCAAATTTGGATGGAGTGTTTAGTTTTGTTCGAACCAGAAAAATTTGATTGGATTATTTCCTTATGTACCAACTGGAGAAAGGAGTAAATTTGGGTAGAATATTTAGTTTTGTACCTAGCAAAATAAGAAAAAGAAGTGAAGAACGAATAAAATTTGGATGGACTATTTTCTTATGTACCAACAAAAAAAATGGAGCACCAGCGACAAAAAAGAAACCGAAGGAGGAATAAATTTGGGTGACCTATTCAGTTTGTACTAAGCAGAATCAGCATTCTATACTTTTTTCTGCCATTTATTGTGGATGTCCTATTTCTTATTGTGCCAACGAGACCATTTTTAACCGACTTAGAATTTGTACCAAACAGAAAAGAGCTACACAAATAAACAAAGCAATCAATTTTTAACTAGCTCAGAATTTCTAGACCATGTTGTACTATTTAAACAAACGAAGAGATAAATGTGTGTGACCTATTCACTTTTGTACCAAGCAAAATAAGAAAAAGAAGTGAAGAACGAATAAAATTTGGATGGACTATTTTTTCATGTACCAACAAAAAAAATGGAGCACCAACGCCAAAAAAGAAACCGAAGGAGTACCTAATCAGTTTTGTACTAAGCAGAAAAAAAAGCGAAGAAGGTAAAATTTGAATAGCTCACTATTTATGTACATTTTTGTACTACTAAAATAAACGAAGGAATAAATTTGGGTGTTCTACAGAAGAAAACGGGGAAGGGCCATTTTATATAATTTTGTAGTACTCAAAATGTACAAAGATATAAATTTGTGTGACCCATTCAGTTTTGTATTCAGATTTTCCGGCTACTTTTTGTGCTCTACAAATAAAAGCAAAGAGAGACCATTTTTAACTAGCTTAGAATTTATGTGCCTTTTGTAACGAAGAAACAAATTTGAAGGAGGTTCATTTTAACTAATCCTGCTGCGAGTAGATCAATTAGTACATAGTGAAAAAACAATATGGCATTATTGCGACTTTCATTTTCGAATACATACGAATTAGGCCACTATGGCAATAAAAATACTACTCTCTCCTTATGCTTATTTGGAACAGACTTAAGAGGACCAAGCATTAGAAACCCGCTAGTAGGGCGTCGATTCAGTAATCCATATTGGAGTATACCTTTTATACAACAAACAAGCTTCTTAACCCCACTCCAGAAATTCTTTCTTCTACGGTCTTCGGCATGCATTTTAGACCAAGGGCAGCAAGATTAATATTAAATAACACTTCTGCTGGATAGACATTCGATTCTCTCGATCTTCTGCTTTATCCGGCAACTTTACTTGGAAATTATCCCCATCTAGTAAAAGAAAACGAATATATAATTTTGAGACAGTTCCATATGGGTAAATACAGTATTAGTAGAAACGATAGTTTTTAATTAAGTAGAGATAAGGAGAGGGTGAAAAAAATGGAAAATTAAATTTTAAATCATTATTATTATTATTTTAGAGGTGAAAAGGAAGAATAAATGAATTTGAGTGGCATATGTACGGAATTTAGTTTTGTACCGGGCAAAAAAAAGAAGTGAAGAATTAATAAAGTTTGAATGGAATATTTTATTTTGTACCAGTTGGGGATTTAGTGTTGTACCATTGTATCAATTTAAGTATTTTGTACTATTTAGTACCACCGAGAAGGTGTGGAATATTTAGTTTTGTTGGCTTCTTTATTTTGTATTAACGACTAAAACCTTTAACACATACTTGGTTGTGTGCATTACAATGGCCGAAGTTTTTC
Source organism: Thermobia domestica (assembly GCF_964235325.1). NCBI lineage: Eukaryota > Metazoa > Arthropoda > Insecta > Zygentoma > Lepismatidae > Thermobia > Thermobia domestica. The sequence goes on along the minus strand of NC_137458.1, from coordinate 144,445,841 downwards.
ATTTCCCTGTGGTACAACGTAATGGTCGCCCCGCTTATTCTAGGTCTACAGTTAGATATTTTCGGTTGAATAATGGTATACACCCATGTTTTGTTGAGCACAATGCCCACTATAACGATGTGGTAGACAATTATTTGATGGATAGATTTTTGTTTAATAGTCGTTATAACAAATGGTATATGATAGAATTTGTTAAGCATTTATCGCAGGTAGATATTAAGATAGACTTTTTGTCGTTGGTTACTCGTTTAACCGCACACAGTTCTCTTTTCCAATCAGCTACCTTTTTTGCCATGAAAACTAAGGGTAATAGTTATACTGTGACAGCTTTCTTTCGCTATGGGGGAACGCAAGACACTTTGGATGAGTTATTAAAGTTCTGGAATCATGTGTGCGAGTTCAGACCAAGTATCCAGATTGCAGATTTACTTGCTTGCTTTACACGATGTTTTAAAACTGGCCTTTTTGCGGTATCTCCTGATACCTATCTGTTGGACCTCGCGGTATTTGGAAACTTGGTGAAAAAGAATAACAAATGGTTTTTCTCACAATAAAGCTATACATACAGAATAATCCATTATGGCAAAAAAAAAATACTACTTTCTCCTTATGCTTAGTTGGAGTAGACTTCGATAACAAGAACGATACATTGTGTAAGAATTTCCAATTAATAGCGGTATTGTACTCACTTATAATAGTCTGTAATAGTGCAGTTTATTTTTCGAATGAGAGTAGGTTTTAAAGGTGTATTGTAGTCTACCAGCAATAATGATCTCTAAGAGAGTTATTAGGTAAAGATAACAATTACACCACCATTCTGCGAACACATTTATACGATCCAATTTCTCAGATTTAAGGTTAAATTAAATGGGCAAGAGATGTATAGTATTTGGGAGATATAACTAAGAAGTACTAGGATGTGCCAATATAAAAATTTCAGAACTTCTATTTTAATTTTGGGGTGGAAAAACATGCCTATTAACACTATTTGTAATAACGATGATTCCGTGGGTGTAGATTGTCTTAGATAGAATACAGGTAATTCTTCCATTAAAATTTACAACTATCTAATTGATTTTCTTCATTGTCCACACAAGCGTTTACAGGGTATTACGAGATGGGAAGCAATTATCTTTAACTACTATACTAATGAGTGGATCCAATACAAGGCTGTTTAGAACTAATTTTACACATCAAAGAATATTTACAGAAGCTTATTGGAGTTGCCGGATAAAGCATAAGATCGAGAGAATCGAATGTCTATCCAGCAGAAGTGTTATTTAATATTAATCTTGCTGCCCTTGGTCTAAAATGCATGCCGAAGACCGTAGAAGAAAGAATTTCTGGAGTGGGGTTAAGAAGCTTGTTTGTTGTATAAAAGGTATACTCCAATATGGATTACTGAATCGACGCCCTACTAGCGGGTTTCTAATGCTTGGTCCTCTTAAGTCTGTTCCAAATAAGCATAAGGAGAGAGTAGTATTTTTATTGCCATAGTGGCATAATTCGTATGTATTCGAAAATGAAAGTCGCAATAATGCCATATTGTTTTTTTCACTATGTACTAATTGATCTACTCGCAGCAGGATTAGTTAAAATGAACCTCCTTCAAATTTGTTTCTTCGTTACAAAAGGCACATAAATTCTAAGCTAGTTAAAAATGGTCTCTCTTTGCTTTTATTTGTAGAGCACAAAAAGTAGCCGGAAAATCTGAATACAAAACTGAATGGGTCACACAAATTTATATCTTTGTACATTTTGAGTACTACAAAATTATATAAAATGGCCCTTCCCCGTTTTCTTCTGTAGAACACCCAAATTTATTCCTTCGTTTATTTTAGTAGTACAAAAATGTACATAAATAGTGAGCTATTCAAATTTTACCTTCTTCGCTTTTTTTTCTGCTTAGTACAAAACTGATTAGGTACTCCTTCGGTTTCTTTTTTGGCGTTGGTGCTCCATTTTTTTTGTTGGTACATGAAAAAATAGTCCATCCAAATTTTATTCGTTCTTCACTTCTTTTTCTTATTTTGCTTGGTACAAAAGTGAATAGGTCACACACATTTATCTCTTCGTTTGTTTAAATAGTACAACATGGTCTAGAAATTCTGAGCTAGTTAAAAATTGATTGCTTTGTTTATTTGTGTAGCTCTTTTCTGTTTGGTACAAATTCTAAGTCGGTTAAAAATGGTCTCGTTGGCACAATAAGAAATAGGACATCCACAATAAATGGCAGAAAAAAGTATAGAATGCTGATTCTGCTTAGTACAAACTGAATAGGTCACCCAAATTTATTCCTCCTTCGGTTTCTTTTTTGTCGCTGGTGCTCCATTTTTTTGTTGGTACATAAGAAAATAGTCCATCCAAATTTTATTCGTTCTTCACTTCTTTTTCTTATTTTGCTAGGTACAAAACTAAATATTCTACCCAAATTTACTCCTTTCTCCAGTTGGTACATAAGGAAATAATCCAATCAAATTTTTCTGGTTCGAACAAAACTAAACACTCCATCCAAATTTGAGTATTACAAAATGAAATGAAATTCTGAGTTAGTTAGAAAATTGATTATTTGAATACTACTGAGCTGGTTAAAATGGCATTTCACGCTGGTACAAAAAGTAGGACACATAAACAAAACGTATATAAATTCTGCGCTAGTTAAAAAGGTCTTTTTTCGCTTTTTCTTTCGTTTATTTGAGTAGTACAAAATGGTTCTTCCTTGTTTGGTATAAAAAAGTAGAACACCCAAATTTGCTCTTTCGTTCATTGGGCTAGTACAAAGGAACCTTCTTCGATTTTTCTGGTTAGTACAAAAAACAGGTCACTCAAATTTATCCCATCGTTTGTTTAAATAGTACAAAAGGTACAGAAATTCTCAGTTAGTTAAAATGGGCCTTCTTCGGTTTTTTCTGATTAGTACAATTTTGTTCTTTCGTGAAAATCCTTTGGTTGCTACAAAATTAAATAGCTCACTCATATTTATGCCTTCGTTTATTAGACTAGTTTAAAATGATATAAAATGATCCTTTTTGTTTTTGCTTTTTCCTTTTGTTTGTTCAAATAATACAAAATGGTATAAAATACTCAACTTCGGTTTTTCAAATGCATTACTTCGTTTAATTGATTTTAGAGTTGACACAAATTATAAGTCCTTTGTTTATTTGAATACTCCAAAATGGTACAAAACTAAATACTCCATTGTTTATTTGAGTAGTAAAATTATATAAAATAGTCCTTCTTCGCCTTTTGCTGAGCCATTTCTCATTGGTACAAAATTGAATAGGTCACTTAAATTTATTCTTTCGTATATTTAAATATTCAGCTAGTTCATTTTTTTCTCGTTGGTATAAAAAGTAGAACATCGAAATTATGAACTTGTTAAAATGGCTCTTCTTCGTTTTTTTTTCTGATTGATACAAAAATAGAACATTCCAGTTGGTACAAAAGAAAATAGTCCACCTAAATTTTATTCATACTTCACTTCTTTTTTTCTAGTTGGTACAAAAACTAAATACTCTATTCCTTCGTTTATTTGAATAATGGCCCTTCACTTTTTCCAGTTCGTACCTAAGGAAATAATCCAATCAAATTTTTCTGGTTCATACAAAGCTAAACACTTCATCCAAATTTGAGTATTACAAAAATGAAATGAAATTCTGAGTTAGTTTTTAAAAAAATGGTCCTTCTTGCTACAAAATTGGAAAGCTCATTCAAGAGTACAAAATAGTATTGAACTTCTGAGCCGGTTAAATTTATCCGATTGTTTGTTTAAAATACACAATTATTTCTCGTTGGTGCAAAATTGAATAGGTCACTCAAATTCACCCCTTCGTTTGTTTAAATATTAGAACATGGTCTAGAAAAAATGACATTTCTCATTGGTACAATATTCCTTCGTTTATTTAATTAGTACAAGAAGACATATAATTCTCAGCTAGTTAAAATGACATTTCTCGTTGGTACAAAATTGAATAGGCCACTCAAATTTATTCCTCCTTCACTTTTTCTGCTTTGTACAAAATTTATCCGTTGCTCCGTTTACACATTATTTTGGAACTTGCAGTGATTGTTGAACTATTACTAAATGTGGAAACACCACCTCAATATTTGGCTCCGTTTTCGAGTTTGACCTTTGACCTCGATGGTTGACACTTTTGAGACATGTGGTCTTTGGTGACCGATTACTAAATGTGGAAACACCACCTCAATATTTGGCTCCGTTTTCGAGTTATTAGGTTTTAAGTATGTTGACCTTTGACCTCGATGATCATTATTTTGGAACTTGTAGTAGTTGATGACCAGTTACTAGATTTGGAAACAGCACCTCAATACGTTGCTTCGTTTTCGAGTTATTAGGTTTTAAGTATTTTAACCTTTGACCTCGATGGACATTATTTTGGAACTTGTGGTACCTGATGACCAATTACTAAATGTGGAAACAGCACCTCAATACGTTGCTTCGTTTTCGAGTTATTAGGTTTAAAGTATGTTGACCTTTGACCATGTTCAATTAGGGGTGGAGAAAATGAATACACCCCCTGTGCTATGTCCGCCATGTTTCGTAGTCTCTGTCATGTTGAAATAGGGGTTGGAAAATATGCTCATAAAAGAGAACGAGTACACCCCTAAAATGGAGGTTGTTGTGTGTTACGTAGTCTCAGTGTAATTTCTGCTATGTTCAATTAGGGGTGGAGAAAATGAATACACCCCCTGTGCTATGTCCGCCATGTTTCGTAGTCTCTGTCATGTTGAAATAGGGGTTGGAAAATATGTTCATAAAAGGGAATGAATACACCCCTAAAATGGAGGTTGTTATGTTTATTATCTGCTCTACTATGTGTTCGTAACTGCTATGTTACATAGTCTTATGCTAAGGGGTTGAATACGAATACACCTCTGCTATGTGTTCGTAAGGGTTGGAAAATACGCTCATATAAGAGAACGAGTACACCCCTAAAATGGAGGTTGTTGTGTGTTACGTAGTCTTATGTGTTATCTGTTCTGCTGTGTGTTACGTAGTGTTATGTGTTATCTGCTCTTCTATGTGTTCGGTGTTATCTCCTATGTTAAAATAGGGGTTGAAAAAATGCTCATAAAAGGAAACGAGTTCACCCTTAAAATGTGCTCACAAAAGAGAACGAGTTCACCCCTGAAAAAGTGTTCATAAAAGGGAACGAGTTCAATTTGCTCTGCTGTATGTTCGTTATATTACGCAGTCCGATGTTCTGCTATGTTCGAATAGGGGTTGGAAAATATGCTCATAAAAGGGAACGAGTACACCCCCTAAAAATGTGCTCGTAAAAGAGAACGAATACACCCCCTAAAAAGTGCTCATAAAAGGGAATAAATTCACCCCTAAAATGGAGGTCGTAAAAGACCGTGGGCTCACGGTGTACGATGCTCATTTTCCCTGGGGCTCCTGAATTGATTGATGTTGTCCTATGTTGTTCTATTATGGCCCAGATCGATCCATTTTCTACTACTCATACAATATTAGGTTTTTAATGTATGACATTACACCTATTTAGATGAGACTCTCTCTCTCTCTCTCTCTATATATATATATATATATATATATATATATATATATATATTATATATATATATATATATAATCAACGAAAAGAGGTCCCATGGAAAAGGCCAAGTAAACTTTTGATTTCTTTTAACCTCTAGAATAAGTTCCTCAGGGAAAGGGTGCGATTTTTAAAACAATTGATATATCTTCTTTCCGGCGCCCCCTCCAACCACTATAACGAAATACTTTGGATAGTTTAATAATTACCTGTACCTTGGGCAGAAAGTGCTCATACATGTGCACTATACTTAATAGAATGTTAATTTAATAATAACAAAAGAAGAATGTTTTTAATATATGTAAAAAAAATATATTATGGGATAGTGTTATGTAGTTAGTTGCTATGTAGTTGTTTATGGATACCTAATCATCATGTCTGTGTGCATGACAGTTTGAACGAAAATATATTATAAAGTGTATCAACTAATAAATCATTTGATACCGTTCATCGACTTTATAATTCTTGTAGAAAAGGTGAGAATAATAGTATATCTTAATTATTAAAGATATTTTTACATGCAAACTATTACTACCACTCAAGATTCATATATCATGGATCGAACCAGGTTGACGACTACCCTTGGTGAGTCGTTATAAAAATTTTGGTTTACCTCACCCGGGATTTGCTGTAAATTCATATCTCGAAGCAAAGTAAGGGTGAATTTACTTTTGTAATAAAGTTAATGAATACAAATTTCACAAGACTGAGAAGTGGTAAAATAATTATAAGAAAAATGAACGGTGAGGCAATAGGAAATGAATCCAATGATGGTGATAACGGTGAACATAGTGTAGCACCAGGAATGACATTCGAAGAACGAATCTTGCTAGCCTTACAGCGGCAAGAACAATGTCGAAAGGGCGATTTTGAAGCCATGAAACAAAATTTGGTCGAATTAAAGCAGACGATAGAACATAAGTCTGAAGAATCCAATAAGCAATACGAGGAATTGAAGCAGACGATAGAACAGAAGATAGAACAAAAGTCCGAAGAATCTAATAAGCAATACGAGGAGTTAAAGCAGACGATAGAGCATAAGTCCGAAGAATCTAACAAGCAATATGAGGAATTAAGTATGGAACAGAAGTCAGATGAAACGAAACAGTCAATTGTCCAGGCGATGAATGACATCACCTCGCAGTTCGAGGAAAAGTTAAAAAGAATATCCGAGGATTGTCAGGATAAGCACAACCACCAAATCCAAGAAATCAGTGATGTAAAAAAGGATTTAGAAGTAATAGAATCTTCTGTTCAACAGCAAAAGATTCAGGTCATCAGTAATTCTAACAACATACGTGTAAATACACAATTGATAGCTACTCTACAGGAAGAAATTAGAACGCTGCAGGTTAAGGACAACACATACCACAATAATATGGGTAGTGATCGCTTGAATTTTCCCCACTCACCAGAGATGACTTCGCCTTCACCTGTGTCTGATGAGGATATTATTTTGGAAGAAATTCATCCGAAGAGGACAGATGGGCGTGAAAGGGATAGTGCAACGACACCTCACGTCATGGATAGGAATTGTCACCCAATAAGTACACGGAATGATAAAAGGAAGGTAAAATTAAGTGTTAAGATGAGTGAAATACGGGCTATGAGTAAATTCAGTGGTAAATGTAATGAGAACGCTACTTCTTTCCTGGAAAAATTTCAGGACGAATGCAATATAATGTGTATAGATAGATCACAATATATGAAATTAATCCCTCATGTATTACTCCCACCATGTTCTTTATGGTTTAAAGCAGTACGTGATCACATCAATACGTATGAGGAATTTAAGGCAGCACTGATCGCGAATTATGAAAATGACTTTTTGCTTGCAAATCGAGATGCCACCATTAGAAATCAACATTTCAATCCTCGTTTGCACAAATCTGTTGTAGAGTTTGTTGTAAATACATACAACGAATTAAAAGTTGTTAATCCCTTGCAATCGGAATCTAGAATAATAGCATCGAATCGAAATTTGCTCCCATTTAAGTTACAACAGATCTTGTTTTCTACACAATGTATGAGTTTCAACCATTTATTAATGCTTGTCCAATGCTATGGAACTCAATACCATGCTTTGAATCAACAAGCAGGAGTAGGTAAAAGTAAAAATAATTCAGATCATTTTGTACCTGTTCGGAATCTGAATATCAGAAGTGTGAACGATACGGAACATAACCTAAGCCGAGTAAATTCTAGCAATCAAAACGAACGAAATAGGCAAAGTTATGTAGGGAATCAGCCTAACCTAATTAATCGTGATAATCCTGATGTCAGATCACCCAACAGAAGTAGACATAAAAACAATTGGAATATAGGGCGAAATTACAGGAATACAACAAGCTACATGGATAGACGTAATTGGAGGTCAAGAGATGGCACTTCGTATCAAAATCAGAATCACGATGAAATACATGTACAACATATTGTTGAACCTAATCATGATTGTGCAGTACAATGTACTTTATTAGAAACATATGCAAGTACGAATGTAAGCTGATTACCGTTAATGAAATTAGGTTAAACCCATATCAGTTATAGATTCTTGTGAACTTTTATTTTCAATTTTATGAGTTAATGTTGATAATGAAAACGACTCTTATGAATACTTGAAGTGCTTAAATATAGTTTTAGATAGACTGGAAAGTTAATTTTCAAATGATTTTTATTTTTTCTTGTTAATGTGAAGAATCATAATTCGATTCATAATTGATTAAAAGCAAAGATTATTTATATTAGATTGACTTGTGTTGAAAACTTAACTGCCAAAGATTATGTTAAGTATAAGATTCATTCTATTAAGTTAATTATTCAACGACTATCTTGAATGAAATTCTTTTATATTTTGATGCCTTATTGATCCAATGTTTATTTTAAAATATCACCTAATATAATTATTATATAATGCGCCCTGGATAATGGTAACTCATGTTTTAACTGTAATTGCTTCTTACGATTTTGACTTCGCACCCTTCAAAGATTAAATAAATAGGCGACGACGTTTTAATAATAAAATATAATAATAATGTAATGAATGATAATGAATAAATATAATTAATGTAATAAAAAATAAGTATTAATGAAATGAAAGATTTGTTATAAATGTATCTATATCTATGATATGTAATGAAGATACATACGAGGGGCGATCAAAATGTGATGAACATATGTAATGTAAGACCATTATTGTAATCGGACCAGTGGTTCTTAAAGATAAAAGCCAAGCTCGCTTATGACTTTTATATTCAGTCCAATTGTCGGGCGACATTTTATATAACGAAATACTTTGGATAGTTTAATAATTACCTGTACCTTGGGCAGAAAGTGCTCATACATGTGCACTTTACTTAATAGAATGTTAATTTAATAATAACAAAAGAAGAATGTTTTTAATATATGTAAAAAAATATATTATGGGATAGTGTTATGTAGTTAGTTGCTATGTAGTTGTTTATGGATACCTAATCATCATGTCTGTGTGCATGACAGTTTGAACGAAAATATATTATAAAGTGTATCAACTAATAAATCATTTGATACCGTTCATCGACTTTATAATTCTTATAGAAAAGGTGAGAATAATAGTATATCTTAATTATTAAAGATATTTTTACATGCAAACTATTACTACCACTCAAGATTCATATATCATCGATCGAACCAGGTTGACGACTACCCTTGGTGAGTCGTTATACCACGCGCCCGGGGCACGTGCCCCCTCTGCCCCCCTAGTTGCGGCCCTGAATGTGTGACAGCCGTATAACTCACTCACATATCACAGTCCTGGCAATATAGTGCTATCAGGACTTGGCCTTTGTTTTTAAGCCGTAAGGTTCACGTAACTAACGCTTTTTAGAAGCTATTGGAAATTGGACATATATGAATCTTCCATATAAGGATGCACTTCATTCGGGCAAGGAATTGAAACCTGTTTTGGAACTTGTTTGACAAACTCTTTCAGAAAGTATATAGGTTGTCCCCAGATTGAAGGTTCAACTTTGGAATCATTGCTGGTTAGATCATCCAAATCTTGAACTTGGGTCTGGTACACAAGAGTTTTCACATTCTCAAAGAAAAAAGTCCAGAGGTGACAAGTCGGGCGATCTTGAAAGCCATTGAATGGAACCTTGCTTTCCAATCCATTTTTTCTGGAAACAATTATCCAGAAATTATCTTACGCAACGGACTTAATGGGGAGGAGCCCTTTCTTGTTGGAACATGTATCCCTATAATATGCAAGATGCAACATAATTTTCCAACATTGTTAGCACGTTGTTTCTGTAATAGAAGACTCTTAAAAGAAGAATAAAACCTTTGCAGAATTTCAGTCAACGCATACCACATATTTATTAAGAAGCTTTTGCGTTCCCGTTACACAAACAGATGAGGATTTTCCTCAGCCCATATATTGCAATTATGCCTATACACCACACTTGACGCAAGAAAGGCAGTTTCCGTTTAAGAAAACCATTGCCCTCATCAATGTGCGATAGTATTTCAATAGTGACTTAATATCTGCAAGGATTGTCATTAAATTGAAATTTTTGAACAAGCTGCAGCTTGTAGACTCTGAGACGTAACTTTTATGCACAATATGATACAGAGTCGCACGCGGGATTCCTAGTTGTGTACTCATACACCTTATCGATTTGCGTGGCCTTTGTTGCTTTGCTGAAAGTTTTCCGAATCGTCTCCAGTACTTCATTCACGGGTTTTTCCCACGCCCTCTCTTCCTCAACACAGAATCAGTTCCCAGCAATTGATTGTGCCTTCTGATAATGCAATGGCAGTCTGGTGGTTCCTGTCGGTATTATTGTCTAAATATTCTCTGTATGATTACAGGAGCCTTGAATTCTGCAAACCAAAGACATCACTCCACTTTCTGGCGAACAGTAAAGGACTCCATTTTGCTCACGAGTAATGCGCTATGCGTATGCGTGAAGACCTGTTATGTTCAATTGTCTGTTGAGCATAAAATTCTACATTTGCTCTTCCTGTAAAACAAAATCGCACGATTTTATCACTATTGATTCTCGAGTTATTCAAATTTCTTATTGGTATACTTTCATCCGGACACACATACACACTATATATATGCATAATAGTTAACAAAAGAAGCGTTTTGTCTTTACCCTCTATTATAACCTACACTGTTATTGTTAAAATGAATCTTAAATTGTCATGTATTTTGGTAATAGTACTTATTTTATAAATTGGTTTTGAACCAGTATCAAAATGGAAAAGTTGCTATGTCATGATCTATTTGGTTGTATTGATTGATTGATTTAATTTATATCCTTTATCACCTGCGAGGCTATATTATAGGATGAGACCAACAGTTTAAAGTGGGATCTGAACCACTTTTTATAAAAATGAACCCGGAGCAAAGAGAGATTTTGGTTGTATTTTCGCTTATTCTACACCAGCAATAAAATTTATATAACGCATTACTTTTATTTCAGAGATTCTATCATAATTGTTATGGCCAATTTGGTGACCTCTCTGTACGCTGGATTTTCTGTATTTTCCGTTCTTGGATTTATGGCCAAACAGCTCCAATTATCAGTCGATGAATTGGCTAGGTCCGGTTTGGACTTGGCTTTTGTAACGTTTCCTGCCGGCCTGGCACTCATGTCACTGCCTCAAGTCTGGTGTGCTGTTTTCTACCTCATGTTGATGACACTTGGACTTGAGACACAGGTATAGTACATTATAGAATAACATTCAAATGTTTTACTTTATTTTAAAACTGTTGGATCATTCCTTATTCGTATACAGGAATAAATGTCCATATTTTTTCTTAATTATTTTTCTTCGTATTAATTGGGAAGGCACTTAACTTTGTGACCATATTTTGGAACCGCCTCTGATTGACCTACTGTTTAAAGTAGGGGTGTTCAACTTGGAACAGTGGGCGGACTAATCACAGAGCACTAAATGGCGTCGCAGGCCTCACTGTAGGTATATATTTTACGACAATTGAATAGTATAGTAATAAATGATGGAACAAGTTCATCGTAATTTACATCACAATAACACAAAACAACTGTTATACTGGTAACCAAAATACTGTATTTACTCACTAAAGAGGAGCAGAATAATGTATTTAGAACTTTGTCGGTACATCTAGCAATCCTTATACCGAGGAAAATTTCCCCAAGTACTGTGCTTACCAAGTGCTTGTCTTCAGGGCGTTACCACGTTGCGCACTGTGTGATCGATGGAAAATTTCCAGTTCACTTTAAACAGGTTTTGTAAGAAAGAAAAATTATAATCATTATTGTTTTCAATAACTGACCAGCGGGCCGGAAGACAGGGTTAGGCCCGCGGGCGGCTGTTGCTAGATTAAAGTAAAATCTTACGGCTAGATTAAAGTAAAATCTTAATTACACGTGCCTGTTGGACCTCGTTTTACCTCTCCCCCCTCGCCAATATGAATAACCTAATTCGCATATTGCCGTTTATGATATAATTTTCATAGCAAATCTATTTTCATCGGGAATGGGAACCCGATGCAGGAAACTTTCCCTGGTGTTCCTTACAACCAGAGAACTACACACCTCCAGATGACCATTTTTGTTGTCCTGTGTCAACGGTGTCCAAATGTTTCACCTTACTGATTGCACAAAGTCTCCAAATGACAGTGGTATGGTGTATGCCTATATCTCATTTCCAGTGATACGAATACCTCTCCGAGAGTCTGTTTCCATTGTTCCTGAAGGAACTTATCCGAACATGATATTGATCAGGCCCACGGTGCTCATTTTGCAATGCTGTGTCACCTAAACGAAATTTGACAAACCAATAGTGGATGGTGCGTTCATTCGCCATTCCTATCCCAAGTGTATTGTTAATGATTTTTGTGATTTGCTGTGATCCATGTCCAAGTTTGTATGCATATAGAATAGTATACTTTCATCCGACCTCTTAAACAATGCACTGCTTCCTGACTCTTTAGGTACCCCAGCCTGTTTGCTGGACGCGTACAGAGTTTGTGACAAGATGTGTGACCTTAGCTATATATATATTTACATATATTTATTGTGTTTTTGAGCTGTTTCCCACCAGGATAATAGCAAGAATAGGACAACGTTCCACCACAATCGTAAATTGCATAATTGCGTAAGATTTACACATGATAAAGAAGCATAAGGTTCGAATTTATCTGCTAAGTCCCTCACATATCATGTAGAGAAAGACGAACAGTCGACAGTTATACTAATGTCACCTTGCAGAGTACAGATCGAAGTTTGTAGTGATTCAGAATGAGGCATGGATATATATGTTGAAATGTAATAAGAACATGATTATCTTTTATCATTCCTGTGATTCAAGAAGTCGTTCTGACTTAGTAAAAGAAAGTATGGAAAATTTTGCACCAAGCCAGCTTTAAGATTGTTAGCGGTCAGAGCTATAATGATATACAAAAAGTAGACAAAATGGGAGATTACTAAAAAAGCAACATTATGGAGCCACTGTACCGCCATTATATTCCATTCCTACATAACAACAACACATATCGCGTTGTGTTGCTGTTAGTTACATGGGGTGAAGTCAACGGTGACGTACATGAAACAGGTGGCACATGAAACATGCAATCATTTTTACAGATATTTCTGTGAAATTGCCTGATGCATTCCCATGTGTTTTGTGTGTTGCAGTTGTTCAAACGAGCGTTTAGCCGCCGACAATTACACAAACTCGACGGTATTTGGAAAGTTTGTCAAGTAGAATTGAACATACTTGATAATAATAATAATAATAATAATAATAATAATAATAATAATAATAATAATAATAATAATAATAATAATAATAATAATAATAATAATTTGTTTATTTGTACTTTACACACAAAGGCAATTACAAAGTACAAAGTTTATATATCATTATCAAAGGATATGCAACACAACTCCAAATATGGAATTAACATTGGTAACACGAAATAGTACTTTAAATCTTTTTCTCTTTACATATGTTGTACAAAAATATTCTACAATTTATGATTTAGTAATTGAAAACACTTTCGCTTAAAAATCTTAAATTCATACTGAAAGTAATCCAATCCCATAGACTCAATTTTGTTGCCTATATCAAATAATTTACATAGTGGTAAATTTCTGTTCACATTTATTCTGTTTTCAGGCATATAAAAAACATGTCTACCTCTCAGATTTTGCCGAGGACAATAAAATGGTAATCTATTTAATAAGAATACTATCTTCCTTATTATCAATTAATTTTTTAAGACATAGTTCTCGCTGTATAAATCTCCTACTTTCAAGTGATAATAGACCTAATTTGAATTATTTTAAAAGTTCATCATAAGGAACATAACGAGTTTGAATACCATGTATTTTATACGCAGTATATCTCAATAACTTATTTTGAACTTTCTCTATTTCCTGTTTTCGACACTGATAAAATGGATCCCAAACAATAGATGCATATTCTAGTTTCGATCGAACAAATGCACTATACAACGATAAAATAGTCTCTTTGGTTTTCAAAATAACGACTAGACCTCTTAATAAAACCCAGCATTTTAAAAGTTTGGTTAGTTATTATATTTATATGATGTTTAAATTTCAAATTAATATCAAACCAAACACCCAAATCTCTTATAATTTCCTTTCTTTCTAACGTCTGATTTCCAATAGTATATTCAAATATTGTGCGTTTTTTTTTATTAAAAGTAAAAGTCATTACATAATATTTTGAAATATTCAACTGAAATTTATTTCTCCTACACCACTCATCAAGCCTATTAACATCTGTTTAATACAATCACTTTCCGTGCGGATTTCTTTGTATAATTTGGTATCATCTGCAAATATTAAGCATAAACTATATTGAAACATTTTGGGAAGATCATTTATCATAATGAGAAAAAGTAAAGGACCCAAATTCGATCCTTGAGGTACCCCAGAATGCACTGTGAATTCCTTAGATTTAATATTATTAAAAATAACATATTGAATTCTTTCATTCAAATATGTTACTAAGAAGTACCGCATGTGCAACCAAATCAAAAGCACGTTTGAAATCTGTATAGGACTATACTATATCTACTTGAGACCTTTTGTTGAAAGAATCATTAATTACTTGCTTTTTAGTGTGCAGATTTGAAATAGTTGATCTATTGCGTCTGAAGCCATATTGAGAATTCCATAAATAGGTAGATACATGATTAAACATATGTTTATAAATGATTGCTTCGAATATTTTAGCAGGAGATGATATTAGATTTATTGGTCTGTGATCTTGTGTTAATCTTACTGGATTAACCTTAGGAACCGGGGAAACCGCTGATATTTTAAATTTCGTAGGAAATTTTCATTGAGTCAAAGACAAGTTAAACAAATAAGTCAATGGTTTAATAAAATATTCTTTACAACCCTTAAAAATATAGGACGGCATACTATCCTAGTCAGACGATCTTTTACTTTTCATTTTGTCTATTGCTTCTCCAACTTCAGCTTCGCAGATCTTGTCTAAAACCATTATTCTAAAGGAATTTCAATAGAACATATTTCATGTAGATCTATATTAGATGGTTCACAACTATAAACAGATTGAAAGTGTGTAGCAAAAACTTCACATTTTAACTTAAAGTGTATTCAACGTAAGAACCACACCTGAGATAAACAAAACAGTTTGTATCACTCCGCGTCAAGCACGTGCTTCACGGCGAGATTTCTGCTTCGGTCAGCTGTTCTTTTTCCATGCGTTCCTCGATCTCAAAAGCAAGATATATCTCGGTTATAAAGCAAGCATAGCTAAAAGGTAATTTCGGGGGAAGGTGTCCGAGGTTCCTCCCCCAGAAAATGTTTGGGCGAAAAACGCGATTTTTGGTCTAATTTTAACAACTTTTCCAAATTTCGGGAGGGGGGTGTCCGGAACCACCTCCTGGCTACGCTACTGAATGGAATTAAGTAATAGTGCTAAGTAAATATTATTATCGACTTAAAGAAATAAACGATAAAATAATTATGAATTACTCACGTTAATCTGAGGTTTCTTCTGAATCGCTCAACGCAGTAACTTGCAGGTCTTCGTCAGAAGATTCATCAGATTCGTTGTTTATGCTAATTACAAGGCGATCCACCAAGGTGTCAGAAAGTCCGTCCAGATTCCACATTTTCTCTTCTTCCTTCAGCACATGACGAATATTGTTTTTCCACATATCTGGTGTCACTTGAGTCAAGGCAGTTTCAAGCAGCAGCCAAACGTCACGTAACTTAAACGTGGTATTATTTCTGGCTACAGCTACAACTCTTTAACAAACGCCCACACAGTTTCTATCGGGTTCAAATTGCTGTGGTAAGGGGACAGCCTTTCAATTATTCTGCCAGTCTGTTTTCGATGCTGTCTACTACATATAGGTTTTCGTTGTTGAAAGCAATGCTTTGCGCTTTATTCAGTAGTTCCACTTTAACATCGGACTCTGAAAAAGGCACTTTCTTGGCTGTTAACCACTCAATTATTTCTTGTTTTCGCCATGAGGAGTTTGGACGTCGTTCGAGCCTTACGCTATGGTATGAAGCATTATCCATTACAATAAAACACCCGGGATCAAGTTTAGGCAATATTGTTTCAAACCATTCACGATAAACGTCACCATTCATGTCGTCATGGTAATCACCACCGCGCTTAGATTCAAAGATATGAACACCACCATCTACAAATCCACTATCACTGCCTATATGAACAACTATTAGTCTCTTTCCTTTGCCCGCTGGAATTTTTAGGCCGGTTGACTTTCCAGACAAAAACGCCTGTTTTTTTAGAACATACAGTTGTGTCTACCCATACATTGGATGTAGTGTGACCTTCGTTCACCCACGTTTCGTCTAAGTAATATATGGTTCTGTTTTCCGCTCTATATTTACGAATATTTCTCAAATATCGTCGCCGCCATAATGCAATGTCTTCCCTATCTAAAATAACGTTCACTTTATTTGTCTTGAGAAACTGAAAACCAATATCCAACAACAATGTGTAGAACGTAGTTCGTTTAAAACTAGGCAACATAGCGTCACTATTCACAGAACTCAAAATTTTGTTTAGTGTAGGTGGTTAATTTCTTAGAAAGAAATCATGCACATTGCTCCGAATAGCACATTTCACAAAGTCATCCGCCTTCACTAATTCTGTTTTCTGTCTGTTTCTCTTTTTACCCGGTGTTTTCAACAACCCCGTTTCTTTGAACGCTTTACGTACAGTACGTTCACATCACTCGACTCAGAAACACCTATATTCTGCCGTTAATTTCACTATGTCATTCACTAACACAGTAGGATTGTTTTCTAGCAATTTATTGAACATGTTTAAAACAATTCGTTTTTCCCTGCTCTTCAATGGTCTTCGGCCATTCCATCGTAACGGGTGTTACATTTGGACGAATAGAAATTGTTATAGAAATATCCTTACTGGGTCAAGATATATCAAACTGCCTCGAAACATCACCGTTTGTCTGTGTATTTTAGTAAACACTTAATTTGTTACATATAGGTGATACCACAACTCAGTGAGAGTGAAAAATGTGGCGTAACGGGTGTTACAGCAATTGGACATGCACTTTCAGATGCATGCAAAGTTAAGCCAAACTCTGCGAATGTCCAGATCAGAATTTGTTTCCAATTATGTGTGCACTTCTCTGAAAGTATGATGTTGCGAATATTACAATCAGAAATTCCATAAGTGTAATGGTTTTTATTTTTAAAAAATGTTTAATACCGTAACGGTGTTACACAAATTGTAACGGGTGTTACACAGTGCGAATGAACTTAAACCAACGTCACTTTTAATGAACATATTATGTAAAGAACAAAATATTACAATGTTAATAGATAAAAAATTACACATGTAGTACAGTGTAGAAAAAAAACACAAAATAATAAGCATATAAATCAGAAGAATGTAGGAAGTTTCAGTATTAAATATGTAGGTCTGTTGATACACTGATCATCAACAAAAGTCTATTCTTCTTATGCTTCAATGACATTAACTCTGGAACTAAACTGCTACACAACTTTTTTATTCTTTAATTTTCATAATCGGATTTTTCAGTTTACCAATCACGTCATGAAAATGAATTATATTGTGCCGTGCTGGGAAAATCAGCGCCCGGGGCGAGAGTATACGACGGCGCCCCCGTACATATTAGTGAGGTCGACAGACCAGCACGGCAGCGAAGCGACACTATGGTTGGGACAAACCATAAGAAACTTTTCCAAAATAAACCCTGCTTTTCCTTGATTTCGAGGATTTTTTATTACTTTTTTCCTTCAATTTGATATATGTGCATATGCATTTTCCAAACATGAGTAACATTATAGGACCAATTCTAAAACAGGAAGAGGATTTAAGTGCATACTAATTTGTACTGATATGTGAAGTATTTTTTCTCTCTTTTTTCTTTCCTTTTCTTTTCCTACCGAATTTTTTGCCCCCTTACTTCGGCGCCCGGAGCCGTCGCCCCACTAACCCCCCCTTACGGCACGTCACTAGTATACTTCTAAACTTCAGCGTAGTTCGAATTCCTTTCCGCTACAAGATTTCAAGAACTTAACTCTAATATCACAATTTTCGTCCGAAAATCCTTGACGGATTCCAAGTTGACGATAGTCTTTGTTACTTATTTCATCTTTCATTGCCAGCAAGACAACATTCCAACACAAACATCTTTCCGCAAAGGGATGATCACAACTTCACTCGGAGTCTGCGTACACATCATTGTAGTGTATTGCTTTTCTGGTTTCTTAATGAAAATCTGTTGCGCTGCAGCATCTAATGATTTGCTAAACGAAGACTTCCAAAGCAGCGTATTGGGCTTCTGATAAAGAAGTAGACTTCTGGTATGTAATGAGTACTCAATTAAAATACGGCACTTTTATGCTATTTAATCACTATTCTGAGTATGCGACTTAACGGGGGAATGAGAGGGAGTCCCCCATCGTACGATATCTCCTAGATATTATATTCTCTGGAGTGCATTTCATCACCTCCGGTATAATGTCCCTTAATTTCGCCCACTGCTCATCCTTACCATTATTTATGTCTTCAGAAGAGGACCCTCTATAACTTTACTAACTTCGAATTCCCTATTTAGAGCCTTAGAGCTAGCCTAAGTGCACAAAATATCACTGTTAAACCAAGCTAACAATTCACGTGTAACACCCGTTACATTGGCAATGTAACACCCGTTACGCAGTTTTTGCCTATTAAATTATAAATATAATGATATTCATTTTCTTGTTTTATTGCCCATGTGCTCATTTTTACTTTTGCAAAAGATAGGCTACTTCTGACTTTTAGTACAAGTTGTATAGAAAAAAATATATCTTTTTTGTAACGGGCGTTACATAATTACATTGGTACCAAAAGTAGTCAAATAGTAGACTACTTAATATACTAACAGCTTTAAAACTTCTGAG
Organism: Thermobia domestica; assembly: GCF_964235325.1. Classification (NCBI taxonomy): domain Eukaryota; kingdom Metazoa; phylum Arthropoda; class Insecta; order Zygentoma; family Lepismatidae; genus Thermobia; species Thermobia domestica. The sequence goes on along the minus strand of NC_137458.1, from coordinate 144,426,820 downwards.
CTTCAGTTCCTAAGGTGTACATGCTTGCCTACATCGCAGTGCAACTGAATCAGCGTTGCCAGACTCACAGCTCGGAATTATTCCAAAACCTGATCGAAATTATGCTAGATTCGGTCAAATTATGCTAGATCCTCATAATTACTAATTCAGGAGTTTTAAAAGAAAGAAAAAAAACGAAGTTGAGATACGATAACGTAATTTAAAATACGCAGAGCGCAGGAATGCGTGGATACAACTCAATACTTCACGCACCAAAGCTTTAACTCAACTAAACTATACTCTCCGCGACCTTATCCTGATAGCCGAGATACGCAACTTCAATTCGGGCGACTCCGCGCATGTTACATAGTTCTTCACGTTACACACGTAAAACATTACTTAATAGATCAATTCAAAGAGCCATAGACCTAATATTTATCCACCTGCTTTCTATTTAATTATTATCATTAACACAAAATTTAGAAGGTGAGGTAAAGGACTAATACATATGCTGCAACAATATTTAATTTCCCTGTAACTTTTTACCAATTGCGCGTAAATCAAAATTAACGTCACCATTGTTCTTCTGATTAAATTTGCGCCTTAAATCATGTATCACATGACCCTATTCCTATTTTAAAAACTTAACCTTAATTCCAAATGGCGGATTTCAAGATGGCCGCCGTCAGATATACCCTTACTATATGACTTCCCCCTAGTCCTAGTATGTACCCATATATTTGTTATTCACCTTTTGTCGTTACAAGAGGTCTTACAGAGTTTTTACCTCCAACTGTATGAAGGCTATTCTGTACTTCCATATGATGGTCTGGTAGCTGTATCTCCTAAACCTCCGGAGCTTCGCACCTACAACTTCACTGAAGTACTGACCACATTTAGTACTACTTTCTCATATGTGTCTCAGTCAGCATCTCGATTCACCCAAACGTAAGGTTTACTTGTGAGTCGCAGAAATTCAGATAGGTGCAGGATGAAAGGGGGAAAAGTACTGCGAAGGGAAGGTTTCTAGCGCCTTCATTGTTGCCACACCATGGAAACAAAAATACCTCCCCGTTTCACAGACGGGGCATACGGTTTAAGTGTTAATCCACCAACACCAATGAGTTGACAACTGTTGATAATAGTATATATGCGTTTGAAATATAAATAACCCTCACCACAACGCTCATGTGACTAAGTCTCATTCTGCATTTGATATTAAGAAATAAACGCTTATACTTTTTTCTGGGAGATCATATGTTTAATCCTGTAGCTTTAAAAATTTTTTAAAAACGAAGACAGTTAAACTAAAATTTACTGTTCCTGCGTATAACTGGGTAAAATTTACTGTTAAGTCTGGATATAACAAACAGTACTGCGAAGCCGAAATATTTTAACAAACGGTTCTAGCGAACCGGTGCGAACCGGCTGAATAGCACTACTACGGAAGCTCTGTTTGTTTCATTCTGTGAACACAACTTATGCTCAAAGCCATTATGCTTTTCCCTGATATGCCAAATTCGACTATTTGCATGTCTGTTCATTCACGAAAACAGTTGTTGCAGTAAAACATTCTATAAATAGTAAATAAAGATCGATAACCTCACTCCAAATTTACAATTATTGCATACCTAGTGTATATTGGTTATGAACAAACCCCTAATGATTATGCACAAATTATATTTATATTCATTATAACATTATTGTAATATGCATTTCATTTCATTTTTTATTTTCATTTTTTCAGTGTGCATCAGTTGAAACGTTGTTATCAGCCATATTGGATGAATGGCCCAGATTACGTCCCAAAAAGCCATGGGTTGTAGTTTTCATATGCTCAGCATGCTTTCTCCTTGGCCTTCCATTATGTACACCACAAGGATTATATTTATTCACTATTTTAGATAATAATGTAGCAACATGGTCTCTACTAGTGACAGCCTTCTGTGAATTGAGCGTCATCATATGGCTGTATGGTGAGTTTAAAGAGACATCTCTGATTTCGTATTTTTATTAAAATAATACCTTTTATTCTAATATTAATAATGATAACAGGAAATACTGAATGGCACACATTTTTGGCCAAGCTAGTGAAGTCGAGCTAATCTCTTTCTGAATGTCAAACTTTCGTTTCACATTATGTGTCACAGTAAAGTTTGACACTAATATATCAAATTGTTTTATCGGCGTTTTATTAGTCCTCTAATGTCAATTCTTAACTTCTAAAGTCTTAAAAAGAGATACTTGTGGACAGATTTCGTCAAAAAATTTGAAGGGCGGGACCTCCATCATAATGACGAAGTAACTAATGCCTTGGCTGAACACTTCGCCTCCGTATTTGTGCCCTTTCCATCAGACCGAAGTGTGACTATGACATACATCTTATCAAGTAACTAGAATGAAATCCTAGAAACACTGCGTGTTAATGAAATTTATTTACACGAAATTGAAATTGCCATAAAAAACTTAAAGTTCAGAGCAGCTGTAGGTCCTGATGGGATACCCTCGCTATAATCAAACGCTGTATTGATATATTTAAATATCCCATATGGATTGCTTTCAACCTCACATTAAAAGCTGTGTCTTCCCTAATATATGGAAATCCTCGTTAGTCTGCCCGATACTGAAATCTAATAATAAAAGTGAAATTATTAATTTTAGACTCATATCAATTTCATGTACTTTTGCGAAAGTATTTGAACGAGTATTGTATAAACAAATTATTGATCATGTTATACCAGCAAATTCAATCTATCACTATGGCTTTGTTACTCTTAAATCAATGACAACTAATCTAGTAATAGTCAACGACATTATAGCTAACTCTTTAGATGAGGGATGCCAAGTTGACATAATATATATTGATTTTGAGAAGGCCTTCGACAGCGTAAGTCACGAAATATTGTTAAACAATCTAAATCATTATCTTTTTCTCAGCTCTCACCAAATTCTTTTCATCGTATCCAAGTGAACGTAAGCACACAATTGTCTATAAAGAATTTAAATCAGATAAGTATTTTGCGTTATCGGGAGTTCCACAGGGCTATAACCTAAGCTCTTTACTATTTCTATTATTTATTATTGATCTTATTGTTCGCCGATGATCACAAAATATTTACCAAGATAAAATCGCTGTATGGTTGTCTTGATTTACAACACAACTTAAAGAATATTGCAAACTGGTATTCAGTCAATAAACTTGAAGTAAACATAAACAAATGTATCGTTCAGCAGAAACAAAAACAACTTTAAATATGATTATAAGCTTAGTAATATCCTTATAAGCAGATCTAATTCAATTAAGGATTCAGGTGTAATATTTGACCAAAAATTAACGTAAAACATATCGAAAATATTACTCCTGATGCTTTTAAATTATTAAGATTCATAATTAGAATTGGTAAGGACTTCAGTAATTTTTAAACACTTTTAAAAATGTATTATCATATGTACACTCATGTTCAAAATGATTGTCGCATATCTATAGCTGTCTTCTTGTAAGAATATAATTTGATGATGATTTAGCAGGGCACTTTTAATACTGTTACTATGTGTATAATCGAAAAATGTATATTTGTTGTAAATTTCATAGGAAAATAATTATAAATACGAAAATTAGAATGAGTAAAACAAAATGTTGCTAAATGGACAAGAAAGTTTTATTTTCGTTTTATTGTTCTTATTTACTGCTCTTTTGACATGAAATTTTCCACATGCATGTCTTTGCCGATTATACACATACTAACATTATAAGCAATACCGAACGAATTCGTTATCAAATTATATTCCTACAACAACATATTTATAGACATGCGACAATAATTTTGGACATGAGTGTACGTTTCAAATTGAAATATGCTGTTGTACTTTATAACCCCTCGCAACAAATATATCACCAACAAATCGAAAAAATCAATCAAAAATTTCTTAGGTATTTGATATACAAAGTAACTGGAATTTATCCCTCACTTGAAAACCATAGTACGGTGATAGACAATGTTAACATTTACTCATTAGAACAAAGGCGTAAAATTGTCGATCTGGTATTCCTCCAGAATTCCAATAATTCAAAATGAATTCGATTGTTCCTTAGAACTAGAACTAATAATACAGGTATCTTCTATTGACAAAGTCTAGGACCGCAGCTTTAACAGTTGAACTTGATTCCCTTGTACTTTGCGCGCCCCATATATCAACCAACGTACAGTAGACTATTTGTTAACCGATCCGATTCTTTGTGGACCGGCCTTGACTGGATACCGAAACTTCGGTTAAAGCGAAAATCACCATTTCCTAACCACCAAATTGTATAGCATTTCCAAATTGTTCAAAAAGGTTTACAATATTCTAATTCAGTAAATTTAACTTACCAAAACCAAAAGTTTCTACCATAAGCTGCTCCAAGGATACTCAGTTGAACAAATACTCTAAACCATCGTGGTGCCTGGAAGTTTCCAGTTGCGACGTGTGACCTGTCAGTAGCGGCAGAATACCTATGATGAAGATGATGATGATATAAACTTTATTATTTCACAACATTGACCGTCTTATAATTCTTATCCTAGAAGAACTAAACGAAAGTGGAAATTATTTTGAGGATTTTTTTAATATACCTGTTTTCTTCTTGCAATAATACAAATGACTATTTATATTTCATTTTCCAGGGTTCAGACGACTAATGAAAAATATCGAAGAAATGTCAATCAAAATTCCTCGTTTCATGAGGTACTACTGGATAGGAACATGGAATTTTGTCTCACCAGTTGTACTTCTGGTAAGTAAAACAGACAACAACGATGTATGTGACCTCCGATAAATTAATATATTTCTAGATAAACTCATTGATTATTGATTCATATTTGAATGACTGGACTACTCTTAACGTATCTGTAAGTCGTCATCTTACAGATATCTTAGCATTTGATTTTCTTATGCATATTTTTTTAAACCAGTGGTTCCCAATCTTATTTACCTGGCGCTCCCTTTCGTGAACACTGAATACTCTATGCTCTGCCCCCACTTATTGCTCATTGGTCTAGACCAGGGTTGAATTCAGGGGGTAGCCCGGAGGGAATCTCCCCCCAAAAGAAATTCATTCCCCCCCCCGGAGAAACTCAAAAAATTTCAGTCACAAAATGTAGAAATTACTTCACCCAATTATTTGCTTTCTTTCCGTGCTCGTGCACACGAAATCTGATCTCTCAATATACATATAAATGACGCAGACTCATTCTATATAAATATTAAACATGTAACATCTAAGATAGAATACCAAATAGTCAATAAAACTTGTATTTCTTAACCCTATGACCGAGTTTGGCAGAACATGAAATTGTTTACTGTTGAAGAAAGGTTTTTATTTTAGTAGGTACATAGTACATAGTTTTTATTGATCTTGCATCGTTGGGCCTAATCCTCGTTTCGCCTAACCAATTATCTGATACTTTTATGACAGATAAAAGATAAGCTTTATGTCAGCCATTTTAGGCGAAATAAGGATACTCGTTTGGCCTAATCCTCGTTTTGCCTAAAATGGTGGACTATAAAAAAATCGTCGAGATAAAACTGGAGGGAAATTTTTCGAAAAAAATATTCCCTACCATGTGAAGAACTGAGAAATACAAATTAGGTTTCCCATAACTAATTTGTAATAGGACTATTTGCTTTCGGAAAAATGTTTTGACAATTATACAGTTACTTTTCCATTCCATTTTGAGAATATTATTACACCCACAGGGTGTATAGTGACTATATTTGAGATGAGAGAAACACAAACAGTTACACCTGTTAATTTTGTAAGGTGGGTGCTGTTCAAAAGTAACTTTTAGTTTGCTGTTTGTTTCCAAATATCTGATATTGCCAAATGGTACTGCTAATCGGTACGTTAAAGGAAATACAGTTTGTGTGTTTCTTCTTATGTAGGTGCAAAAGTTATTTTGTTGTAGATTTTGCTGATCTTTCAGACGATTTCATTCCAGTTTCAACGCTTTTTTGAAACTGTTAATGCATTATAAGATATCCGATTGTGATTCTATTGTAATTACAATTCGTATGAAATTTGTAACTATTTCGAGCTAGATCTGACAAAAGATCCCTAAATTTGCTCATAACTTAACAATGGACAATTGTGATCGCAATGAGTGATTTGTGACAAATCGCTCCGCTGTGTAGCATACCATACGAGTGTAGTTTAGTAGTAAACTGGATTGCGAGTGGAGTTTAGTAGTAAACTGGATAGAAAGGAACAATAGATTTTTTGACTAAAAATTCAAGATTTAATTGGATTATTAACTGTTAATTTTTGCTTTATTCTGAACAGTATATTAACAATTTGGATTTTAAAGAATACTTAATATTAAAGCTAAAGATAAAGTTAATTGAATGGAATTTAGTCAAAGTATTAACTGATAGTGAAAATAGTAATTTTTGATAGTTATTTATTTAATGATTGAATACAGTGTATATGTACTATCCTAACGTTTTAGCGTATATACACCTCCCTCATTTTGTCAGTAAAATTGTTATTTTTCGAAACTGAAACAGTGTGTTGGTTTGTTTACTCTGTTTATGTTTGAAGTGTTTACCTTTTTGCCTTTTGCAAGTGAAATATTGGATGTGGTCTTTCGTTTTGCATCTAGGTGGCTTCGCGATACGGAACAGCCCCACTCTCTCAAGCCCGCTCTGCCAGGCTTTGTCAGCTGAGCCCGGGTTGACAGTTTGTGTTATTTATATATTTTTTTCTTTTCAAACTCTCGATTCGGTTTCGTTTGGACGGGGCTAGGCGGAAGGGGGCGTTACAGCTGACAAATTGTTCTTTGGATAATTCCACAATTCAAATATCTCAATGTGTTACTGACAAAGAAAGAAGAAAAATATATTTCATTTCTTATTATTACTTTTGAAATTACAACTTTTGAGTTGAATTTCCACTCGTTTCACATACTACCGGGAATGTCCATAGCATAAGTCTCTGAGATGCACAATGAGATGAAATCCGGGCTTCTCGGTGGGTGTTTCAGCAGGAAGAAGTTGAATGCTCCTCCAAACAGATGGTGGCCAACCAGGATCTGTTACGAGGGCGGTTGTCCTGCTGGTACACTTCATTTCCACTCGTATGACAGAAATAAAGATATAGTTGACTCTGGTGATCTTCGTACTTCGATACAATACGGGTGAATAGTAGGTACCAAAGGTCCAAAACATTGCTTACAGAAAAACACTATAAATCAACATGGTCTCCGACACATGGACAACAACAACAACAACAACAACAAAAAAAAAAAATGAGATAGTGGTTGCTCTGGAAACCTTAGTTGGAAAGCTATTATTTCCAAATAGTATTCAGTAGAGAAAGCCATTTTAACTAGTTAAAAATTGAGATTGAAATATATGCCAATTACCAAAACTTGTTAAAACCATCATGGCAAAAGATGCAAAACCAGTTAAATCCCACTTCCATATTCAGTTTCATGAACTGTTAAATCCCAAACCTGCAAATAACCTCATGAGAAAAGGAGAATCAAACCCGGTTAATTCCATATTTTAAACAATTTGAAGTTTGGTACTGTATAGGATTAATTTAGTAATCTGAATATTTATTGCAACACTTCGTAAATCATTCGAAATTTTATTTGGCAGAATTTGAAGTGTGTGCTTTCATTATTTTTTTAATTTTTGGACTGAAAAAAAGAAAATGAAATCTTTTGTTTTACGTCCCACGGTTATGCCGGTTAGGCTAAAGGAAACGGTGATGATGAGAAATGAATGAAATGATGGAAGGAAGGAAGTGAGAGGAAACGGAAGAACCCCGAGAAAACCCCTCTACCACAAAGTCCACATGGCGCGAGCTGGGATCGAACCAGGGACCCCAAGCACCGGAGGTGAACGCTCTACTACTGAGCCACCGCGCACCCTGGACTGAAAATGGAGACACTATACGTCTTAACCTAACTGTTCGTGAAACTTTTCTGTGCTTATTTGCTTTTCTTTAATAATTACTAGACAAATGCACGCCAAATCGAAAGAAAACGATACTCTAAGCAGCGATGATCATAATTTTGGTATCAGACAACACCAAAATTGTCTAGAAAACGTACAAGACACATGAAAAACTGGAAACGAAATGTAGCCAAAAAGACAAGGTGAGTGGACTATCTATGGTTAAAAGTCGTTTGTTTTGTATTTCAGGGTAACTCTTTACTTCGAACAGAACATTGTTGGATTACGTTCTTCTCAAAACGGTCTCTTCAGCTTCAGCAGAACCTCTTTCTTAAAATATCTCGTGTCAATTATCATTCAAAATTATAACATGCTTTTGGTACAACATGTTAAAAAAATTGCCACTTATTTACCATTTTTGATTCTCTTTCTGCCACTGTTTTGCTCAAACTCAACATTTGCACATTCTGTTTTGCTATATTTCAAATTCATATATTGGGATGATTGGCAAATTAATATTCACTCTATGTTAGTCCATAAAAGTTTACAAACTCTTCCAAAATATAGTCATTCAGTTTAGAAATGTATACGGATAAGTATAATTAACTCCGCTTGTAGTCACGAAGGGTTTGACGATTGAAAGCAGCTCAAAGCTCACGTTTTACAAAGAGGTTTTTGAGGAATAGAAAACCGAGAAAATGGTGATGCACCAGAGGACGACGACGATATGGATTTCCATTTAGTAGATGATAATGAAGAGGAGGTTACATAATTCAATTTTTTGCACATTTGGATCTATTGTTTTCAATTTAGAACAAAATTAATGTAGCATTTATGTATCCATATTAATTTGTGCCAATCTTGTGCAATGTGAAGTTGAGAATACCCCCCCCCCCCAATATTTTAGTAGGTATAATACTGATTTCTGACTCTGACTCCCTTTCTTTTTGATAGGTTTTGTATCTTGAGCCTCAACAAAAATGGCCGCTCGTCCAGATGCAAAAGCTGTTATTTCCATTTCCATACGCAAAACCTGTTAAATCCAAACTATTTTCTTCAATAACGCAATTCACAGACTAGTGTGATTATACAGCTTTCGACAGACCAACACTCACATTATTCTTAATTTTTTAATGTTCTCTAGTTTCTAATGTTATTTTACAATTATGACGTGTTTAAACAGCTTTTCTCGATTTGTCACAAATTTTAAAATGTGAATTTAACGGGTTTTGCTATTCGCCTACTCATATATATTCGTATATATCCATGGTCCTAGTAAATACATAAAAGAGTTTTGGTAATCCTAACTCCTCGAAAATAGTTATAATATTAATCTATATATTTTGCATTTCTTAATTCTTTATATACTAGGGAATTTTCTTTTATATAATTTCCCTCTAGTTGAATTTCCACGATTTTTACTTATTGTCCACCATTTTAGGCGTAACGAGGATTAGGCCAAACGAGGATCCTTTTTTCGCCTAAAATGGCGGACACAAATCTTATCATTTATCTGTCATAAAAGTGTCAGATAATTGGTTAGGCGAAACGAGGATTAGGCCAAACGTGGCAACACGGTTTTTATTTTAGTAGGTAGGATGTCCTATATTATATATTAGTAGGTAGCACTAGCACAGGTTGAGATAGGAAAGGAAAGATAGGGAAGATCTTTCGATCATTCCATATGATCTCTGATGTCAACAGTCTTCAGTTTTGAAAATGTACAGTTCTTGCATTATTTGAAATAGGGCACCTAAATCCCATTTCTCGCATCGGAAGTAACGGACGTAAATGTGTTTTACGATTGTTAAAGTAAACACACCTTTCTTTAATTAAAAATAATTCAGTTAAAGGGTGAGATTCAGAGGGCGTCATTTGGAGGGGTCAGGGAGGAACAGTTATTCCTCGTGGATTAGAGACATATAGAATTTATCAATATGATAGTAGTATATAAGTGAAAGATTGCTATTGAAGGTGATGAAGATCCTGCTCAGTGCCGTGCCATGGGGGAGGGGCAAGCGGGGCGAAGGCTCCGGGCGCCGCAGTAATTGGTGCAAAATTCGGGAGGGAAAAAGAAAAGAAAAGAAAAACAGGAATAAAACACATGTGCACATATATAAAATGAAAGGAAAAAAGTAATGAAAAGTGCTCAAAATCTATGAAAAGCAGGGTTTACTTTTTAAAATTTTCTCGCCTTTCGCGGCTGGTCTATCGACCTCACTCATATATACGGGGGTGCCGTCGTATACTCTCGCGCCAAGCGCTGATTTTCCACAACACGGCACTAATCCTACTGAAGATTTCGTAAATTAAACTATTGATGTGTATACAATGAAGAAACTAAGGCTAATATGCTTGATTTAGAATCAGAAGTGTGAGAAAGAATGATAACTTTTTGTTAAGATATTCCTATGTATGTTTGTTTTAGGACAAAAAATATTTGAGTTAATTTAAATCTTTTTAAAAACTTCTACATTAGTAACAAACAGTAACTACTGAATATAGGAAATAATAACAAAAACAGCTACTGTAAATAGCAGTTAAAGTTTAGTGTAAAATATTTTTGCCAATCTTTATTTAATGTTTTAGATGAAATCAAACGATTGTTTTTTTTTTAATTATAATCTCACATTAAATATTTATCAGCAATTAGTCTCAATATTAGGTAAGATGTGTATGTGAATGGAATTGTTAAATATGCTGCTTTCTTGCAAAAATACAGAAAAACAACCCTCCCCCCCGGAGGAGTTTACATTCCCCCCGGGTGAAAATGTCTGAATTCAACACTGGTCTAGACCCTTTAAATCCAGCATTGAATTCTCAAATCACAAGAATGTTTCTTAATTTTTTACTAGAATAAGGAAATTACAGAAAATATGTTAAATTACAATTTTCAGTGCACAAAATTGCATCAAAACAGGGGCGGATTCAGGATGGACTTGTAGGAGGGGGCGGTGGGTTGTAATACTGCTACTTAGAGCTACTTTTAAGAGCTCCAAACTCTGAGACGGGTTTTATTTATATATATAAAATAAGAAAGTTTCCTCTCTGGATTTGCCCTTGCATCAAAATATAATCAAACAAGTCACAATGGTGTAAAACATGCACATTAAAAGCATATAATAGATAAACTGAAAATACCACTCTCAACCTGTCATAAAACTGCTTCTGAAATAAATCAAAATCCTTAACAAACACATCAACATTAGCCAAATCATCGCCAATTGATAAACATCTATATAAAAGGTATTTTAAAATAACGAGCGTTTTTGAAATGTAAAATAAAAGAAGACGAATTTCTAACTAAATGTGTATTCATGGTTATGAGTAGTACATGGTATGCCATTAATGAACTGATTCATACATTTACAAGATGGCTTCATACATTGAAGATCACGTATTCTCGTAAACATTTCATTCATTTCTCATAATCACCGTCTCCTTTAGCCTTACTGGCATAACCGTGGGATATAAAACTGAAAGATTTCATTTTCTTTTCTTTTTTTTCCTGATGTTGTCCTGTAAACATCGTGCATTGCATGACGTAACATGTCATTTCCTCGATGATTGTGTATTCAAGTCCTCAACTGATGCAGTTCGTATAATTTTGTCTTTAAGTGACCCCACAGAAATAAATCACAGACTGTGAAATCTGGGGATCTTGTGAATCATAAGATATTACAAAATCGAGAAATCAATCGAATTTCAATGCTATAATTGACTGGCGAGTTGTGTGTGATGCTCTGTAATCTGAAACCACGGACTGGAAAGCGATTTAGTTCTTTACCCAAGAAATTGTTTACCATAACAACATAGCATTCAGAATTGACGGACGCATCATTGTCTTTAACAAAAATGGGCCTATGATGCCAGAAAATAACACTCTACATCATACAGTCAATTTCTGACTGTGTAACAGAATTTCATACACTGAACGTGGCCTTTCAAAAGCCCAATATCTGAAATTTTGCTCATCCACTAAGCCACTGAGATGAAAATGTCCCTCGTCCGACATTCACATTTTGTCAATGAACTGATCATCACTTTCTACCAACTTGCTGCACAAAAATCTGTGCGTTGCTCGTAATCATTTGGTTTTAGTTGCTGGACTATTGAAGTCTGTATGGATGAAACTTTAGATCAAACTTCATTATGTGGTAAACACTTGACCTATACAGATGCAGAGGTTATGCTTGGAGTCAAACAGAGCGTCTTGGACTTATCTTAGGGGCAGGGGCGACAGCCTCTATGTTATGTTGTGTTCGAGCACTGCGAGATCGAACCTGTTTCTTCCACCCTGTTTTGAATTTCTGAACCCAAGCTCGCACTGCATACAAGGATGGAAGTTGACCATGCCGTGAAAATTGTTAATGCCGCCGAAATTCGCGACGTGCAACCTCCACACTGTTATTATTATTCTTAAAATACACTTTCATAGCGAATACGCTACGAACCATTCTACTGCTTCATGATATCTGAACGGTATAGTGCCTAGTTCATGCTTTGCGCGTTACTCGGCGCTACATGTATTGCAGCATTACAAAGTAATAATTTCAAGAAAGCTCGTTATTTTGAGACACCCTGTACAGGAATATCTTTTAGACAGGGCACTTAGAAACCTCCTCAAGTTCCTTGTATAATATCTCGGAACGTACCAAGTTATTGTGAATAACAAATTTAGCCTAGCATGTAAGATAGAATGCAATGCTTTGAGATCCGTAAAGATTCTTTTTTGCGATAATTTCAAAATGCCCAGTGGCAATCCTACATTTTCTACTTTTTTCAAAAAGTGTTTAAATTACAAACTTATCCATGACAAAAATAAATTTTGGATCATTTCTAGACTATTGAACACAATTAGTACTTCTATTCCAGAGCAATACTCTAAATGATTCTTCACATTATTATAATAAAGAATTAGGCAAGTTTTCACACAACTGAAGTCTCTTGACATTCATTTCAAAATACCAAGAATCCTACGATCTTTTGGAATAACATTATCTATACGCTTACTGAAAAGAAGTTCGTTATCAAAGACAACACTTAAGTCTTTAAACATAACGAACTTAACCAATGTTTATTTAACAACATAAGTAAAATAAACTGAATTAGGCTTGTTTGTAAAGATCATATTAAATGTTTTACTATAATTTAATTGTAACGTATTAATTTTGGATCAATACAAAACGTTGTTAATATTATTTTGAACTATAAAGCAATCATCCAAATCCTTAATAGATTTGTAAATTTTAAAATTACCTGTGTGTATTACAAATTTACAGTTCAAATTATCGCTAATATAATTGATAAGTATGAGAAATAAAAGGACTCAAATTGAAGCCCTGAGGAACACCAGAATAAATATTGTAGGTATCATAGAGTCAACCTTTGTATCTAACAACAAACTTTATACACGACAAGTAAAATACCAACCATATAATACATTAAATGGAAAGATCATACAATCCCAGTGTCTTTATTAAAATTTTATGAGATAGTTTGTCAAGTGGCTTGAGGAGATCGATATATATTACACAAAATCCCATTATTCTTAACACGATGGAGAACGTCGGCCATAAAACAGGGTAAAACAGGTCAGATTAATAGCAGTTGGTATTTTTAATAAAATCATATTGATGTATAGAGATACTAGAAGAAATATGATTGTACAAAAATCTGTAAATCAATATGTCAAACACTTTAGGAATAATATTCAAAACAGAAATTTATCGATAATCAGCTAGATTCTTACCACCTATTTTGAAAGTAGGGACAATAGCAACCGTCTTCTAATGATCTGAATAAACAAAAGTCAGCAAACTCCAAGTATATAAACACGGGAATATCATCAAGACCACAAGAAGACAGCATTAAGACTTTTTATGATCTCTATTACATGGTTAATATTAATGAAATGATAGAAACATCTATTACCAGCTATTATCTGTAAGCCAATATTGTATAAAGAAAGGTGCTTTTGATAAATAGACTCAGGTAGTTCAGCTCAGGAGTTATCCATCAGTTTTAGATCAGATTCATAATTAGCATCAACCATACGTATAGAGGTTTGATTCGATTTACTTTTATTCGTAGTAACGAATTTCCAATTATTTCGGAGTATTTATTAAGGTGTTCATCATTTTGTGGTTTATAGACAAATCTATTAAAATTTAACCTACTTTTAAATTGTCTCCGAAGACAAACAAATACACAATAATCCTAGGTTAAGTCTGAAGCTTTAGAACTCCCGTGAGTCTTGAACCAAAATTCTGGTATACCAAGATTGATATTTCTAAGATTTAGGGATTTTTAAAGGTGTATTATTTTCCATACTTAATTTTATTGCATTGTATACTGCTATAGGAGTTGAGTTGATATCTGAGTCAATATATTACTCCAATCAGTTCCAGCATATCTGTATAATACTAAATAATCTTTTTTATGAAAAGCAAATAAGGAAACTTTTCTCCTGTTGTTATATCAAGATAAGAAGGAAATTTAATTTCAATAGGATAATGAAAACAATCAAATTCAACAATCCATTGAACATTTTTTTGTAGCTTAAGTATCAAAATTAGAAATTATTAAATCCAACTCAGATATCTTGTAATGCACATTAAGATTAAGGTCATCTAAAAATAATAATATTCTGGCTTTACGTTTAGAATTATAATGTAAGATTCCTGGTAAAAATCCCTTTATAGCCCAATCTAATTTAGATATTATAATCACTAAACGTAATAATATAATAATTCATAATATCTATTTTATTAGAAATCGTTTCAACAAACTTTTTAAAGAATGTCAGGATATACTTTCGGATAGAAACAAATTACTTCGAGCTTTGTTTGGAAATTCTGAACAGGATACCTTTCTGAAAGCATTCAAGATCAGTTCAACGAATCACTTTCCTATTACTTTTTCATTGCATGTAAGACACGTCCACTTCTCTCATATTTATGAGATTCATACTATCTGTCTGCTCTAAAGCAGAAATAAGTATCTGGACAATAGTTTTCATTAATATGACTATTACTAAGCCAAGTCTCAGTGATAGCAATAATGTGATATTTATAATCTGCAACAGATTTATAAAATTACTAACTTTTATTTCGTAAGCATCGTACATTCTGTCACGATCCTCCACAAACTGCTACTATCCATTGACCATCTCTGTACTTACTTTCAATTCATTCACATTATTAACAATAGATATTTTCCCTTGTTTCCCGTTAAGAAAAAAAGACAATTAAAACACCTTTAGGCCATATATCCGGGACATATAGTATATCACATTATAGTCAATCTCACTAACCTCAATATAAAATGAGGAATATTAATCATATTTAGTCACCAGTTTGTTATATTATACAGATTTAAAATATTCTTTCAGTAGTTTTACTATATCTTGAACAAAAATAGATGAGCTAAATCTTGTAACAAACAATGTTTACCCCCCTTACATTCGAGATTAATTCTGTCTTAATATTACTGCTCTAGTATGTAAAGTGCTGTAAAACTTTGGAGTGCTGTATATAGTGATAAACAGGGCCCGGATTTTTATGTGCTAAAACACTGTAAAACATTTATTTTTATGTGCTAAAAATGGAAAAGTATTTGCTAAAAATTAAAAAAAATACTTAACAAAAAATAACAAGGAATAGTATGGGAAAACGCCCAACATAAGAAACATTATTTATTGCTGGTAGGAGGGCTGACAACCTGTTCAGCTTTCAGGCGTTACTAGTTTTAAGGACGCGTAAAACAGCTGGTTCTGCTTCTGCAGATATTTTCCTACTTCTTTCAGGATAATAAAAGATAAGGGGGTGAAAGAAATAGTATTATGAGGTATGGTATGTAGTCAGTGACAATATCAGAAGGGGCAAGAGGACATTCACAACATTGGTTGATATGTCTGCTCCCTGACCACCCCATCTCAGACATTATGTAGTTTAATGTAAGTCAAATAATATCAAACTATCCTTTTCAGGATACAAAAAAATGGCTGGCCGTCTTCCAAAATGAACTCTGCTCTTCCGTTTGCCCCCAAGAAGTTTGGTGTCGTCACTGTGTATAGTGAACCAAGAAGTGGAAGAAACTACAATATTTGCCTTGATAAAGAATATTGAATAGAATTAATATTAACAAGTTTCTAAAAAAAATTCGGTAGTGTATGGAAATATTAAGTTCACGGCAAATGGCATTTTTCTACTTAAAGACCACTTGTTATTAAGTGCAGTATGAATATTTATTTTTTATACGATGCATTGGCTTTCATATTGACGTTATATGAACATTATATTTTAGTTGTAATTTTGATTCTTTTTATTTTCAGGGTCTTCTTTGTTTCACTTTATACACATATAACCCGTCACTCTCTCAAGAAAGTAAACTTCCATCTTGGGTACCAATCATGGGATGGACAATTGCATCCTCATCTGTAATCCTTATTCCCATATTCGCCATTGTTGCTTTGGCGAAGTGTACGGTTAGTATGAAAATTTCCTTTTATGTTCTCACTACGAGGCGAAGTGTACAGTTGGTGTGTAAATTTTCTTATAAATTAGAAATTTGAGTAGGCAGTTTATGACATCATAATTGCTGGGCATCCAAATTTATAAACAACACGGAGGGTCTTAAAAACAATTATTAGTTCACCTAACATCGTTTTGCAAATATTATCTGTCTTACTTTCTAAATATTTTATATTCTTTATAGTCTTTAAGATATTTATTAAAATTCTAAAATTGAGACTGGGCTTATTTTACTATAGATTAGAGTCAATTATATTCCGTTAGTCAGTCACTTTTTACTATTACCGAAGCTTTCTCTGATATCGATCTTTTTCGATCATTTATATATATAAGTAAAATGATAAATGATAAAATGGTTCCCATTCCAAAACCTCAACTATGTTGAAAATTTGATCGAGATCGGTCGTGTGGTTCAAGAGTTATTAAGTTTGATTTATATATATATATATATATATATATATATATATATATATATATATATATATATATATATATATATATATATATCCCCACTGTAAGTTCTACGGTCAAAGTAAAATGACAAAAAGTTTCCCAGGCCAGAACCTCATCTATGTTGAAAATTTGATTAAAATCGGTCCGGTTCAAGAGTTATTAGATTACAAACGTAGTCACTTTCATTTTTATTTATATAGATTATTCACTAAAATTCTAAAAGTGGATGAGAACTTATTTTATTTTAGATTTGTGCATACAAACGCATGTATAAAATGTAATTAAGTGAAATCTCTAGTTTTATGCTTGGGAATAGACCCGTTCTGTCAAGTAAAGGAGATCGGTGGTTAATTGAAGCAAATGATTGTGAAATAGTTGGTCAAATGAGAATATGTTAGGAAACGGGAGTACCTCTAAAATAAAAGCTCATAGACGCGACATTGTCCATTACAAACTCACATGGCCTGAGTTCGATCCAGTGGCCCCTTGCACCAGAGGTAGAGCACTGCCACTGAGCCACCGTGGCCCCAGCGTTATCATTGAGTATTAGGGCTAATAGTATACGCTAATATACTAACAAATAACAATTAGCTGTTACTAGCACATAATTCAACACACTGTTTTTTTTTTAATGTATTCACTGTACTTCAAACAGGAAGACAGGTACTATCACTTTTGCTTATCGTAACTAGGTGGGATTCCAAACCCACTAGACGAGAAATAAGGCAAATTTGCATTTGCTTCGGTTCAAAATAAGTGGAAATTAGCTGGATAGAGTACTGGAATAGATTGAGATGTAAAAGACCGATGAATTTTTGGTATGAGAGAACTACGCAATTATGCAGACATTCGCTTGTGCATACATGAATTAATGTTTCTCTAATATGAAACTCATTGTCGTCTTAGTATGTCGTCATTAAAATTAAACTATTATTATATTTTGTTCCATACTTGTATCATGAGATCATGTTTACCTTTTTTTAAAGAAAAAAGTATGCCATGGTCGCATCTCTAAAATATTATTTGAATATTTATTTCCTAGTAGTCAATATCTGCTAGTTGTTATTTTTCTACACACGACTGATTTAAAAACAAAATATAATTTAGTTATTGACAATATCTTACACGTATGTTATATATATATATAAAGAACATTAGTCACTGCATAATAAGATTGCGAAAGAGATAAAAACATGTATTTTCAGTTATATTATGGTGTATTGTACATATATAGATTTAGGAAAATGTTTGATTAATATTTTAAGCATTATTCAAATATTATCCGATCAATTATGGAAAGTGTAATTTTCGAATCTATGAATGTATAATTATTTGAATTTGAAGTTCTAGTTTAAGGCTAAACTTTTCAAGGTAAGATATGCGTATTCACAGTTCTTGATATATCATTAAAGAGGTGATACTATTCACAAAACAAGTCTACAAGTCTATGTTAAATAAAAGTCGAAATTAGCTTCGTTTGTAAATTGCGACCTTCACAATGCAAGCGAAAATAGATTAGGAGACTACAAACAGCACATACGCTATTCACTTGAGGCAAAATGATATTGGAAATTTTAGAAGAAATCATTCTTGGATTGATGAATAGTATCCGTTTCAAATATGCAGTGGCTCAGTGATAAAGCAGTCACTTCTAGTGTGAGATGTCCCTGGTTCGATCACACCTCTCACCAAGTGAACTTTGTAGTGAACAAACATCCTGGTGTGTTTTTCTCTCACTTTCTTCATTTCACCACTTCGTTCATTGTTTTCATCACCGTCTCTTTTAGCCTCGAATCGTAAACTGAAACGTTAAACTAAAAATGCAAAACATTAAACCAGATTTAAAAAATAAGCGGAACAAAGAGAATAGGTGAATATGCTACATACATTTTTGTATATCTTTGAAATTGAATGCAATTCATCAGTTTAAATAGAACTTTCTCTAAAGTAATTAAAATTTCCTCTATGTTCCATAAAAGGTTTCGCTGTAATCCACATTTAGTTCTGTTACTCAGAAGTTATACTGTGAAGAAATAAATAAAATACAAAATAATATAGGCAAGTCAATAGTTACCCCTACTTATTTATTTTTGTTTTAGTAGTGTTTACCTTGGGTCAGCTATGGGAAAATTTAAAAAATTCAAATGGAATAATGAATCAGGTTTCAAATCGTTGGAGAGAGCTTCAATATTTACACAACTTGAAGCAAATAAAATTTCTTTGTATGCCACCTACTAACGGGTAGAAGGGATAGTTTCCTGATGTGATTTACTTTGATCAGTATTTATATCTCGAAATGTATGAGCGACTATATGACTTCGTCATTTATTCCTGTTTTCTTTTATTTGATCTTGATGTCTTGAATAGCCTTGAAGATATAAGCACTTGATGATCTCACTGAATTCTGTCTTATAAATATTGTATTTTAGATATGCTTTGCATAATTACTTTGTATTATATTTTTTGTACCATTCAAAGACAATTGTAAATAAATAAAACACAAAATAATATTGCTTAAATGTATCCTCCTAGAAGAAAATCACCTTGAGAAAATCACCTTAAAAAGTACATTTTGTCTTATCAATGAAAAAGTTCGTATCTAGAACAGTAAAACATAAAGCATGACCACACTAGTGGCGATAAAAAAATATCTTCGACTTCAGCAATGTGTAATTCTTAATTTACATATACAGGGTAGCGCCGAGCCGACTGACACATTTCAAACTTGAATATTGCGCAGGCATAATAACTTACATTGGTTGGAGGAGTAGGAACTGAAGAACGCCACGTTATATGGTCAATTGCAATGAAGCTTATTAGCACAGAACATCGTGTTACCTTAGTTCCTAGTTATTACGAAACTAAGTCTGTGCCAGAAGTGTAATTTTTTTAATTTTTTTTTTTTAACGAAAATTTAATGTTGGTCTATCCCCGTTCTCAGGAGTTCGCCATGTTCTTGGAGCTCCATGTTTCACATTCAACACACTACCAGTCTCTTCAACTTCTTCACCCAAGCCAGTATGGTATTCCGAGATGGAATATTACCATGTCGACCAACATTAAAGTTTCGCACTCCTGGGATAGACTAAGTTTCGTAATAACTACGAACTGAGGTAACACGATGTTCTGTGCTCCAATGCTATATTGCGACTGACCATATAACGTGGCATTCTTTCCTCTTTCGGTTCTCACCCCGCCAACCAATATAAGTTATTACGCCTGCGGAATATTCAAGTTTGAAATGTGTCAGTTGGTTCGGCGCCATCCTTTATATTTTCTTTGGGCACTCCCGCACCATAAGCTCTACGGGAGCTTTATCACCACTTTCTGATATAGTTATATATATAGTTATAGAACGGCTATATCTGTCTGTTCGTCTGTCGACAGGTATCAGAGCAGAAACGGTAAAAGATATCAAGAAGCAATTGTTTTGCAATCGATTCAGCGTCAAAAAAAGAAAGTTCTATTTCCGCTGTTAACCCTCTATTTAAACAGAAAGTGGTGAAAACCAACAATTTCCGATTTAACGCTGATCACCATAGAAAAAAACACAGTAATAAATGGAAAATAATGCTTTTCCTGCAATTAATTCAGCATATCAAGAAAACATACAATCTCCACTTGCAATGCAACACTCCATTGAAACCGAAATTGGTTAAAATTTACTAGTATTTCTGGTTTCAATACTTATTTACATAGAACAAAAGCGGTAAGAGATATCGAGAAGCTGCTTTCTGACAGATTCAGCGTCCCAAAAATGAATTTTGTTTTGAGTTTTATATATCTGATCAAACTGAAAGTGGGGAAAAAAGCACGATTTCCGGTTTCAACACTGTATAATGGATAATACGGAAATAGATAGAGACAAGGAGTTTTTTTTATGTGGATTCAGTACCGTAAAAACAGATTTCACCTCTGATTTTATTGCTGTATTGCAACGGGAAGTGATAAATATCAATTAGCATTTCGGTTTCAATATTAATCTCCATAGAGCAAAAACAATAAGCGATAAACGAATAATGACCTTTCGATTACAATTCAGTATCCGCGAAAAGGTTCTGCCTTTGAACTATTACTTTATTGCAACCAGTAGTTATAGATGTACTATTTCAAGTTTAAGTATTGCATTCACATAATTTGGAAGTCTACCGTAGTTTCACATTACGAAACGAAACTTACTTGTTTTGAAATCTGGATTTACACCACGTTGTCACGAGAATTTGACAATTTCTAAATTAATAGGCTCGTTTTCGTAGCCTGGTTATTTCTGTAAGGAGACCACATTCTTGTAGAGCCGAGGTAATCTAATTATTGCTTTGTAAGTTGGTTATTAAAATTAAGATGAGGAGTAAGCTGTAGTCCTAAGGATAGTTTACCTGTCAATAAACACGAAGATGTCATTGTAATTGACCAATTCTCATCGCTCTTTCAGTTAACTATCTTATGTTATCTTTACAGAAGCTAACAGACCTCGTGAAACCATCGAAGCAATGGGGACCTGAACCTATAAAGAAGAGGCTAAGTATGGCTTCATTGCCGGACGCTCAAACGTCTAAACATCAAAAAATTAGTGAAAATAGTGACAAACTGCCCACTATTTCAGAACATGTTCCTAACAATCACGTTGGGAATAGTGCAACAAAAACAGTGATTGAATTATCAATTTTAGACCTCCCTGGCAACTGTGTTAGCTCTGCTGAGAATAGAAAAGACACTACAATTAGCCAAGGTGAATGAAGTGATATTTGAAATACTATCAGACATGGTCATCTGAGTATCTGTGTTCGAATTTTATTCAACAGACAAACAAGTAGTGATACTCATCAAACTGAATTCGCCGAAGAGTTGTCACCTGAAGTCGTTAGGAAAGTATAGCTATTAAACACAAGAAATGCATATCCTGGGAATATGAAGATTGGCTAGTGTGCTGTGAAAACTGACTAGGTTCTATTGTGAGGTTAAGGAAAATTGGCATCTGACAAAAAGTTGCACTTGCAGGAAAACAAAGAGAAGAGCTGTATAGCAATGCAGTATTCTTCATGCGGTTTCTACACAATCAAGTTTTTTGACCGCGCCAGTTGCTGATAGTTGAATGTTGTATCTTCTGTAAAAAATACTTCAAGTGTTTTTATTTCATTATTTGGAAATCATTCGTTCCAAACCATCCTGTTACATTATTACGATTATAAGATTATGACTTACTAAACTTCTAAGCTTGTCGTTGCTCTATTGTTTTAGAGCCTTTGGCACCAGGACCGTCAGAACCCCAAGTATTCTGTCCAGTCAGACGTACCACGTATTCCTTAACAGCACAATACATACGTAAGGCTGTTCATTCAATTTTACGATTTTTTAAAATATTTTTTTCGAAATGCTGAAAAAATTAAAAAAATAACATTTTATGCAATCCTTTGAAACGTAACCCACGGCGTGCGTTTTCCAAGGTGGAGCCAAAATAAATTATAAAAATGAACATTTTTTACCTCCACATTCAAATAATACTTATGGACTTTAAATATACAGTTGGTACAATCCCTGTTAATTAGGTTTTCCAATATTATGTTCAACTTCATTATATGACGTCCAGGTAATAGGAGATGGAAGAAGGCACACCAGAAATATCAGGGAATACAATGGTTCCTACTGGTTTATCCTTATGAGCATCTATGATTCAAAATAGGTAAAAGTTTCAAGAATTTCTTCATTAAACAGTACCTTACCAAATAATTGTCTAATTAACTTAAGACATGTTCTACAATGATCTTCCTCAAAACATTGATTATTTTGGTTTAAAAGCTATTGGTAGTAGTAAAAACTTATGTAGTGAAATTTTCATATCTTATTCTTAATTGTTTTGTATTGAAAAAAATGAAACTACGATATTAAATATATTGAACAGCTTTAGTATGGCATAGGATTTCTGATATCGAGAGTCAATTTCATTTAAAGAAGATGTTTTTCATAATCGTACGATTACATTTCATTGCTATATTAACTATCATAATGGTGGTTATAATGTTTTATTTATTTACAATCATTACCGTATATCGTTCTAGAAACCCAAGATTAAATAGTAACAGTCGTCAGGCGCTATCAATTAAAATTGCTGTATTCCCAAATATTGTAAGCTGATTGAAATGCAAACAACTCTACACTCATTATTATTGTGTCATTACTTCAATGATACAACAATTAGTTTTGTGTATATTTGAATGTGTTTGTGATGTATAATATTTCCTAGAACGGACAGTATTTAGAAGCTGCAGATGGCATACTTTTAATGACAAGGAGACCGAATTGTGTATCGTTCTGTGACATATCAAGAATACGATTTAGCCATAAATCATGTTTTGTAATTTCCTGAAGTAAATCTTAGTAACAATTACAAATAGATGTAAGTTACGTCCTGATACGAAGAAAAAAGTACAAGTAAATGCACAATGCATTATGATGTACGAAATTCATCTTGTCTAATCTAGAGAGACAAATGGAAATATATCACAAACTTATTTATTGACTTCTTTCATTTACATTGTTTCACTAATATATTGTTTGTAAAACAATTGACTGAACATTAGCATTGGCTTATTATGTGATTACTTCAACAAAATAAAATTATAAAAGATTTAACGTGAGTTGCGCCTAAATAAAAGGATGGAAGAGAGTTCCAAATATTGTACTACAGTTTTTCATACCTCAGAATACTAGTATTTTAATACTCGTATCTTTTATAAGTTGTAATTGACTAATAGCACAATTTCATAATATCGCCGCAATTTCAATGTAATGTAATTACATGTAAGACTATATGTAGCACTAATTGAATTGAACTATGTTATACACAGACTCACGTTGAAAATATAGAGAACAACTCAATTCAGAGATTAAGTATAAATAAAATTAAGATGAAATGTGTGAATTCATTTCACTCCGGTGTTGTATGAAAGACGAAGAATTCTACAATAGTATGGAATCAATTGTCAGGAGTTCGGTGTCATATAATTGTCTTTATATGCAAATTTGTACTTCTTAATAGTTACAAGATCTGGTTAAAAGGTAATGACAACGTTGTTATGATTTGTATCTGTCTTTATGCGCAAAAGAACACCTGTTACATTCCTTTAATATAATCACCTCCCATCTCTATCACCTTCTGCCACACGTGTGAAAGGGGTCGTGCAACGTAAATGCGTCAATCTCTGTATATCCCATAGATGTCTGCACAAGCCGAAATTTTTAATCTGGGCCCGGCCCGTGAATTTACAATGTGAGGCCCGACCCGAATCCGAAATATGTTTTAGCCTTTAGGTCTGAGCCCGGCCTGAGTTCGTGTGATAATCAAATGAGCCGAAATAAGCCCGAATTACAGAAACTTAATAATTAACGCAAAATTATATTTTTATTTACAGCAATTAGAAGTTTAATTTTGCAGTTGTACTTTAAAAGTTCTCCAGAAAGACCTCCGGTGCAATATATATCGTTATACAGTATTTACAAAGTTGGGCCCGAAAAAGCCCGAGAAATATTGTTGTATATTTAAAAAATCACGGCCCGGGCCCGAAGTGATATATGCTTTGTAAGCCAGACCCCGGTCCGGGCCCGAAGTGATATATGCTTTGTTAGCCCGTGCAGACCTCTAATATTCCACAGGGACTTCCATATGATACGGATACTGGGTTCCCTTCTGTCGCAGTGCTTCTCGCGAAGTGGTTCCTTCATTTGCGAAAAGGCCGCCACAGAGACTCTAAAAACATAATCGTGCACTACATCCATATGCCACTTTAATCTTTAATCAATATGTTTTCAAAACATATTGTCATGGTGCTTCCACTTTCATCCTCTTCTTTATGGCACTGCTGTTTTTCACTGAATAACACATAATCGTTACCAACTCGCTACACTTCAACGCTTCACATTCCCATCTCAGCCACGGATTTCTTGTAATGTTGACGAACAGCTCTCTGCCATGAGATCAATGTTGTCATTATCTTTTTATCAACCTATGTATATTTGTAAATTCTAATATGACACATTTTATTCTTTTATTTTTTTTTTCATTCTTATACATGAGAAAACTAGCTGTACACTACTAGCTACTTTGTTTAACTATTTACTGGTAAATACAGTGTGTATCTAGCTCAAATCAGAAAGCAAATGGCGTTTTCATAAACGAATCGCTTTGTCATGAAAGTATCACATATATAATTACTTCATATATTTACATAAAAAGTAATAGCTATATTCATTGTGTAATAAAACATACATTATTGTGTACTGTCACGCAAAGAAATAACAATGTAGTCATATTGCCTCGTACTGTAAAGTAGTAGTAATATCATCTTAAAAATAATGTTAGAATAACATTTTTGATACTACATTTTTATATGGATCTCTGATAACGATTATGGTAATATAAGCTAAAAATGGATCTCCATCTTAGAATTTCTCATATTAATACAATCTATGCAGCTTAGTTGTTAGATAAAAATATTAATTTGTATAGAGTATAGCATAATTACTTTAATTATATATATACTAGGATTGCCAGATCTTAGCTATTACTCTAAGTTTTAAATTTTCTGGCATGTTTTACATTATGTTTTTATTTTTCCCACAAAACGAATTCTTTCTAGTTTTTTTTTAATAAATAAAAGAAATGATAGTCCCAGACACTTTTATATCGTTTTTAAAGTTCGTGCAAACACATGTTTTTTTTAATTAGAGCAACTAATTTCACACATTGTTAACTTAATCAAATGATGCAGCTAAGTATTCAGAGAGAAAATAATATGTTGCATTTTTATCTCCTATCTAATCTAGAATAATTTAGCTTTAGCATGTTAGCTTTAGTTTGTCAATACAGTATCCATAATATCGGAGTTTCCATCGATCGTGATGTGGTTATGTCAGGAAGAGAAGCTACTGTGAACTAAGAAAAGCAGAACTCCAAGTGGTTGTGAATCTCGATACGTCCTGTAAGAATTTTTTCACTGTATATAAAAGTATGTGGGACTGTTAAGAGATGCTAAGTCTTCATTAAAATACAATTACTTTCAAAAGTGATGTAATTTTATCAGAAATTATATTATGCAATTACTAGAACTAGATTTTTTTTACGTAGTTTCAACCTCTAAATAAGTTACAAAAATCGTTAAAATATGTAATGTTAAAATAAGTAATTTACTATCTAAATTTATAATAATGTGTGATGTATAAAAGCATTTAATTATAAAACACAATATATATATATATATAAAGCATTTAATTAAAGGTATTAAAAGTTAAAATTTAATTTATTTCCAGATCGAATATTTACTGACTTTTTTCTATACAAAAATTCTTCAGTTTACATTGTATAAAATGATTACTTTAAATAATCAGAAATGTAAATTTTAATCAGAATTCGTATTCTGACAATGTTATCTGTACATCACAAACAGTTAAGGGTGCATACTTAAACAGATGGAATTGATTGGAATTCTGTATCTCCATTTAGAATCCTTTCAACTTGTAAAAATCTAGTTTTTTTCATTGCTACACAGAAAAAAAATAATTAGTGAATTTATCATTAAAAATCATTTTATTTTAAAAAATATATTTAGGAAAAAGAAACACAATTTGGCAAAATAAGTAAACTTGACTGTATTGATGTAGTTTTACATACCAAGGAAAAAAGTAATTTCATAAAAATATGGATTTTGAAACTTACATAACACATCTGAGATATTCTAACTGTAACATACTCAAATATGAAGACCAATTTCAAACTTTAATTAAATTAATACACGAGTACAACTTAAATAAAATTCAAGTTAGTATCAAATAACGCGACAATTTTAAACCGATTTTAGGTAACTTTCTTTTATTTATACTACAAGAATACAATATTCCCTTTATCTACAACGAATAGTTCCATTCAGAAATACAATTGCGTGTTTCGTCTAATACTTAAAGGTCATATTTAGGTAGTTGCATAGCAATGTTTACATATGATAAATTTTAATGAAACCCTAAGGATAGGTAACGAAAATAGCGCTTATATATAAGTGTTAATAAACTCATGAACTTAAGTTTCTTTCTCTATCCAGTTGCTGTATTTTATCGAGATAAAGCTGGAAATAACTGAATTAATACTTTATTGTAAACAAGTGTTCATTCAATCACAATTTACTATTTTTTCTTTCCAACAATAGTAAAGATTTGCGAGAAATGTTTAAATAACTACAATTGGTAATTCAATGGGTAGAACTTACTAAAGACATAAGCTTACTTTTTCGAAACCGATCATGAACAGTTAGTGCTTACAAAGGATCTTTAACAAATGTTAATTGAAAAAAGGACGACGTATGAAGGGACTCTTATTTTGTAATACATAGCATTTAGAGTGGTTAACTAAACGCAGGAAATATAACGAAGAAGTGGGTAAAATGATGCATGAAAGCTATTTTCAACATTTTAGTAAACATATTACTGTTATGACCAATTATAATCACATTTCCACTAACTTCAAATCTTTATAATAGTATTCTATAATCTACGAATAATACAGAACTATATATATTTCTGTATTAGAAACATATAGATATATATATACGGTATATGATTCTATGTTTCAAAAACTTCTTATCAGTTAAATCCATTTGTTCACAAATTGCATTTCATTATTATTATTATTATTTTACATTTACTTAAATTTTAAACGAATCAATTAAAGCCATGTTGTCGTGATTCATGTTTTATTTAGGTCAAGAATCAAAACATGTTATAAACACTTTCAATATAAAATTTCCTTCATTTGAAGAAATGAAATGTTGGAATCGGATGCAATTTTTGGCAACGTAAGCAATAGTAATTATAAATTGTGTCACCAAATAATTACATTCTTAGATCATTGTCAAATTCTTAAATAAAGTACAAGGTTTCAATTATGCGTAATTTTATGATTTACTTAGGTTGTATAAAATATATCATTATCATATTTAAGTTCAAATTTACAGTTCATACAATTATATTTAGTATTCAACTTAATAGTCTATTGAATTTAAATATTTTCTAGTTTTCAATTTCCCTTGGAATACTAGTTTTTAGAAGTAATAAAATTTAATATTTATATTTAATTTTAGTAACATGGTATTTTAACTATTTTTTTGGAATCACCTATAATTTTGTATAGATTATTTTTCTTCTTTCCTCGTAGAGACGGTAAGAGTTTTCATTTATACTCAGCGTAATCGTCTCTAGGCTCTCTTGTACTGTACCTTTACAAAAATAGTCTATTAATTTTATGTAGTATAATTACAAAAATAATTACACTACATAAAATAGTATATACCTAACCTTACCAAAATTCTCTGTTTACAAATATTAGTTGCTGAAGGATGTTGAGTAACTGTGTAAGCCTTCTTCAGAAGTTCTAAAACATTTGTGTTTTTGTATCTTTGCGAAATGATTTTGATACACGATAAAGTTGAGTATTTATAAGAGCGATGTGTATTAATTTGCAGAAGATACAGTTCCTCTATGTAAGAATGTAGCCAACCTAATCCAGGTTGGATTAGACTATACACGTAAAAGGACACCGCAACACCATTTCTACACTTGATTTCTAGTCTATTGATTTAGAAGTAAAACTATTTTTTCCTTCATTTAAATGGATGATTTCAATGTTATAACTTCACGTATATTTTATACAAGGTCCTTTTATTCTGCTTTGCAAAAACTGAGTTTAGTTTGTATAAATTTAGTATCAACTAAATTTAGTATTAGTATGAGACTTATAAATATTAATAGATGACAGGAACAAAGTTTGATAGGGGGCCGCGGTGGCTCAGTGGTAGAGCGTTCATCTCTGGTGCTTGGGGTCCCGGGTTCGATTCCAGCCCCGCCAAGTAAACTTTGGGGTGGACAAACACCGTGTGCGTGGGTTTTCTCGGGGTTCTCCCGTTTCCTCCCACTTTCTTCATTTCACCATTTCATTCATTACTCATCATCACCGTCTCCTTTAGCCTAACCGGCATACCCGTGGGACGTAAAACTCAAAGATTTCATTTCATTTTTCATTTTACAAAGTTCGATAACCATAATAGTAAAATTAGATACACTGGTTGCCAAATTTTGGATTGGCGACCAACTCAAATAATCAATATTCTCTGAAATATTACCACGCATTTGTAGTATGAAAGATTGGTAGAATATGCTTCACTTGAAATCAGTAATATTCTATGTAAAATATTTAATGTATTTGTGTTTTTAAGAATAATATCTACGAGACAAGTAATATTCAAGTCTAACTGAGAAATCATTTAGAAATGAAGTATGTATTTGACGACTTTTAAGCCTACACCTTGACAGAAATTATAGTAAATGTGTAGTGAGAAGTTAATTAATGGTGTTTAAAAAGGTTATGAATATATTTTGAGAGATGTTTTCTTAGAATGTATTGAAATTTTTGACATAGGAAACTTATAGTAAGTGAGACAGACATACGGAGGCACAAGACTTTTTAAAAGTTTGATTAGAGCCATTTAACTGGAAAACTATTAAGAGTAGTTGTACGGCGGAGGTTTTTTCTTCGATACGGGTGAGCAAAAATTAAAAATGCACAATCAACACTATCCGTCATGTTGATGTCTACCACTTTGCAATCAGTTCAAATTTTCAATTTGAAACATACACATTTTAGGACTACAATTTGCAAAGAGAAGTATTATGTAGTAAAATCAGTTTTACAAATCAATTATGGATTACATAGCTTCATAACTGATACTTGTAGAAGATTTTGTAAAATTGATCTTATCAATAATTTTCTATTCAAATTGTAGAACTGTTAGATTCAATTCGGAAAGTTAGACATCAAGATGCAGACGGGGACTAATGAAAACTATACCGTTACTCACACTTACTTCGATTATTTTTACTCCTCATCCATTCCTAAAGCTTATAGATTTAAAAATAATAATTTCGCATTTCTACATATATTCCCCTATTTTGACTCGCCCTCCCTAAATTTGCTATCTCAAAACCTTCAATACCTAGGTATAATAGGAATCACCCGTTAAAGTTTGCGGTTAAAAGTTTGAACATTTTCATAAAATGCTGTTGATGAAATAAAAGATTTGGTTATATAAAATTAATATTTGTAGATTTAAGCAAACAACGCTCAATTTTGAGAAAAGTTTATCATAGAGCTTTCTACCGTCTATGGGAATTATTTTGTAGGTATCACTATCTGCTTTTGCCTCCTTCTTAAAATTGCTACGCATAAATCAATTACTACTTCTAATCTGCATTACTAGCCTCATTCATCTCTTAAGCATAAAACTTATAAATATTCAGAAACATGAACTAATTTCGCCGTAGATTATCGATGAATCAAGAGAACTATTTTTCTTCATGTTTACCTCGTGACTGATGCTGGGCTGAGGCTGAATGTCACGCGACATAGCTTTACTAGCCGCAACGAAAGTCATCCGAACTAGATTTGATACCTATTTTAATTTTTATATTCAGAGTTAACTCATTTCTGCAAACTCAAAGACATTAAGATAACTCCATTAAAGAAAGTATTAAAATCAAAATATTAAAAATGTTCGTTAATTTTAAAGAAAAGTTTCCAATTAATCCGAAGAGATTAAAATTGAAATATGGAGCTGGTAGTTACTTATTTCTCCTAAGTGGTCTTAACTTCCATCTAAACCATATTACAAGCTTTGTAAATATTTGTATATAAATTTGTCAATGTGTTTGTTTGTATAGTTCATTTACATTGTATTGGATTATGTTAATTTCTAGTATGTAACGCATTTTAGTAAAATTTTTATATTGGTTATAGAATTATCAAACATTGTTTTTTTTGTTAATACTCATATAGATATTACATTTAAGTTGGCTATGTTGTTAAATATATAAGTATGCAATTCCTTACCAAAGATAGTGTTTATTTGTTAACTATATGATTTAAAATTTATATGTTTAAATTTAGAGAAGTACTAAATTACTAAAATACAATATATAGATGGTAGAAAAACAATATCATCAAAATATGACTTAAGTAGTATTTATGTTCTTAATTTGCATGATGTGAACAAATAATTTCGCAATAAACTCTGTGAAAAATTATATGTTTTGTTCATTTATTACTTAATATTTTAATCAAAGATTGTCAAATCCTGGGAGCTAAAGTTATATCCCTCGCGTTAAGAATAAATGGTAAACAACCAACGCTAGACTGAATTTTGATATAAATAATAATAATTCTTATTATGCAAGTAGAACGTCTAAGTCGAGAGCTCTAAAAGTAGAACGTAACGGTATTTCTTAATGGTCAAGTTGCCCTTGTATCTGTCGCTGTCTGCTTGATGAAATATTGCGCTAACGTAGGGTAATTTGCAGATTTAATACTACTGTAATGGTTAAACTGCAACTTAGAAATGATATTTTTCTACTTAATTACTTACAAATAGTACACTAGTGTTTAGGGTACTTGGGTTGAAATTAGAGATAACATTAAAATTTCAACAAAAGAAAAATTGGGGCACGCAAAAATACGTAGTAACAAATCATGGTTCGATGAGGTATACACTAAAGTAAAACAAAAGAGAAAACAGGATAAACAGCGTTGGCTACAAAATCCGAACGAAATAACTACACGAAATTTCATTGTCATCTGGCGGAAAACTTACAAAATTTTTAGAACAAAGAAACGCGAATTTTGAAAGCTAAAATTAATTAATTTGAAGAAAAAAGTAAAACAAAAAAGAATTCGGGACATGTATAAATGCATCAATGAATTTAAGAAAGCCTATCAACCTTTCGCTTATAAATTAAAGAAAGCTGACGGAATAATTCTCAGTGATACAGATAACATATTGAATAGACAGAAACGTTTCTTTGACGATTTGCTTGAGATGCAGTCAAAAACTAAAGTTCGTAGAAAAAGTTAAATGCATACAGCGTAACCGTATATTCCAGAATGTGACCAGACAGAAATAGAAATCGATATATATATATATATATATATATATATATATATATATATATATATATATATATATATATATATATATATATGGCTAATTCCATGTGTGACTTACACGACATCAGACGCCAGACGGTAGTAAATATTATGTATTAGAAAAGTTATTAGAAATTTTCATGGGCAAGTTTTAGGTTATAAATAAGGGGCAATAAGTCCTTCATTCATTTTCATTTGCAGCATTTAAATATGTAAACAATATGGCTGAAACAAGACTCTAAATATATATGTGACTTACACGACAGCAGGAGACATCGTGTTTTGAATAACGGTTAACTATTTGAAAATTCTGTTCTTCTATTGCTACAAGAAAACTAAAACTTTTGGTATATATTAAGTAGATACCAAGCTAAAAGACCAAAAGAAAATTATTATATTTTCTGTATTTATTTTAAAATATATGCCACAAATATAACGTGACGTACACGACATAAATTTGTGACTTACACGACAAATCTAACATCATGTCTTCGTTTAATTACACTTTCCAAATCTATTGGAGGATAGAGTGGCACTAATGATTTAGAGAGATAAAAGGAAGTTAACAGACAAAACAAGAAGTTAAATAGTTCTTTTATTCGAGCAAAATTTGTCAAATTCTAATTTATGTCTGTGATCGACGTCTGTTAATGCAACATATGCCTAATCTTTCTGTTGCGGCCAATAAAATTATTTATCTTGATGGTAATGGCGAAGAAATGTTACATACGGTTCTTCTGATTCTTTTCTCCATATCTAACAAATATTTAATAGTTCTTTTTTCGGTGAAGGGTATCAATACCCTGTCTCCAGTAGAGTATTTTCATCACTTCTTCACTGCGTTTATTCCCTTCACATGCGCCAGTGAACTGTTCTGGAATGAAATCAAACTTCCTTCGTGGTGAAGAAATATTTTAGATGAGAGAACATTCAATAGTATACGCTGAAACACAATGGTAGTGGTGCTAGTTTCGTGTTTCTGGAATATTACATATTTCTTTCTTATGATGTTTCCATTGGCGCAACTCAAGTAATACTCTTTACTACAGTATATTACATTATGTTCGGACATAGCTTGCGTGCGCTCTCAATAAATTCTGAAGCAGATTGAGGATCAATTTATCTTTGATAGCCTTTGCCATAGTTCGTAGCCGAAAAATGCCAAGACATTTCAACTTTCTGCAATGTTATTGAACAAAGTGAATAATGTGCACCATCATCCGACTGATAATTCACATTGTTGATCGGAAAACCCGGATGACGCCATTCAAACTCTTCCATAAGTGTAGAATAGAAACAAGCAACTGCAAACATATCTTGATGCATACAATCAGATATAATTACGCACGAATCATGTTCTGTGGTTTCATATTCTTCAGGAAAATATAATATGGCAGTTTACATAGTACAACTGTGTGATATCCAGTGAGCGGTTTGTATCTTTTCTTGGTACATAAAACAGTAATTTCCACTAAAATCCATTTGATGCAATATCATTCTTTTCAACTTCTCTATCTATTTCCGCTCCCATTCAGCTTCTGAACTAGGCATATCTGAAAATGCAACAGAAAAGACAAGTGTTACATATCTGACATGTCCTAATTTCATAATCTTAAAGTAAACGTTGTTGTGACTTACATAGTTCCGTTTGAATAAGCATGTTTTCTACCAAGAAAGCATGATAGAGTAGTAGCGTGCTAGATTTGGCTCGACAGGTGGCGGGTTTAAAACATATAGCTGGCAATCCTGACTGAGGTGTTCCTCATTCACGCCAGGCAAATGCTGAGATGATGCCCATTCAGCGAATCCTTTCCCATATGCCCACCTCCGTCCTATACCGGCCTGAGCTTTAGATGACTAAATGCAATAAATACCAATTTACAAGCATATTTCCAAAACAACGAAAGAGTACGAGAAAAGCAATAAACGTAGTAAAAGTAGCTGAAGCTAAAAACTTCGGAACCACATGTGCCAACATTGTTCCAAAGACAGTAGATACTCCCTGTCACCTTTATTAAAACTTCTTTCTAGATCACATCGATTCATATTGTTTAACTTCCATTCATTTGTTACATTTATAGTTCAGTCAAGTACATTTTACATCCATACTTCTTAATGTTGCTTTTATCATCCTTATCTTTCCTTCTCTTACACTAAACATGGCACCCAATACATTAATTGAGTTATCAATTCACTATTTATACGTTTTACTGCAATTAGCAACTATTGGCAATGTAGTAACATTGCAACAAAATGTGACTTACACGACACGCATAATGTGACTTACACGACAGGGAAAGAAATGTGACTTACACGACATATTATATTTTGTATTTAAAAGAGTTACACGTATTATTTCGGGACTTTCTGCACGGCCTTTGACTACCGTCTGTCCAAATGAAGAAAATTTAGAATAACAGCTTTTTTGTTTAATTATGTATATAAATACATAAACTTATTTATGTTTTCTTGTGACTTACACGACAGCCTACTTGAATAAATCAATTATTGTAATTTTCTTGCTATTATTAAATTATATGCAAAACAATGTCACTAATGTAAACACAAACATTATCTTAATAAATACCATACGCGATTTTCAATTACCTACAGAAATTAGCAGAGATAAACTTTGTGTTAAAATCCAAATGTAAGTACGATATTCTGCGACATGAAAGTGGCCATATTTTACCTCCTGCAGAGCCATCTACAAATCAGCGTTGGTATCATCTTGTTCATGTGTGAAAAATTCAGCATTCCTAAAAATGAATTTTAATACTTATCTAGGCCAAGGTGAAACTTCAAATTTTCCCTTCGTAGGGTCACTTACCGCGGTATATATATAATTAAAGAAACAAATCTCCGGATATAGACGAAATTCTGGCTGACTTAATTTTAGCTGCAGGAGAAAAATTGTGGAATAAAATACACAAACTCATTCTCCTTATCCGGTACAAGGATGAATTTCCACAAGATTGAAAAGAATTAATCATTGTTCCAATTCACAAGAAAACAACACAATTGATTATAATAATTATCGAGGTTTTTTTCTTCTATCAACATCCTATTATAAATCCTCTTAAACATTCTATTAGCAAGATTTGACTCCATGCGCAGAAATTATTGGAGATTAGTACTGCAGATTTAGGTGAAATCGATCAACTATCAACCAGATATTTACCATTCGATAATACTCGAAAAGAAATGGGAATATAATGTCCCGGTATATCAATTATTTATTGACTTCAGAGAGGCCTACGAGTCGGTTAGGAGGGAAACATTGCACAACATGCTTACAGAATTTGGAATAACAAAAAAGTTAGATTAATTAAGATTATGTTTAAATGAATCCCAAAGTAAGGTTCGAGTAGAAAAATTCTTGTTCACCAGCTTTCACGTTCAGAATGGCCTGAAGGAGATGCGTTTCGCTTTATTATTTAACTTTGTTCTAGAGTACACTATAAGGAAAATCAAAGACAGCAATCAGGTCCTACAGCTGAATAGCATTTATCAGGTTATGGCGTATGCTGATGATGTAAATATAATTATGATGATAGAACAATAGAAAGAAATGCAGAAATCTTAATTAACGCTTGCAGGGATATGAGCTTAAAAGTTAATACAGAGAAAATTAAATACATAGAAGTTTGTCGGGATCGTAATACTGCATTTTGTGGATGCGTTAAAATACCAAGATATACTTTCAACAAAGTGGATACTTTTAAATATCTAGGATCATTATTAACAGACCAAAACCATAACCACGAGGAAATTTGTTGTCTACTGAAAGCAGGGATTTCGTGTTATTATTCGGTTAAAAAATCTTTTTTCGTCGCGAATTCGGTTAAGGGGTTTGAAGCTTAAATTATATAAAACGATAATCATGCCTGTTACGTTGAATAGTTGCAAAATATGGTCATTGATTCTGAGGGAAAAACGCAGACTAAAAGTGTTTGAAAACAAGATTCTGAGACGAATATTCGTACTCCAAGAAAAACGGGAATAAGGAATCGCGGAAACTTCGTAACGAGGAAGTGCATAATTTATACCGTTTACTAAACATTGTTAGGGTCAAGTCTAGGAGGCACAGATGGGCAGGTCATGTTGCCAGAATGAAGGAATTTAGAAAAGCTTTCAAAGTTTTAACTGGAAATGCAAATAGGAAAACGACCATTAGGAAGACTGAGGCACAGATGGGAGGACAATATTAAGATGTATCTCGCAGAGATAGGAATATAAACTGGATCCAGTTGGCTAAGGATAGAAACCAATGGAGGGCTTTTGTGAACGCAGCATTGAACCCCCCTGTGTCCATAGGCCATAGATAGAGAC
This sequence comes from Thermobia domestica, assembly GCF_964235325.1. Lineage (NCBI taxonomy): Eukaryota > Metazoa > Arthropoda > Insecta > Zygentoma > Lepismatidae > Thermobia > Thermobia domestica. Next base: position 144,390,571 of record NC_137458.1, on the reverse strand, counting down.
GAAACTTTTTCTTTAATGCGATATATGCGAAACATTAAAAAAATGCATAAAAGTTTCAGGAAACCTCAAACTTTTCGTTTCAGAGGCAGAAATCATGTTTATATTATCGCGAATTTTTGCGAAATTCGGCATTACTTGCGATAAATGCGAATGAAAACGAAAAAGTGAAATTCTTTTTAATTATTGCTAATAATAACTAAAACGCGCATTTTCAATATTATTTTACTTAATAAACGTTTTCATTTACGAAAAAGCTCTGCGAGTTATTTGATCCAAAAACTGTTTCACTTCGTATGTAAACATCAACAGAACTGAACTGTTGTCTAAATCCTCGACTGTTCAACAGTGAGGATAAGGATAAGGATAAGTTCACATTGTATCATTGTTAAACAATTTAAAAATTAACCATAAGACTTTTGCTGTCAGCTCGTTACGTCGTAGTTGCCAGTCTCGAGTGTTGATTCCGAGAGATTCTTTTCCACATATAATAAGATTATTACTAACAGAGAAACAAACTTGAAACAAGAAATGGTAATGTATTGCTGCATGTTATCCTTTAACTAAGGATGACGTTAGAGGAAGTGTTTAAATTTTTGCATTAATTTCCCTATTTCAGTGAATACATTAGCTAGAATGTGTACCTAATCAAGGTATATCCTAATTTTTGTATTAGATATACACCTTATTAAAAAAAATATACTGTTTACAAGCTTAAGTTCCAAAGTTGGTCGTCCGTTTGTAGCAAAATTTTGAAAATTTACCAGGAAGAAATGGATAATTTTCTCGTTTGTATCCTTGATAATATGTATAAGTGGATATAATAATGGAACTACTAGGCAAGGGAACTACTATCAAGACGGAGGGAACTACTTCGCGCAAGGTTACCACGTGGTTGAATTGTGAGAAAATAACTAGCATTTATATTCTAAATATGGCTGCAGCTATACAGAGACACTCCAGTTGATATCCTTACACAGAGACGAGAACTTACACTCTAATAATTTTAAGAAAATGGATCCGAACTTCCCTAATCTTAATCTAACCCGACCCTACCTTACTCTACTCTATAATACTCCTTTAAAGTGGTCCTAAAAGTTGATGATTTTTAAATTTTCGTAGCTGCTATTACGCTTTTTGTCAAAAATCAAGCGGACGACCAACTTCGGAATAAATTCCCTTTTTACAAGTTCGATATTTCTTCTTTTAAAAAAAAGTGCTACATTTAAGAAAGAAATGCGACATAAATGCGAAGATCGTGATAATTAATACTATAAAATATCAAAATTGTTGCGAAAAAGTTTCCTCTCTAGCCATAGACCTATAGCAAGTTGTTGATATATTTAGCTTAATTTTGTTTGACAAAAATGTTATTATAGGATCTAATAAGTGTTTCTCTAGTAAAGAGGATTTCTAAGTTTTCACAGTTTGGCTATTTACGTTACTAAAGCAATTTTGGTGGTGATTTTGATATAAAATGGCACCCATATATATCTATATCTATATATCTATATCTATATCTATATATCTATATCTATATATCTATATCTATCTATATATATATGCTTGGGTGGGAGCTCTTTTAGTAGACTTAGCTCCGCCCTTCTTAGTATCCTAGCACGGTGGTCAGTTATAACTATCTATCTATATATATATATATATATATATATATATATATATTGATCAAAAAAATTAGGGAATCAGATGAAAACACATGTAAAACTTCTTACGAATAATGTGAGAACACTGTATCTTGTCCAGTTCAGATTAAAATCCTGAAGGCCCAACGTGCAAACGAACCGTTTGAAACATCTGTGCACGTGATCAGTGACGTGGCGCTAACAGATATCATTTTGTAGTGTGGCGCTGCCAATACATTCCAGCTCCAGGATACCTTTGTTTTCATTGTGTTTAGTGCGTCACAAATCTACGTAGTGAAATTGCGCAACAACGTGATTTGCCAGAATCGTTGGCATGGCGAGCTGTCGGCAGGTTGGAAGCTGGTCAGTTACAGCGGGAGGTGTCACATGCCATAGGAGTGGCACAAAGTGTGATTTCCCGATTGTGGAATCGATTACAAACAACTTGAAGTGTTCGAAGAAGACAAAGACAGAGCCGTCCACTAGCAACCAAAGCCAGAGGCGATCGTTATCTCTTGTTTACATCCCGTCAAAACCGGCCTCAGAATACAACTCTGCTCCCGCAAGCCTTCCGAACAACAACAGGACGCACAATATCCACTCAAACGGTCCGCAATCGCCTTCGAGAAGGTGGTCTCTACGCACGTAGGCCTATGGTGTGTGTCCCATTAACTGCACGACACCGTGTTGATCGAAGAGCGAAGGTAGAGGAACATCGTGGGTTGGGACGCAATGAATGGGGCAATGTTTTGTTCTCTGACGAATCTCGATTCAGTGTGGAGCCTGATAATCGACGTGTTTTCATCTGGAGAGATTGTGGAACATGACAGAATCCCATGTTTGTGCGAGAAAGATCCCAGTATCATGGTGGTGGACTGATGGTGTGGGCAGGAATCAGCATTGGTGAGCGTACTGAGCTCCACATCATCCGAAATGGCTCTTTGACGGCTCTCAGATATAGGGATGAGATTATGAAAACTCTTGCTCTTCCCTATGCTGGTGCCATTGGTGATTCGTTCCTTTTCATGGATGACAATACTCGTCCTCACAGAGCTCGGTTAGTGGATGAGATGCTGGATGCTGAGGGTATTACTCGGATGAAGTGGCTAGCATGCTCTCCGGATCTCATTCCAATTGAGCATGTCTGGAATATGCATGGCAACGAATTGCCGCTAGGCCAGTAAATCCATTAACCATTCCAGAGCTGGAAGTCGCTCTTCTGGATGAGTGGCACAACATTCCCCAAGAACTCATCGATAATCTGATTGAATCCATGCCACGCAGGTGCGAGGCTCTGTTGGCTATTCGAAGTGATCATATGACATATTAAGGAACAATCAGTGTTGTTGCCTTGCCTGTTTGTGAGCAGTTCGAGAGGTACACACATAATCGTCTTGTGTCATGAGCCATGTGAACAAGGTTTTCCGTGCCCCAACACCAGTATGTGCCCCATTTTTCTAGTTTATCTTAAAGCATTCCTTTTTGTAAGATATATATGAGTCAAACACAAGCTTATTCATACACTATCTTAAGGTCTTGTGTGATGTTTCAGCTGAACCCCTAATTTTTTTGAGAATTATATACAGTATAGTGGCGGATCCAGGATATGATCAAGGGAGGGGCTAAACCATAGTTTGCAGTTTTATCCAGTGTAAAGCATAATTGAAGCCCATTTTATGCAGTGTATACTTGAGTGTGAAGAGAGGGGGGCGATAGCCCCCTTGGATCCGCCTCTGTGTGTATATATGTATATATATCTACCTATATATACATACATGATCGAAAATGGCCTCGAATCCATACTCGCTGAGATGAACAGAAGATGCCGTTTAAATCCACAAATTCAGCCCCATTAGTACTCTAAGGGGGATGGTGACATGTAAAGATAATTGAAAATTATCGGTATTAATGTCAAATTCATAGTTTTGGGGCTTCACAACTTCATTGGGGACAGTTTTGGTGCCCTTTGCGTCCAAAATGAAACGTATTCTCCCCGTGCGAAGAACGGATATTCTGCTAGTCTGTAATAATAACTAACGGAAGTTTCACTTAATATATTTCTCGCTGCTCAAATTTACTCACTTGTGTGGTATATGTGTGTAAAGTAGAACTAAAACCTGTTGCTTTAAGTATTTTTCCGTTAGCGAAATACATTGCATATATAGTAGGACGTCGATAATCCTAACGTCAAAAATCCGAACGCGGTCCCTAGAAGCTTTTTACATTTTGTCTTAACGCGAGAAACAAACAATATCGTGTCCATCGACGTTATGTGAAGTCAGTGTTTTTACAAAAGTTCATTTATATGTAATTGTTCGTCATGTATTTTTATTTTTTTTATTAGGCCTATAAATTTTAAGTGTGACTTACAAGAACAGTGTTATTTAGAGTACAAGCAGGTTCTTCAGAAACATTAAATGTAAGTAGCCTTACGTACGGTATTGTAATTACTGTATGTACTGAATAACCACTGTATCGATAGAAGAACATACCGTACAGTATATGTAAGCCTAAATGGCATTTTCTTGGTCATTTTCGAAAATCCGAACAATTTGAAAATCCGAACTACCTGTGGTCCCAATTAGTTCGAATTTTCGACTTCCCACTGTATATGTTGCAGACATGTTACAGCAAGTAAGATTACTAGCATCAGGCCAACAAATAGTTTTTAAACTATATTTTCCTTTTTTTGCCAATATTTCCGAACAAATGATTTTTTTCTAATGGTTTCAAAATTTCCGGAATTTTACATACAACAATGAAGATATCTCTATGAAATATGTTTGATTTAACATATTAACTAAAATGATTCTGTGATTAGCAAAAATGATGATTCTGATGATACCCAAATTTTCCGTTTTTTCCCCAGCTCGGGAAAACCGTAAAAAACTGTTTTTTTACCCAAAATTTCTGTTTTTTTCACAGACCTTTACAACACTAGTCTGAACACACGGTGCACCGAACACTCCTACCGATGGCGAATGTCAACACCACGACATCGGCAACTACAACTGAAATGAATACGTTACCATCGCCACTAGAGCTTGGCACAATGGCAGAGCGTTGCATTATCTGATGAATCTCGATATCATCTTCATCATGACGATGTGAGGGTGCGAATCCGTCGTGTTCCAAGGGAACAGCTCCTTGACATCTGTACTGGGGGGCGGAGACAAACTGGCTGCGGCTTAATTATTATCTGGGGAACATTCAGGTGAGCATCCATGTGTCTATTGGAGCTCGAGGAAGGCACCATGGCGACCAAGGCGTCACACGCTGCTTGCAGACTACGTACATCCCTTCATGACGGCCATGTTTCTCATCGGTAGTGGAATTTTTCGACAAGATAATGCACCATGTCACAAGGCCAGGAGTGTGATGGAGTGGTTCGAGGAACACAGGAGCGAGTTCCAAGTGCAAACTCTCCGGATCTGAACCCAATCGATCACATCTGGGATGTGATTGAACGTGACCTGAGGGCACATCACCCCCTCCCCGGAATTTACGGGAATTAGATGACCTGTGTGTGCATATGTGGTGCCAACTCTCTCCAGCGACCCACCGAGGAACATTGCGACCACGCCAAGACGCGTTGCCGTTGTTATTCGTGCCAAAAGGTGGACATACTAACAATTAGGTAGGTAGTCATAATGGTCTGGCTGATGTGTGTGTATATTTTAACTCATATATTTTGTCTCGACTCGAATTTCGAGACGTCTCGACTCGAATTCGAGTCGAGTCGAGACAGAGACTGTCGAGTCGAGACACGAGTCGAGACAGCAACATATTTTCGAGTCGAGACAACATTTTCTCGAGTCGAGTCGAGACAGGCTTAAATCTCGACTCGACTCGACTCGAATGCATCCCTATGTTTATACATCGTGAACAAATGCAAATTTTATGTGAACAATCAGGAACAAACGATGAACAATCTGAAGATTTGTTTTCTATTTCCGAAAATTTTCAGGAAAGTGAAGTTTGCAACATCCATTTTGTTTTTGGTATAAATTGTTTATAAATCGTAAGCAGACGAATTTTTGTCCGAATTCTTGAACAAATGATGTACAAATTATATGTATGGTTCATTGTAGATTTCTGATTTTTCTGGAACGTAAAGTTGGTCCCATCAATTTTGTTTTTGGTACAAATTCTCTATAAATCATGATGAATAAACGAAAATGATGTGTGAACAATCGTGAACAACGATTAACAAACGATCTGCATGGTTTATTATCGATTTCGGGAATTTGGTTCTGATACGTGAAATTGACACAATCCATCTTGTTTTTTTTTTTTTTTAATAAATTGTTTACAAATCGTGAACAAACGGAAATTTTATGTGAATAATCGTGAACAAAATATGAACAGAGGATCTTTTTTTAAAATTATTATTATTCCCGAAAATGGTTTCTGCCAGGTTCACGCGCATGAAAAACCTGCTGTATGAAGATGCTATGAAACCTCTATTAACGAACACCTCTCAATAGCAGAGTCATCTATAATACGGACACACCTTTTTTCAGGGAAAATATAACCCTCTCGTTTAACCGAGGCAATAAGCGAGTTCAGATGCTTTTATGTTTCGTATTTGATGATAAAATGATCACACAAGCATTATATTTTACTATACACACGCATCTTAACAATTTCCCAACATACTTTGCTTTCTTAACAGAAGGCTTTCCTCTCATTTGAACCAGTGCCGTAACAAAACTCTTCGGGGCCCCGGTGCAAGAGGATATTTGGGGGCCCCACAAACGAACGAAATTTTCAATATAATAGTAAAAGCAGCAAACACTAATACACACACACACACACACATACACAGATGTACTTTTCTCCAAAGCAGGGTTCTCAACCTAATTCCTGTCACGATCCCCATTTCATCACTTCCTCTTCCCAGCGACCAACTTATAATTTCTGGTTTGTAATAAGTTTGTATGGGATTTTTAATATATCTATTGCGGAAATCTTAAGATATTCATCTATTTCTATAATAGTAGAAACCATTTCTTATATATAGTGGATACAGTAACTTCTCTAAGAGCGAATGGATTAAAACCAAATTCGGTCAGCTCACTCATATTACAAATATCGATTCCTCTTTCATTTATATTGATTTTTAAACAACTCTGCACCTGTTAGAGATCTTTAGTAGATCTATTTTTGTTGTTCTAAACAGTATTTATAAAAATAAAAATATGCCTATCAGAACAAAATTTAAAATAATAATTATTTTCCGGTATTAGATTCTAATTACATTTATCTCTTCCGCTTATCTTCGCGACTCCCATGAAACCCTCTTCAAAGAAATCTTAAATAATAGAATAACATAAGATAGAAAACTTATATTTACATACTACAGCATTTCACAATTTACGATAATTTTACAGGGCTTTTAAACTGCACAGTATCATATCAATCATGCAAAGTAAGTGAAATGTCTTTTCAATATTAGTCAAAATGAAAAAGGTATTAATCACATACATTTTTAAGAAAAAAAAAACAAAAAAACATAAGAAATGATATTTACATTTTATTTACACACTGAAAAAATGTAGGTGGCGTAGTTAAAAAGATAGGTTATATGAGTAATTCCTGTAGTTTTTGGACAACGTACAGCAGATGTATAACTGAAAACGCATGTTTTATAATACTTTCTGTATACGTGTTCCATCTATACGTACTTTCCGTATGAAACAAAGTAGGCGGTCAGGATCTCACATACAAATGGACGTATATAACATATAGCTGACTAAGGTAACATAAGTATATGCATGTGATATACGGAAAACTGTTAGATGTCAGACATCTTGCAACGGCATGATGTAACATCTAAGGGCAGTGCCTATATAGCATACGGATAACGTATGCTCCGTACTGATTTCTATAGTAAGCAAGAGGATACCGTATATGTGTACAATATACCGCTGTCCGGAGAACGGATTTTTATCTGTGCAGAGAAGAACATACAAACATTTAAAATCGTTTCAGAAGGCTTTTCCTCCTAGTTTTAGCATTAGCATAATCTGAAACAATCTTGTCTAGTCTTGAAGTTTGTTTTCGTTCTACTTTTAATATAGCAACATCGTTAACCTTTTTTGTAAGGCATTACTTCTTAAGTAGTTATTTATGAACTTTAATTTCGAGTTCGAGCATTCAGCAGAAGCCACATTTACTGGATTTGTTAGAAGAATTACACACAGGCCCGTATTTAGGTAAGTGTTGTTCTGTGCTCGAGCACAGGGCGGCAGAATTTAGGGGACGGCAAAATTTCGGATTTTTTTAAAGTTCTATACTTTATTATTATAATGATGAGTAAATATATAAGAAATTCAATCATAATGCAAATGAAATTATAAAATATAAAAAAATGACTTAACGGTTGATTAAGAATTAATTGAATGAGTTTTCTTCGGGGAGTAAATTAAAACCTATATGAATAAATTACATGCCAGTGTTGAGAGAATATGTCCCCAAGGAATGGGTGGTTAAGTTCATTGCCTTGTAATCAAGGGGTGCCGAGCTCTATTCCCGGTGGGGACACAAGTGGTTCGGATCCCAAGTTAAGCTGTAGGTCCCGTCCTTAGTACATCATCATCATCCCATAGAAGGCAACGGAAACTACCATGGGTTCACCTTCCCCAGTCACTTTTTGGTCAAACACATACCTTCGGGCAGAACATAAAATCATAATCATCATTGAGAGAATTGGGCCATTTAAAATTACGTTGTAACTTTAGTAAGTTGTAATACCTAAACTGCTACTCAAAAAGAGCTGGTATGTTTACAAAATCACTGCTTGTTTCCTTGTTTAAGACATAAGTATGTGCGGGGGAGGGGGGAAGAGAAATTATTTAGAGCACATGAGCGCACAATATATAGATACGAGCTTGATTACACATGCGGTAAGCACAACAGGTAAAGGTGTAGAATACCCATTCTCCATTAAGAACAAAGCTATTTTCGAAGGTTACCTATTTTTAGCCCTATTATAATCTCTGAATACCAGTACTTCCCGTGGAAGATCTGAGCTTACATCACTACTGTACTTTGTAACAAAGTCATATCCAGATTTCTGAAGGTCTTCCTCAGATACAGACAACAATGTTGTTGGAGTTAGAAAAGGAAAGCTACTGAGCACTTCAGTCATTCCATGGAAATGGGTACTAAGTTGTGACACAATACATCCAGAATTGGATAAAATACATTGATACGAAATATATCTTCCGATACATCTAGTCTACTATCCGTAGCCAGTTCATCAAAATATTTATTTGCAAACATTTTGCGTTTCTCTTGAAATATTTCTGAAATACTCAATTCCGAGCACAGGTCTTTTGTGGATTTTGCTGAAGTGATTTCTTCAGATTTCTCTGCAGAGTAATACAAGAAGACTGCAAACTTTTGGGAGTTACATACATGGCCATTAGTATATTTTTTCAAATGGCTAGCATCAACACAAATTCAAACGCCTCTGTCATCTTTAATGTCTCGCCAGCTCTCAACTTTTTTTTTTTTTTTTTTTTTTTTTTGTCACAAATTGCGGTAAGTAATTTTTGAACATCAGCAATTCTGTCTTCAATGCAGCTAACAGGTTTTGTTTCTCACCCAGTTATACATTGTTTTTTCAGAGTTTTCTTCTTAATTTTGAAGCCATTTCATCACCGAGAGCTAAAAGTGACCATCTAAGAGCACTAGAACTAGAAACGGAAAATATATTGAAGAGCATAAAAAAATAAAAAAAACGAAAACGTATGTGGAGACTTTTGCAGCATCGGCAATATCAAGATTCAGATTATGCGCACAGCAATGAACGTACGGAGCGTTCGGAGTAGTATTACTAATTCTTGCTTGTAAACCACTATAAACTCCGCTCATTACTGATGCTCCATCAAATCTCTGCCCTTTGTACAGTTGTATGTCGATTTGGTTGCTGAGTAAAATTTCACGAACGAGATGTTCATAGTTCTCCACATAGGAAACAAATAACAGAATATAAGTATTCAGTAATAAACAGGTTAGCACCGGCTACTGGGCTTGGGGGGTCCCAAAACAGAAAAGAATGTTATCAAATTGCTAGTAATCTAGAATTTCACAATGATTATTTCTCACACATAAGAAACGAATAACAGAAGATAAGTACTTATTCAATACTGAGTAATAAACGGGTTCAGTGGGTCCCTAGGTTTGGAGGCACAAAAACAGAAAACATGTTACGAAAATACTCATAATTAAAATTTAACAATGATTACTTCTTCCACATAAGAAATGAATAACGGAATATAAGTATTCAGTACCGAGTAATAAACGAGTTTAGCGAGGACCCCTGAGCTTGGGTACCCCAAAAACGAAAACAACAAAACTTACGAAAGTTGTAAGTAATCTAGAATTTCACCACAATTATTATTTCTTACACATAAGAAATGGTCCTATAGGTTTGCCCTCCCCCCCCAAAAAAAATATGTTATTAAAATTGTTGGCAATTTTAACACGGACAATGATTTTTTTCCCAAAACGATGAAGTAGAGTAATAACAATATAAAAAGTGAAAAACAATATAGGTATTCAGTACTGAATAATATAAGGGTTCAGCGAGGACTCTAGGATTGGGGGCTCCTAAAACACGGGGAAAAATTACTAAAATTGCTGGCAATTTTAAAATTGACAATTATTTTCTCTCCCATATAAGAAATGAGTAATAAAATATAAGTATTCAGTAGCTTACTGATTAACTAACGGACTCGACGGGGCCCCTAGACTTAAGGGCCCCGGTGCGTTGCACCGCTTGTACCGCCCGTTGTTACAGCACTGATTTGAACAGTAATTCGAATGCTAAGTACAATGTTTTGATATTGGCTATATTTTCATTTATAAATAATGTATTCACTGCATAGTGAATAACATGAGAACATGAGCAGTAAGTAATCTTAGTTTATTGGACCTCTTTGTAACGGACACATCTCATTTATGAACAAATAATCATGTTTTACACATGTCCGCCATTTAGACGTTTCACTATACTACGTAATATAATGATAGTCACGACTAAAGGCGTTAAAAACAAGCACTATCAGTACCATTCACACAATGACTATCAATAAATATATTTGTGGATATGTGCACTCGAAATCACGATCCTAAAGTTCTGATATATAACATTCATTGCGTTGTTAACTCGAGATCAGCTTGTCGTGCATACACGATCATAAGAAATGTAACGCAACGAAATGATGCCAAATTTGTGACACATATCACCAGTGTTTCTTCCAGACATGTTTTTTTTTCTGGGGGCACTGGCCCCCGGATCTCTGTGAGTATTTCCCGGAGACCAAAATAATACGTCTATAATATAATAATAAAAGAATAGTACCAGCAGTGCTCCCCGGAATAGTAAATGTGCCCTCCCGAAACATTGTTTCTGAAAGAAACACTGCATATGTCACTTCCGCTTACTGAGTGACCAATAGAAATGCTTAATTTTTTTTTGTTCTTCAGAAATAAACCAAAACAATAACAATAGTTTGTATATATATATATATATATATATATATATATATATATGTGTGTGTGTGTGTGTGTGTGTGTGTGTCTGTGTGTGTGTGTGTGTGTGTGTGTGTGTGTGTGTGTGTGTGTGTGTGTGGGTGTTTGTGTGTTCAAAGTAGGAAATTTGTTGGCTAGATGTATTTGTGTGTACTTTTTATAGAAAAAAATGAAAAGAAAGAAAAGTGAAGGAAAAAATAAAAAAAAAAAAAAACAATAGAAGGGAAAAGCAAATATAGTTGGCACTTCCCTTAATGTAGCTAAATTAATGTTATCACATAACTTGAGTCATAGAAATTGGATACTCAACAAACTAGGAAAATTTTTGTAAGAAAAGGGAAAGTTTTTGTGTTAGTCGAGGGAAATTTTCTTAACGAAACCTACGAACACTGGTCGTACCACAAGATGTCAGTGCATGCGTCCGTGAAGCTTTGCATCGAAATATTTCCAATTTTCTTTTTCAACTTATTTTTGAAATTAAAAATTCTAATACGTATACAATTCAATTTACAAAAATTTAAAATACATGTGCAATGTCATATTATGGCTATCACTTGTTTGTAATTAATATATAGTCACTGTTTCAGTCAGTATATTATTGTTTCAACATGGCAATGTACAAAAAAATATGTCGTATTTGTGGCTTTGTGTTATGCACGTGAACTTCTAACAACGGTTGAAAGTTACAAATTGGTACGAAAATGTGAAACCTTTATGCTTATTTGTTTAATAGGCATGTATATTATCTTATAGTATAGGTTTGAGGGGCCTCAGACGTAATAATAGCTTGGACTAATTTATTATGCGTAGTCATTTTATGGCGTTGTTGCTTCTCCTTCGAGTTGAGCAGAGTTGCCAGACATATGCCCGGTATTGTACAAGTACATTAATTTGTCCTTCTCGTATGATTCGACTCTTTGACCTACGCGTTAGGTACCGTCTTGCTGAAATTTTGTAATAATACTTATTTTAGTTTTAAACAGAAAGTTGTTATCTTGTCAAGTTTTCTACTTTGTAATGACTGCTGGTTCCAAACTCGCTAGCAACCAGCTGTAGTGATGCTTTGCACCTGACTCCCCGTTTCGTCGTAGAGTTAAATGTGATAAATGTACTGAAAACCCGAAATAAATGTATTACCTCAACAGTGGATGCAAGTAATATAGCCAGTAATACTGAACAACCCATCCCAAAATAAACTGCATAACAAAATTGCATTGAGTTCTTGTAGTTCGGACACAAAATTACATTCAACAAGTAGGGTCCACACCCCTTTGTTTAATAAAGATTATAACATTTTGATGATTGACAAATCGGTGAGTAGCTATTTAATTTGTTTTGCCCAGTTGCAAATTAACTTTAATGTTACAATATAAAATAATTGTCATAACAATTGTTATAACAATTTTACTTCATCTTGCATAATTTCAAAGCAAAACAATAAACATGTCTGGATACAGTTAAAAGCTATTAATGTTTCAAAAGTAAAGCACTTTCTCAATACATTTTAATTGTAGTCCTCCGAACGATAAAACAGTGCATTTTTGTCTTATGTGAAGTTATTGCGTTTTGAGCCTGGCAATGCTGTCGTCAACGTTGGAAGTGTTCTGAGATTCGTAACTAGGTGTCTCTGTAGATCATAATTCTCTGCGCTCTGCAATAAAATTAGCGGGAGCGGGAAGGTTGATTTTTACTCAACGCCATTGATGGTATAACTCGAAATAGCACTGTGTTTCTAACAATTCAACAATACAGTTAAATATTTTTTAAGTAATCATAGTAGTTTAATGACGTAAATTTCTGGAATTTTAAATTGACAATCTAATACTGATTTTTCTCCCTCTCGAGAACATTCTAGTTCGAAGCTAGTAGTCACGTGATATTACGTAAGCTTTATACGTCATATCCGGTGTAATAAGTAGTCCCGGGTGTGTATATAACGAAAGATTCGCAGCGCGTTCTTGTTCAGTTCTGCGGAATTGGTGTATGCTGTAAGCGCGTGTTCTTCGTAGCAAGAAGGTAACGACTATGGCTACACCCAAGAAGGAGGAGGTTGTATTCCGTCGATCTGGAAATACTGTTTTGATAGGAATGAAGTCTGTATTGGACGACTACATGAAGAACAAAGGGAATTATCCTCTAGTCGCCGATGTAAATCTTGTGGCGAGTAATCATCAGAGGCCAAACTCCTACTGGCGAAAGTTGCGATTCATTGGGGTTTATGGTTGTTTGATTTTCTTCTTGCTGCTCGTGGTGGCATGTTTTGTATGTAAGTAGTATATATATTTTTTTGTCGTAAGTGATAGCATGTGAAATGTTGTGTTTGAGTTGTGTGAAGTTCCAAAATGTATTTTTTTAAAATTGCACTTTCCATATCCCGCATATTCATAAAAAGAAGAAATAACACTGCGCAGTGATGATTTCAGATTTCCCCAAGATGATTTGAGTAAACAGGGGGTGAAAGTAGTGTTAGGAAGACACTGATAATCTAGGCTGAGGACGATCCTAGAAATTCTTCGGGGAGAATTTTTCCGCCTGGACCATCCTTTAAAATCCTCACTACCATAACGAATATCCAAATCTTAGTTGCAGATTTGTTTCCAACTCATAGAAGCTTCAAAAATGCTTATTTAAAAAAAAAGAATTAGAAATTTAATTTGTTAGAAGGTTTAAAAATGTTTTATTTTTTTACTTTCGAACGACGTAACGGTTGAATCAGTAGAGTAAAAAGCCATATTTGCCACGTGGAACTTTTGTTTGTGTGTGTGTGTGTCTAATGTTTCTACACAATGCAGGAGTGTTTTTCATTTTTTGATATTTTATATGTGAGACAATAGGAAAGGTGGTGATTTTTCAGTTTGGAGGTATACTACGGTAATTCGCAATGTGATCCAACTTCGTTGATCATAATGACTTATTGTATTATAGGTATGCGAACTCATGAACTAAGGTTACACTGAATATTGCAAAATTAAGTTTCAAACAAGAGGTTGAGAATATTTAATTACTTGGGGGAGGGGTACTATTTTCTTTTTCTTTTCTTTTTTTTACATAGAAAAGTCATCACCTGAACACATGTCTCCATTTTGATCTTTTAAGATACCGACTGAAGGGGAGGAGAAATATGATTTTTTTTTCTTCAACAGGTGCACGTAAGGCACAAAGTTAGATCTACGGCTACTTTCTAGTAGAGGAATTCTGGATATTCCAATACAAAAAGGAAAAGAGGAGACTTTACTAATGTCACGTGTTCCTTTCTGCTTGCTTCCTTTCACATTCTCAGTGGGAGGAACGAATGCCAAAGTGTCTCCCGGCAGCTCTATTATCATCAGTGCTTTATCAAGTCTCCTCGATTTCGGGGTTGGGGATCTAAAATTCTAAGGGGAGCCTATATTCATCACCTACATACTACACCTATAACTTAAAAAATAAGAAAATTGGGGTGAAATTCTAAAACCTTGGGAAGGGCGATTTCCCCCCTCTACAAGTGTGGATAAAATATTGCAAATAGTCATACTCTAGCATATTTAATAGCTTTTACAGTGTGTCTATTGGTCACGAAAGTCACGAAATCAGAAAACGGTCATGAAAGTCAAGAAAAAGTCACGAAATTTAGCTTTTGGGCCACGATTTTTTTTCTGTGGAAATATAAGTGTAGATAAGAAAATTTTGTTCTATAAAACGTCAAAATTCACCACCAAAAATGTTTCTGGTCAGTTTTAGATGCTATCAAATCGCAAACAAATCACGCTTCTATCGCATGCATGAAAATTCGGCCCAATTCGCACCCAAATTCGCTCTTGAGAATGTTACTAAATTTTAGGGTTTGGGAAGGAAAAGGCCACGAAATTTCATTTTCGAATTTTAGTAGACACCCTACTCTCTATATGAAAACAGCTTTGGTATTTACCAACAACTACGCGTATTGTCAAATATCAGCTAACGAGGTTGTTAGTCCCTGAGTGAAGTGCACAAAGAGAAGTTACCCATTTTGCACTCTATTTTTAATAAAGTAGGTTGTACCTGTAATAATCAAAGTACTTAATATGCGTCGCTATTAATGTGTTTAGACTTAACCAGCAAATAGTTGCTATATTTGGAATTCCAATGCATGATACTTGTATTATCGGTAATTTGTATAAAAATATCTTAATTACTTTAAGGATCAACAATGAACGCATAAAAAGTGCATTATACACGACAAATTATGGTTATTCGCTTGATGAGATTGAAATTAGGTGAAATGAATAAGATTAAATATCTAGTTTGAATGAAATATTCAGTATAACCTGTCCTAGTCCCGTGCAGTAACGACACCATCTCTAATTTCTTGAGAGCAAGGAGAAAACGGAGAATCAGATTTTTTTTTTTTTTTTTTTTTTTTTGTATACCGAAAATAACAGTTTCATGTTACTAAACCTACCTTACCGTACATTTCTGAGCAGTTGGTGGGAGAGGTGGTCACCTGCCATCCCATCCGCCATAATGCTCTTTTGCCTGAAGTAAACGAATGATTAATGAAAATGGATGAAATAATTTCTGAAAAGAGAATGATAATTTGAAGAAACGGATATTAACAATAATTTGAGGAAACGGTAGAACTTGGAGAAAACCCACAGACACAGTGTTGTCCAAAATAAACACATGCTCTGGAATCGTACGAGGGACCGTTCGTACAACAGGTAAACACTTTACCACTGAGCCACCCTGCAATGCAGTGGCACAGAGTTGTAATCATATTTATTTGATTGGATACCTCTATATCATATTTAGAAGACTTGACTTACATATTTCTAGAACTGTAGTTTATTCCAGATATCAATATGTACACTGTAAAAACTAAAACAGTATTTAAACACTTTTAGTACAGATGTTGAGGGGGAAATATATCGTGTGTGTTTATGAAGTGTGCTTTACGTGTCCAAAAGCGTTCATTCTCCGAAAACACTATCTAGTATGACATATTTAAAACACTTCTTTTCGGCAAACACTTCGAAAACAAAGTGATGACATATATTTTGCACGTTTTGCACATAGATCTGAGACATACTTGGGCAACAGTATCTACAACGGGTGAATATGTCATCTTGAGGTGTTCAAAGAGGTATGTAAGGTGTACAGTGTCTTACTGTATCTAAAAGTAGTTTCTGATTTTTTTGCAGTGTAGAGGCAGTTCCGAATATCAATCGTTTTATTATATTAGTTCTAATGTTTGGTGTTATTAACTATTTCCCCTGATCTTATTCGTATTTCACTTGGATGAGATGAATTAAGGATAGTAATTTATTCTTTAGTACGTAATTCACTATTAAGAGTGTTCATTCTTATAATAATGGCATGTTAATTGTCCTTTCTAATCCACTGAATAAATAAATAAATAAATAAATAAATCAGTTTAAACATGATCTGGACATTTTTTTAGAAACGATCTTTTTATTCATCGTTTAACATGTTCAGAAAATGTCGTGAAATGTTTTGTCAGTGAATGAAAAATGCCTAGAATTTCTCCGAACAGTGGTTAATAGGAGGTATCCTAACAGAGTTCAAAATGTACCTGAATTTCTGATATGTCCATTGAGTATGCGGACACAGAAATATCTTAAACAGTGTTAGAGGCAATTTACACATTATTATTTACAGATTTACAAGTTGTATCTGCCCGTATAACACATCAGAAGATCAGGTACATTTTGAACACTCTTAGGTCAGTGTCTATCCCTTCTTTCAAAGAAATCCCTTTTTCCTTTGTGATTATACACTTCTGATATACTCCTGTTCGTATCAGAGGCGGATCCAGGACCGACTTCTGGGGGGGGGGCGGTGGGTTACCATACTGCTACTTTAAAGGGCTCCAATCTTTGGGATGGGTTTTATTTATATATATAAAATAAGAAAGTTTCCTCTTCTGGGGGGGGGGGGCGATCGCCCCGATCGTCCCCCCTGGATCCGCCCCTGGTTCGTATACAGACTCCTGATTCTACTTTTAGTACTGGAGTTGTTAATTTGTTTTAATGATCTCAAATAAATCAATAATCAGATATCTTAAATAATCATTTTGTCAATAGAATTTCCAATCATCCATTTTTTTAAAAATTTGCTTGTGCATACCTTATATCAAGTTTTTTTTTTTTTCATATTTGCGGCTGCCATTATTCACGGGGTTGGTATAAGCCTATCCAGGATACTTAAAGAATAGGACCTCTTGTATGTCAAATACGTAAATTTCACTTTTTTTCTTGTTTAAATCATATTTGGCTTTGTGCGATTTCTTAAAAGGGATTTTACTCCAACGATTTGATTTGATAGTTTTTTCCCCTTTCTTGATTTAATATATCAATTTTCCCCCTTCTATTTAGATTTTGTTCGACAGATCTATTTGATTTTTTTATTTGATTGGTATATAAATTAATGCTTCTTTAATAATCCATTCAATTAGATTGGTTGGCTGGTTGAATTGGAGTTAGCTTCTCTTTCAACAACGAGGCTAAAAGAGACGTAGGTCTGTAATTTATCTTGTGTTTGAACCGCATGAGATCATACCGAAATTGGAATTTTGACCTTCTCTGCCAAAGGCGCGATGCTAACCGTATAGTCGCAAAGGAGTTTCATTAGAGACGACAAAAGATCCACAACATGTCGGGGTATATTGGGGTTCTGTAGTAAAGCCGTGTTAGGAGGAAGAACTTTAAGAGTTTTTTTTTAAAGCCCTTACATATACGCAGGAAGAAAATGACATATGGCCCTATTTCCTTCTGATAATATGAATATATTAGTCACTGCATAAATGTAGGACCAGGGCCGTACTGGCCAGGCAAGAAACCGGGAAATTTCCCGGTGGACCCTGGACGGTGAAATTTTTTAGTGGGCCCTCCGTCTTGTATCTTAAATAGCGGTATATGTACAAACAGGCACACGTCACGCAGACTTCGCATACGGAAGTAACGGAACGGAGGACGATAACACTTGAGTACCGGCAATACAGTAAGCTAATCCTAGACCAGCGTTGCCAGCCCATAATGTTGCGAAAACAGCCTTTCACATTTTTCGTAATTCTACCCTTGAAAAGTTTCTGATTTCCCCTTCTGCTCTATAATTTTGCTAATATTGAAGTATTCAGCTAAATTGAAATCTCAAATAATGCCATAACTTGAAACTAAATAATAATTAAAATTTTACAGCACCGTTGTTTTCCATATAGAAAGTATATAGGGCTGGATTAAGATCATTTGGGGCTTTGGAGAGGGAAAATACAAAGGGGTCTCATCAAAAACTTTTATGATAGACCCTCTCTCAACATGTTTAAAAGGGGTCCATGAATTATATAGGTGTGACTCGTGTAATGTTTTTTAAACTTTTGTGGTGAAAATGTTTTCAGTTATTTTTAAAATTTTGGGGGCCCCTTGGTCACGGAGTCCTGGAGCAAAAAATGAAAACTCAAATCATTTTTTTCTTTTTAAAAAAGAGGAAAATATTTATATATTTAGAGGAAACCACTATGTTTCAGGTAAATAGCTCTTTAACCGATGCATTTTAAAACGCGTATTAAGGGCATCATAAGGGGCTTTGTGCAGATGCAAATTTAAGTCAGTTTCCCTTCCGTTCCGCCGAAAATACTTAAAGGAAATAAATAAATTTCATTCATTGATACTTTATTTAAAAAGATCTATCTACGTATGGGTAAGATCATAGATTTGTATAAACAGCTGTTGTAAAGTAAATTGAACAGATATAAACATATTTAAAGAAATAACTGAAAAATATACATTTTGATTTTACTGATGATATAGAATTTTGTTTTTGGCTAATGAGTTATTTTAATATTTTGATACATTGTAGACAGCAGTTTAACGGAGGTACCTTTTGCGAGATTTATGTTTACAGCAATTCCACCTCGCTTCTGTGAAAGTTGTGTGAAGTGGGGGGTGAGGGGGAGAGACAGCCTCTGCAAGGATTCATATCATACTAGATGCATACTTTCAGGTTGTGCTCTTCTGGGGATGATAGAAGAACATCAGAATATTATTCGTTCTATCATCTTTACAGTCAGGAATCTATTGTTAATACAGGACAATGGAGAATTGTTGCAGTTGAATAAATTGTAAATAACTTCTGATGCTTCATGTATGTTTGTATATGCCTCAGGGGCGCCTATGAGGGGTTCATGGCACAGATGAGCCATTGTTATTTTTAGGGGGACATATGGACCCTAGTAGCAGAGATCACTTGTAAACCGCTTGCAATAAGCTTGAATTGCAAGGCGGCAAGCTAGCATCCCGCTTGATTGGAAAGTATGGAAGCATGCAAGCTGGATTCCAGTAACCAATTTATTTGGTGGCAACCTTGCATTCAGTGTTCCATTCAAGCTTGACGCAAGCGTTTTACAAGTCAGATCAAGTCAATAGCCAATGAACGGCCAGTGATGCTATGACGCTCTGTGAAGGATCTAAAGCATCGCTTGCAAGTACAACAAAACGTAGATTGTATGAAAGCATACATTTCATGTGCAAGCATAGAAAGCCAAAAGCAAACCATGCGCCAACTGGCCGAAAGCTTTCTTGCTACCAGGGAAGTAATGGAACTTGTACAGAAGATTGTACAGTTGCAAGAGAAGAATGAGGGATTAGGCATTTCGTTAGACCAGTTAGTGACAGGGGAGAAATTACTGCCTTAAAAAAGTTTTAAATCTGCATTTTAAAACTTTTCAGCATATTTGATCTGAATGACATTCCCGGACTCCCTTTTGTTGTCGGTGGAGGGGACAGTACGTACATAGAGTGGGCCCCCTATAAAGTACTCTACTGGTGGGGCCCCTGAGTTACAGTACGACCCTGTGTAGGATATATTTTACAGGTTATTGTTCTATAATTATAGTTCGATGGTAACAAGTGAAGGGTCCAAATGGATGAATCGAGTTGCGAGATGAGACATAGTGCATCTGATAGAGGGTATGAAAATATGTGTATGTGCAAAGCTATAGCGCCTGAACGCCATAAGAAACGGAGAGGGATGGAGTCAAAGTTGTTGGGAGAACAGATATGCTATGTTATAGAAATGCATCAAATAAACTGTTCAATCGTAAAAATACTGAAAGATAGATAATGCAAACGGTGGTAGTTTCACATATCGGCAAAAGAAGAATGAGCAGAGTAGATCACGACCCTCTGCCGCCATCTTGAAATTCGCCATTTTGAAATATGATTTTTTATGATAATGATGATAATAATAACAATGATGATAATAATAATAATGGTAGTGTACGAAATGGTGGAATGAAGAAATTAGGAGGAAGGGAGAGAACCCCCGAGAAAATCCGCGCACATAATAATCGTCCACTTTGCGAGAATTTAGATTGAACATGGAACCTCACAAATCAGAGATGAACACTGTGCCACTGCAGCTTCTCTTACCGGGAATCGAACTAGGAATTCCATGCACCATAGGCACGCGCTCTAGCCAATATACCAGCGAGGAGAGCTACCTATCACACATTACACGGGCGCAATGTCTGTTAGGTTAGATTTCTATTCGTAGCAAATGCTTCATTAAATTGTGGGTTCTATCTTATATAACTTCACTATTGAAAAAGCATCTTAAGATCTGTGAGGAAAAAGTAATTGGAGTCTTCTTTATCTTTTCAGGCACAAAGATTTTTTTTTTTTTTTTTTTTTTTTTTGTTACAATACTATTTGTCGAGAACAGGCGTTGAAGGCCCAAAGGCTATGACTGGAGATAAAGTCATGGAGCTGATGTCAACACTCCGGTCTTCTTTACTTCCCCAGGTTATCTCAGGTTCTCTTAGAGAGGTTGTGTGAACCTAGAGCTGCATTTGAATAATTCAGAACGAAAAAAAAAAAATTCCCGACCGCAGATGCTTTACTGACTACGCTACCGTGTTATCACTATTTATTAAAACTTATTTTCTTATGTTATATTGCTTTGCTGTTTACAGTATCTTATCTTTCAACTTTAGGTTTTGCTATGTGGCTCCTAATTTTTGAATTCTAGTGGTGCTGCCTAATTTTCCGTGTTTACCCAGTAACGAAAGATAATTAAAGACCTACTCGACTGAATTTTCAACTAAAAAAGCTAGGCACTGGTTACAGATGTGGAGAGCAGTTATGTGGCTGGCCATAACCTTTGTGGTAGTTCAACGTGCAATGCCGTTCAACGGCCACATTGCCTAGTAACGAGAGGGGCGTTCGCATCTTTTAACACAGTAACTAATTATGAAATTTAGTATTTTAAAAAAATCGCCCCAACCGAACATTTGTGTCCTATGCTATCTACCTGACTGATTAATCGAACATTCCTCAGTTGACTTGATGTTCCTAAATTTCGCTAATTCCACTCATTTAGAGATACCAGGAGTACGTAACACGACAGGGACGTTAACACATATATATATCGAGAACAGTTAAAAGTTCAAAGGATCCCACTGGGAATCTAACCTGAGACCATGTACATCGAGAATTCACGCCCTAGTCACTAGACCGATGGGGTTACCCACTTGGCCACCGCTTTCATTATACTTACATTTACCAGTAACAAATAAATGTAAATAAACGTAAAATTAGAATAGTAATTAAAATAACAACTGTATGTAATTGCGACAACTTATTTTTCTGTTCTTGTTCACAGTATACGCAGTATATTACAAATGTGCTATCCGTGGGTTTCTGGCAAGAGGACCCTCGAACTGAGTTCATGTAAGTATTCAATCACATTATTGTGTAAGCAATTTTTCTTACCCTATCGTGTACTATCACATGACCGATTCCATTTCAAATCGTCCAGGCAAAACAAAATTGGTCCCCATCATAGTTGTTGATTTTAGTTTAGCGTCCCTTTCAGCAGCGAGGCTATATGAAACGTGGACCTACTGATTAACGTGGAATCCGAACCACATGAGCTCCCGCCGGGAATTGAACCCGGGTCTCCCACGCCAAAGGCGCGTACGTTAACCGGTTAGCCACGGAGGAGCTCTGGTCCCCATTATAGTTTCAGATTTCATTCATTTCTTTTATATGGGATCTACATGCAATATTATTAGACCCGTATTTTTTCTAATAATTTTGTATGTAGTTTCTCATTTTAAAAAAATAATATCTTAGAGACTCATGTAAACCAACCTGGACGATTTGAAATGGAATCACTCACATAATATGTTGTTCAGTTTGATAGTTAGTAGTTCAGAGTCTTGAGAACTTGTGCTTTTTTTTATCCTATTGATTTATTTGGAGAAGTATTTTATTTACAATGCTAAGTTTGTGTTTACTTGTTTGTTAGAGTCAAATGTTGGAACGTAAATTTCTCACATTTACATACAAGGTTTCCTTCGGTCTCTGTGATTCTGGAAGGTCAAGAAACAAATTCCCATCAAACCATGTTCAGCAAAAATGGAGACTCATTAGTAGAATATAAGATTTTAGGGCATTAGATGATGACTTTTGGCAATATTGCTTTATTTGTATCTAGAACACATGCAGAGTTGCTAACAGAAATACGAGTTTGTGGAAAATTGTGGTGGTACTACTTAACATCATCTGTATAAAATGGCTGGGGTCGGTGGTGCTTCCTTGAGATTTAGTAACAGCGCACGTCTTGGTGGGAAAAAGGAAAGGAAATCTTTCAGTTTAACGTCCCACAATTATGCCCGTGTTATGCAAAGGGAGACGGAAGATTAAGGCAAGTGAATGATGATGGAAGAATAGATGGAATGAAAATGTGGGAGGAAACGGGAGTACTCTGAGAAAACCCACGGATACGATGTTGTCCACCACGAACTTACTTGACCGGGGAACGAATTAGAGACCCCACTCCCCAGAGGTAAGTGCTGTACTACTGAGCCACTGTGCCCTCTTCCTTGGTGGAGTCTATGCTTGATCTCGAATCGATTCGATTCGCGGTGAAAACATAGAACGTACGACCGACATTCAGACCCCATTTTAAGTGGTAGGTCTCGCTCTGTAACTTTGGCTGCTAACAAAGGACATTAATATAAATCAATTAATTGTCAGTCTTTTTTAAGGATACACAAAATCAGCGAAAGAAATATTTTTGAACAATATATTCTAGTAGTGCTTTTAAACATGATGATACCTATATTAACTATGAGTGTTTAGAACTATTTCCTTAATAACGCTGACTCGTGTCCACCCTTAAATTGTTCAATCCATCTAAACACTAACCATCGTAAACCTAAGCCTGCATCATCACACACTTTTGAGGGTATATAGCGTTGACGCACTCTCATGAAACTGGGATGCAAATGTTCATTATGTTACCCAAAAGAAAAACTGAACCCTTGTACTAAATTTCTATTTAATATATTAAATGCATTATACTTCAGATAATTGGAGAGCCTTTCATTGGATATAAAAAGTTGTAGGCCTATTATTTTAAAGATAAGTAAGAAATAAAGATAAAAGCAATTTCACCGATTCGAAGTAGCGTAACGTCTGATGTTAATTCTGTATGTTATAATCAGGGGTAAAAGTGGATCTGAAAAGGTAGGGGTACGGTAGCAAGCGGCATGATGTCACGCCGCCCCCCGCCTATCCTTACCCCTTTTAATTTCTTAGGAACTGGGGGACATCGTAATATTTTTACGAGGTCGGGGATGGTGTTCTCCCGCGTTCCCTCACTTTTATCCCTGGTTATAATTCGCATATCGATTAAAAGAAACGATCGGGTTTAACTCTTAACATACCAAGCGGGGTCCTCTAGGAACCCCAGAGGGCGATATTTGGTGATACTGCTGCAACTATAAGAATCAATTTATTCTCGATTTTTATGTGTGTCCTGCATCCGTTTGGGATATACTATCTATTACATAATTAGATCAACGATGCGTTCGTTAAAAAAAAAAATACAAAAAATAAAAACACACTGGAAAATGTAAAAGCTCCATTGTTAAACTTGTATTTCAGATTTACAAACACAAAAGTATAAAATTGTACGAAAAACTGAATATTGCTCAATTAAACATAATATTTGATGTCAACATTGCTCATTTAACTTAGGTATGCTTTTAGATACCCAAAAAATAATAATTTGAGTTGCAATACTATGTTGAGAAATTAAAATAATACTTGGGGTCCCCAGAAGACCCCAGCTTGGTAAACAACGTTGACGAGTTAGGCTTGGTACGTTAAGGGTTAAATGAACATTTAAGAGTCGTAAGAATGATTGTCTGTTCTCAGGAGTAACAAAATATCTGAAAAAATCTTCAAGGGATACTAAAATTGTAATCCATTCAATAAATAAACTCTTTCGCTTTTTTTTTTTTTTTTTTTTTTTTTTTTAATGAACAATTACCCACATGTTCTCTTGCCTCTACTTGAGAGTCACGTAGTGATCCGAAACACAGTTTTGAAATGGATGGGGGTAAAAGAGCATATGTTTTAGTACATCTGCTAGTCAAGCTAATAAATATAGTAAGACAACAAAGACTAGAGAACATAGTAAGATCCAATAGCTCTGATTCTAATTTTCCATGTTATCCCTTGACGCTATGGGCAGGCTAAATAAAATTTAGTAGTGATAGATTGAATATTTTGAACCATTAATGCGAACTACCTGTTATACAGAGGACGAAGATTTATGGTCAACCACGATTAGCCATGATTTGCAGTTACAGGGAAAATTTAAGAGATTGTTCAGCCCGGCTTCCAGGCATGGACGTCCGCAGGACTTTTTCAAGGAGGTAAAATACTGATTCCACGGAAGGGGGGGAGGACAAAAGACCGACACACAAACTCAGTCGCGAATACACAATATTTTGATACACGAGGGCACATAATACATCAAGTAAAACAACAGTTATTTACGCGCATATGCTTATTAACTACAGTAAATAATCTATAATACCAGATACTATATTATTTAATATGAATATATTAAGTGTTATAACATTTAAGTAAGCAAATTAGTATGTCTTGACATGCACTTCCAAAAACCTTTCAAAACCCAGGGAGGCAACATCCCCTTTGCCCCTTCCCCGCTGCGGGCAGCCATGCTTCCTAGTGTTTTGTGTCTATACTTATATGCTGCTTCAAAGATTCAGGAGAGAGAAAATGCATCTTGGTAATCTATCAGAAGTCCATGCCATTTCATTTTCAATCTCCCGCTCTTCGGTTTGTTTCTTAATTTGTCAGCTCGAGGTTTTCTATAAACTTTTTAGTCTGTTAGTTGGCAACATTTACACACTGCCGTCTGCGTTGTTTACAAGAGCTGCAAAGCTTCGTGAAAAAACGAGTAGTGAGGTCATAATGAAAGGAGAATTGTCATATTTAAATAAACAGAGCAAGGATGTAAAATACGTTTTTTTAACACGTTTTTTTTAGTTGAGATTTCTTTATAGTTTATTAGAATACTTACCAACATATCCTCACAAACCAATAAATGTTGATAGTAAAGTAGTTTAGATTGATCGAGCTCCTGGGCCTTCAAATTTTGTCACCCCCCCCCCCCCCCGTTACGAAATCCTGGCTAAACGAACTAATATATGTTCCAGTAAAATTGTTTCGAATGATCGAGCCCCTGGTGTGATGACCACAGTATTCATGTCACGGACCCCCCCCCCCCTTCACGAAATCCTCGCTACGTGCCTGGAGATGTTATTGTTTCCCTATGTACAGTTCTTGCCAAATAAATCATTTCGACAGTGTTTGTGAAATCGAATATGCGCTTGGGTGCAGAAAACAATCGAATGGACGCTTTCTCATAAAGTTATGTCCATGAAGTTAGCAGGCCACCTATGGCAGGCCAGAACTTCAACTTCACAGTTCGTTAATGCTTCGTTAGTGCTCCTTAGTGCCGCAAACCCCATCGTTAGTGCTACAAAAATAACGCCGCAATTTTAATAGTTACTATTGGCCTGCTAACTTCATGCCAGCAGGCCAACATATCAGAATCACACCATAAGTGAAATAGCCGGTTTCAGCATCGTTAGTGCTCGTTAGTGCTGTAAACAATAACGTTAGTGCTTCTATATATACAGTTTTTAGGGTAACAAAATGGGTCAGTTTTATGAAGCTAGCATGAACTTAGCAGGCCACCTATGGCAGGCCATTATTTCAACTTCACAGATCGGTAGTGCTTCGTTAGTGCTCGTTAGTGCCGCAAACCCCATCGTTAGTGCTACAAAAATAACGCCGCAATTTTCACCAGTCACTAATGGCCTGCTAAGTTCATGCCAATGAACTTTGCAGGCCACATATGGCAGGACACAACTGGGATTTTACACATCGTTAGTGTTCCGTTAGTGCTTGTTAGTGCCGCAAACCCCATCGTTAGTGCTACAAAAATAACGTCTGAATTTTAATAGTTACTATTGGCGTGCTAACTTCATGCTAGCAGGCCAACATATCAGAATCACACCATAAGTGAAATAGCCGGTTTCAGCATCGTTAGTGCTCGTTAGTGCTGTAAACAATAACGTTAGTGCTTCTATATATACAGTTTTTAGGGTAACAAAATGGGTCAGTTTTATGAAGCTAGCATGAACTTAGCAGGCCACCTATGGCAGGCCAGAATTTCAACTTCACAGATCGGTAGTGCTTCGTTAGTGCTCGTTAGTGCCGCAAACCCCATCGTTAGTACTACAAAAATAACGCCGCAATTTTCACCAGTCACTATTGGCCTGCTAACTTCATGCCAATGAACTTTGCAGGCCACATATGGCAGGACACAACTGGGATTTTACACATCGTTAGTGTTCCGTTAGTGCTTGTTAGTGCCGCAAATCCCATCGTTAGTGCTACAAAAATAACGCCGCAATTTTAATAGTTACTATTGGCGTGCTAACTTCATGCTACAGGCCAACATATCAGAATCACACCATAAGTGAAATAGCCGGTTTCAGCATCGTTAGTGCTCGTTAGTGCGTAACAATAACGTTAGTAACAATAACGTTAGTGCTTCTATATATACAGTTTTTAGGGTAACAAAATGGGTCAGTTTTATGAAGCTAGCATGAACTTAGCAGGCCACCTATGGCAGGCCATTATTTCAACTTCACAGATCGTTAGTGCTTCGTTAGTGCTCGTTAGTGCCGCAAACCCCATCGTTAGTGCTACAAAAAAAAACGCCGCAATTTTCACCAGTCACTATTGGCCTGCTAAGTTCATGCCAATGAACTTTGCAGGCCACATATGGCAGGACACAACTGGGATTTTACACATCGTTAGTGCTCCGTTAGTGCTCGTTAGTGCCGCAAACTCCATCGTTAGTGCTACAAAAATATCGCCGCAATTTTAATAGTTAGTATTGGCCTGCTAACTTCATGCTAGCAGGCCAATATATCAGAATCACACCATAAGTGAAGTAGCCGGTTTCAGCATCGTTAGTGCTGTAAACATTAACGGTAGTGCTTCTATATATACAGTTTTTAGGGCAACAAAATGGGTCAGTTTTATGAAGCTAGCATGAACTTAGCAGGCCACCGATGGCAGGCCAGAATTTCAACTTCACAGATCGTTAGTGCTTCGTTAGTGCTCCTTAGTGCCGCGAACCCTATCGTTAGTGCTACAAAAATAACGCCTGAATTTTCACCAGTCACTATTGGCCGGCTAATTTTATGCCAATGAACTTGGCATGCCACATGTGGCAGGCCAAAACTAGGATTTCCCAAGTAGTTAGTGCTTTGTTAGTGCTCGTTAGTGCCGCAAACCCCATCGTTAGTGCTACAAAAATAACGCCGCAATTTTAATAGTTAATATTGGCCTGCTAACTTTATGCCAGCAGGCCAAGATATCAAAATCACACAATAAGTGAAATTGCCAGTTCGAGCTTTGTTATTGCTCGTTAGTGCTATAAATATTAACATTAGTGCTTCTATATGGGTCCGTTTTATGAAGCTAGCGTGAACTTAGCAGGCCACTTATGGCAGTACAGAATTACAATTTCACAGATCGTTAGTGCTTCGTTAGTGCTCGTTAGTTCTCCAAACCCCATCGTTAGTGCTACAAAAATAACGCCTGAATTTTCACCAGTGACTATTGGCCAGCTAACTTCATGCCAATGAACTTGGCAGGCCACACCTAGGATTTCACACATTGTTAGTACTTCGTTAGTGCTCGTTAGAGCCGGAAACTCCATCGTTAGTGCTACGAAAATAAGTCTCAATTATGATATAATAGTTACTATTGGCCTGCTAATTTCATGCCAGCATGCTACCATATCAAAATCACCCCATAAATGAAGTGGCCGCTTCGAGCGCCGTTAGTGCTCGTTAGTGCTTTAGAGCATTAACGTTAGTGCTTGTATGTATTCAGTTTTTTGAGTAGTAAAATGAGTCCGTTTTATGAAGCTGGCATGCCACATATAGCAGACCACGATTTGGATTTTACACATCGTAAATGCTTCGTTAGTGCCCGTTAGTGCCGCAAACTCCATCATTAGTGCCAGAAAAATAACGTTTCAATTTTTATTAATAAAAGTAAGTATTGCCATGCTAACTTCATGCCAATGAACTTGGCAGGCCACATATGGCAGGCCACAACTGTGATTTCACACATTGTTAGTGCTTCGTTAGTGCTGGTTAGCAGTGATTTATTTGTGGATTTTGTAGAAGGGGGGAATATTCATGCAAGATTGTGTTCCGTATAGCAGAAGAACTTTAAAGTGGGGTTGGGACAACGTTATTTTTAAACCTACCTACTTTGAAATTATGATACTAGTTTGATAGGGGACCCCCAAGTTCATTTTTTTTTTCACTTTTTTAATGCGGTCTATAATGCGGTTTCCGACGTCGCACTACCTTCAGACGAAAGCCCGTTACTTTGTGTACCGGAATTACTTGCCTTTTCATCCTCAGAAGCTTTTCTTTTATTAAAGTATAGTCTAATATCCATTTTCTTATAACGTGCTTGTCAACGAAGAAACTACCAATTCACAACTGCTGTGACTGCTCACTGATAACTGAAAATGTTTATTGTTATTATTTTTATTACTGTGCTACTCATATTTAGAATGATAAGCAGTGGTATCAGCTGGAAGATTTTCCTTCTAGAAACAATTCTATAAACAAGACCAGCATAGTTTGCGAGAAAACATACTTAAAAAAGGTTACTAAAACATGAAGTTGAATGATTGGGGAGCAGGAAAATTCGGTGTAAGAAAACTCGGTGTAGGAAAATTCGGTGTACGGAAAACTCGGTGTGGGGAATGTTCGGTGTAAAGAAAGATTCGTTGTAGTAGACCGTAGGATTTATTAAAAACTCAACTTTGAGGATAAATGAGTGTATTAGTTTTAAGTTCAAACTTTGTGTAGAAGGTACTTTTGCTGTCTACTATACCAAATTTTGAAAAATTGTGATCGTGAAATAATTTGAATTCTAGATTTCGACGGATTTTAACATTTCATGGCCCTTACATGACGAGAAATTTGTTTTTTGATGTCCGTTCGTGTGATTTAGCGAAGCAACCATCGCTACCAATCGACATTTTATTTAAAACTTAAGTTTTTATGCTATTTTGGAAGGTCTCCTAGAATTTTCTACTTAAAAAAAAAAAAAAAAAATGCAGGTTACTAGACGGGTAAAGTTAAAAATTGTAGATTTTTCAAAAATGTTCTGTTTAACGATTTTATGTCTATTTTATAAATAAATATTTAAATCTAAATTCTTCAAAAACGACATAGTTTATTTATGTTACTCAAAGGTGTAAAAATAAATGCCTCAACTAAAGTATCTACGTTTGATTGAAGAGAAGCCAATAAGGAGTCAATAGGGTTGCAGTACTTGTTTACCTTAACTTAAGGCAAACAAACTAAAGTGTCTGCTTGGAGGAGAAGTAAACTATTTGTACAAATATTATCTGATAAAACCATTCTGCTTTATATTGCCCTTTCCACTAAGACTTTTTTGATCAATATATTTTTGCATCTTACATATGTATATGCAGATGTTCAAAACTCACAGATTCATTTGGCTCTAGAATTTCTAACTGAAGTCCGGTTTTCATGCAGTTTGTTGTAAATCATCAAGGAAGGATGGGAAATTTATGGAACTATGTTTACTGTTTTAAATTCATCCGGGGTAATATCGAGCAGGCCGTAAGAAAAACAGCAAATATTCGCCATTGTACGTTACAGTTCGAATGAGATATTGGATATTTGAAGCGAAATTGAAGAATACAAATTAAGTGTTAGTGAAATGAAATGAAATCTTTAAGTTTTACGTCCCACGGATATGCCGGTTAGACTAAAGGAGACGGTGATGATGAGAATTGAGTGAAATGATGGAATGAAGAAAGTGGGAGGAAACGGGAGAATCCCGCGAAAACCCACGAGCACGGTGTTTGTCCTCCACAAAGTCCACACGGCGCGATTTGGGATCGAACCAGGGACCCCAAGCATCGGAGGTGAACGCTCTACCATTGAGCCACCACGCCTCCCAAAATTAAGTGTTAGTGGTAGCACACATAAATCACATGTTGAATAGCCGGTTTCTCGCTACAAACGACAGAGGGATTTCTTGGGAGACTTAAAGAGTCGGTAACTGAGATCTTCCACAACATCCGCCAGCGGGGTCCGATGCTTCCCTGCCTTACTCAGAAGCGATCCTGTTTCCTGCAATTTATTCACTAGCGACCATATTATATTCCTGTTTGGGGCAGAACGTGAGGCAAAGTTGCGTGTAACTGCCCTTTGCGTAGCAACAACAGATCCGGGTCTCCAAAATCTTTTTAACGATAAAATCATTGCTCCAAAGAGTACATTATTGTAACTGTGTCCTGGTCATATTCGTACAGTAGCACAGCATAATTCTCAATACAACGGCCCAGTTTCCTGTTTCTTATTGACCGTCGCGAGGTTGTCATCTAACGAAGAAACTCGAATCTCCACACCGCACCTCCCTAATTCCAATTCGGTACAGTGGCGAATACTTGCTGCTTTTCTAGAGGCGTGGTCGATATTACCCCAAATGAATTTTAACCAGTAAGCATAGTTCCATAAATCTTCCAACGTTCCTTGATCATTTGCCACAAACCACATGAAAATCGGACTTCAGTTAAAAATTCTAGACCCAAATGAAATCCGTGAGTTTTAAAAGAATCACCTTGTATATGTTCTATGATGTACTATATAGGAAAGGTGTTTTTAGTTATTCCTATAACTATTCTCTGAACTTATAGTTGTAATTGTCTTATTTCTGACAAATGGTGTCAACTTCATTGTGTGATGAAAAGTAGTTTATAGTAATATCCCGCAAAAGACATGAAAGAGGTATTGGACTCAAGGCAGAAAAATAAATTTTGCTTTTCTTGAAATAGGTAATAACATTTTATTCGTTACATTATATGGTTTTCGTTTTCACAATATGAAATGACGTAAATTATCGAAAGTGGTAATATTCAATATGTATTACACCGAATCTACCTTACACCAAAATTTCCCCACACCGAGTTTTCCGTGCACCGAATTTTCTGTACACCGAGTTTTCTTACACCGAATTTTCCTAAACCCGAATCATTGTACTTTAAAACAGACTGTATAGCCTAAGAAAGGTGGAAAATATCTTCCCAGGCTGGGAAGACTAAATTAAACTTAGAGACAGGGAAACCAAAACTTAGAAGGGGGGAAATTCCCAGGCTTCCCTGGCTACAAATAAATCCCTGCTGGTTAGTGCTGCAGACCCCATCGTTAGTGCTAGAGAAATAACGTTTCAATTCATATGTGAGGTTAAATGGTGGTGGCTTGTCAGCTTCATGAAACGGGTCCATTTTTTAAACAATAACTGTACATATAGAAGCACTAACATTAATGTTTATAGCACTAACAAGCACTAACGCTGCTCCAACCGTCCACTTCATTTATGGAGTGATTTTGATATGTTGGCCTGTTCGCATAAAATTAGCAGGCCAATAGTGACTGTTAAAAATTGAGACGTTGTTTTTGTAGCACTAACTATGGGGTTTGCGTGACTAACGGGAAATAAAGAAGCACTAACTATGTGCAAAATCGAAATTGTGGCCTGCCATAGGTAGTATCCCAAGTTCTTCAGAATGAAGTTAGCAGCAAATAGTAACAATTAAAATTGAGACGTTATTTCTGTAGCACCAACGATGGGGTCTGCAGCACTAACGAGCACTAACGAGCACTAACGAAGCACTAACGATGTGTAAAATCCAAGTTGTGGCCTGCCATATGTGGCCTGCGAAGTTCATTGGCATGACGTTAGCAGGCCAATAGTGACTGGAGAAAATTGCGGCGTTATTTTTGTAGCACTAACAATGGGGTTTGCGGCACTAACGAGCACTAACGAAGCACTAACGATCTGTGAAGTTGAAATTCTGGCCTGCCATAAGTGGCCTGCTAAGTTCATACTAGCTTTATAAAACTGACCCATTTTGTTACCCTAAAAACTGTATATATAGAAGCACTACCGTTATTGTTTACAGCACTAACGAGCACTAACGATGCTGAAACCGGCTATTTCACTTATGGTGTGATTCTGATATGTTGGCCTGCTGACATGAAGTTAGCAGGCCAATAGTAACTATTAAAATTGCGGCGTTACTTTTGTAGCACTAACGATGGGGTTTGCGGCACTAACGAGCACTAACGGAGCACTAACGATGTGTAAAATCCCAGTTGTTTCCTGCCATATGTTGACTGCAAAGTTCATTGGCATGAAGTTAGCAGGCCAATAGTGACTGGTGAAAATTGCAGCGTTATTTTTGTAGCACTAACGATGGGGTTTGCGGCACTAACGAGCACTAACGAAGCACTAACGATCTGTGAAGTTGAAATTCTGGCCTGCCATAGGTGGCCTGCTAAGTTCATGCTAGCTTCATAAAACTGACCCATTTTGTTACCCTAAAAACTGTATATATAGAAGCACTACCGTTATTGTTTACAGCACTAACGAGCACTAACGATGCTGAAACCGGCTATTTCACTTATGGTGTGATTCTGATATGTTGGCCTGCTGGCATGAAGTTAGCAGGCCAATAGTAACTATTAAAATTCAGACGTTATTTTTGTAGCACTAACGATGGGGTTTGCGGCACTAACGAGCACTAACGGAGCACTAACGATGTGTAAAATCCCAGTTGTCTCCTGCCATATGTGGCCTGCAAGGTTCATTGGCATGAAGTTAGCAGGCAAATAGTGACTGGTGAAAATTCAGGCGTTTTTTTTTGTAGCACTAACGATGGGGTTTGCGGCACTAACGAGCACTAACGAAGCACTAACGATCTGTGAAGTTGAAATTCTGGCCTGCCATAGGTGGCCTGCTAAGTTCATACTAGCTTCATAAAACTGACCCATTTTGTTACCCTAAAAACTGTATATATAGAAGCACTAACGTTATTGTTTACAGCACTAACGAGCACTAACGATGCTGAAACCGGCTATTTCACTTATGGTGTGATTCTGATATGTTGGCCTGCTGGCATGAAGTTAGCAGGCCAATAGTAACTATTAAAATTGCGGCGTTATTTTTGTAGCACTAACGATGGGGTTTGCGGCACTAACGATCACTAACGAAGCACTAACGATCTGTGAAGTTGAAGTTCTGGCCTGCCATAGGTGGCCTGCTAACTTCATGGACATCATAAAGTTCCCTAATTTGATTTTGATATGGTTTACTTACTTATCAAACGAAAGTTGGAAGATATCTAATACTTGATAAAACCTGTTATTAAGCTTTAGTCTTGTAAAAGTGCTCAGCTTTTGTACAAATTCATGAGATACGTTCTATAAATGCTGTGAACTTTAACTACTAGGACATACATAAAAAGAGGTGTTTATATTGCTGTGCGTAAAACACGTTCAACACATGTGAAATGTATTTATTGGTATTTCACGTTATTAGAATAGATTGTTACATACTCGGACTCCTGATGTTATTGGTATAACAAAGCAATTTACAATAAAGCAGTAATCATGACTCGATAAATACTGTTAGATATTGTTTTTGTTTATACATTTCGGTACATAAATAATAATAATAATAATAATAATAATAATAATAATAATAATAATAATAATAATAATAATAATAATAATAAAAAGCACAATGTAATTCATACCATATGTGTATTTTTAAGTACTAGATATATCATGCCTTTGAGTATTAATTTTTCTTCTTGAAAAATGAGTTTAAAATATTAAAATATGTGTAATAAAATGTAAAATGTAGGCTAGGACTAGGGGGTGCCAAAATGTCACTTTGCCCGGGTGAAAATTTTGCCTTTTTCCGCCCTTGCTGACTGTCATGCATTTCCTTTTTAAATTTGCTATTTGCTTCTTGCGGATCTAATGTTTGTATCTCGTGAGGATGAACGAAACAATTGGTCTGAAGTGATTATATTCCTGTCTAATATACCAAACGACAACAACAAGGAAAAATAAAATGGAACCATAAATATTCTATAATTCTATAAATTTAATTTTTATACTTCTATACGAATTTTCAGATAAAGACTAACATTAGAAATTATTGTGAGAACTATATTCTTAGATCACCTGATTAAGGTTGATGTTGGATTGGATTTGAGTTTAGCTTCTCTTTCAGCAGCAAGGCTATATAAGACGTTGACCTACAGCTTAATGTAGAATCCGAATTACATAAGCCCCAGCCGGGAATCTAACCCGAGTCACCCAGGACAAAAGCACACATGTTAACCATGTAGCCACGAGAGACTTCCTAAAGCTGAATATTATGTCTGTACTATTGTGTCAGTTCCTTTATTTGTCATGTCTACTATCGATCGTGAGATTAAGCAGTTGTAGATTTTCATATTGTTCTTATATGAATCGGTAATGTATTATTGTAACTTTTCGCTGCTATCATAAATTTGATATTGTACGTACCAGAGATTTAGCGGTTCTCACTGTCAGTAATGAAGAAAATTATTTGTACGAGGATAAGTCAATAAATATCTGCAATCAATTTTTATTATTTATTACCACAAGAGTGCAATGTTTTTATTCACATCACTTTTCAACATATTCACACTGCTTTTTAATGCACTTAGTTCACCATTGCACAAGCTTTCCCTCTGCAAAGAAAAGGTTTTGGTTGCGCAGCAAGCTACGAATGCACTGTTTGCTTCACCTGTTGATTGGACCTGAATCGATAGCCTCTGAGAGCATCTTTAAGTGTACCAAACAGATGGTAATCCGATGGGACAAGAGTAGGACTTTTTTTAAAAAAATTTGGGCATAAGGATTTGCCCTTGTCTACATCAGTTTCTTCCGCTTAATATTATCTATTTATTAGTATATGTCCAGGGCCGAATTTATTGCTAGGCACGAATGTTGTTCGAAAATTTAATAAACAACACGAAAAATGGAAAAGTTGAATAATAATAATAATAATAATAATAATAATAATAATAATAATAATAATAATAATAATAATAATAATAATAATAATAATAATAAACACCCTTCAAGTAATAATTCATTTAGCCACTCTATTGACTTCAATCATTGGTGGTTGGAGTTCGGTGAATATTCAGTAAGATTTAATCGACATCTTCGCTCAGAAGAAAGCAAGAAGGGAATACTTTAAATTTATTATAAAAGTAAATACTTATACAAATCTGTTCTCGGATATTGACAACAAATTTACGTATACTGTTTTATAATATCCTTTTCTCTCATTCATTTACTTTTATAATTTCGGTGTGAGTAAAAAATGTAATAGACCTATTTGATAAAAGTGCTATATATACATGTGTGTGTGTGTGTGTGTGTGTGTGTGTGTGTGCGTGTGTGTGTGTGTGTGTGTGTGTGTGTGTGTGTGTGTGTGTGTGTATGTATGTATATGTATGTACGTATACAGGGTGTAACGAAATGCAAATACTTCTGGAGGTGATTCGTGACATCAAAAGAAGGCAAAAAGTCCTCTTGCACATTGTCGAATTCCGCGTCGTGTACGAGTGACAGGTTGCGAACGTGGAATATAAAATCGATTCATGATAAATGCAACGGAACAAAGAGATGTGCACATACTTCGGGAGGTAATTCGTAAGTTCAAAACAAGACAAAAAGTCCTGTTGCATGTTTTCGAATTGCGCGTTGTGTACGAGTGACAGAAGTGCCAACTTGGAATCGAAAATCGAATCGAGACGATTTTAAACGGAATAGAAAGATGTGCACATACTTTAAGAGGTGATTCGATACTTCAAAGGAAGATCTCTTGAATGATGCATTGATGTTCACATCTTTCTATTCCGTTCCAATTGTTATTATTCGAGTTTCGATTCCCAGTTGGTACCCCTGTCACTCGTACACGACGCTGAGGACTTTTTGTCTTCTTTTGATGTAACGAATCCCAGTGATAAAATTCCGCGTACGGCACTGACATTAGAAACAAGTTTCAAGAATTTAAACAATTATTCGATTTGTTTTAGTGTTTTAATATTCACACTATTATGGATGAAAAAATTCAAAACGAATTTCTTTTATTTGCTTTGGTGTATAGTGTGTGTAAAAATGAAACTCGTCGTTCTTTGTAACTTTATTTTTAAAAAACAAGCCGAGTTGAATCAAACTCAGAAACTCCCGGTATGCAAAGCTGTGGAATCCAACCTGCCAAGCCTGGCCACCAAACATAGCGATCTTTAGTGCCTCAGCGTTTCCCAACCGGTGTGCCGCGAGGAAATCGAAACAAAATTATTAATTCTATAGCAACCAAATTGCAAGACATAGGGGAAAAAATGTAAATTTTTGTACTTCACATTACTATGAATTTCTACCATGGAAAAAAATTACTGTAATTGTAATGTATTATTGTACATCTATTACTGTGTAGCAGACAGTATTTCGGCTCGTACAAATTTCCACGGTTAGCTGTTATGTTACGCTTCAATTGAGAGTCATACTAACACCGAGAAATGGAAGCACTTGTACGGTACGCGTCAAGTGAACGTTCCTAGAATACTCATTCGCACGTGAATGACAGAACAACACTTTGTTCAACAGCTGTGTTTTGACTTCGACGCATCGCAAGCTGTGTGATTGCAATAATATGCACCTGTTTTGGTTAAAACAGCAAAGTTAAAAGTACAAGACATTTGTTTGTTCGTTCGTTATTTAGTGATCTTCGTTCTTAGTGAAAGGTTGGATACGGTTTTCGAAAAAGAATGCGTATTTTTAAAAATCTGAGTCCTATATTTCATTGCAATTGTTTTCTATTTTAAAATTAGAATAAAAAAATAAGCACAATGAATTAGCATAGGGGAAAACCAGTGATCGAGCTTTCATCTCTGTGAGAAGATGATCAGTAATCACAGAAAAAAAATATCATGGTATTTTATATTAGCAAATAATAATAATAAAAATAATAATAATAATAATAATAATAATAATAATAATAATAATAATAATAATAATAATAATAATAATAATAATAATAATAATAATAATAATAATAATAATAATGAGTGTGCCGCGAGAATTCAAGTTACACCCGTAGTGTGCCGCAAGTTGAAAAAGGTTGGGAAACGCTGGCCTAGACTATGGGCTACTATCCCATCGAATTTCGTTCAGATCGGATAGTAGTTACCGAGAAATAAAGTATTCTACCACATATAAGACGAGCCGAGCCTTGCCACAAAATATAGTAGTTTCCCCCCTAGACCATAAGTTACTTGCTCATTAAATTTGAAAGAAAACTTCTGTCCGTTGTCATAGAAACCGCCGTTTCCAGGGCAACAGATCCTGTCACGGTTAGCCAAAATTGAAAGAAAATACGTAAAAAATTAACGAAGATAAAAGAGCTAATGTAGAGGAGTCGCTACAAATTAATTTTCTTTAACGAGGACGATTACGAAAGATCACTTACTGATTGAAATCCAGATTATTTTCCAATAGAGTAACTTCCAATAAACCTTTTGTTATTGTTAATTATTCCATATCGGACTCCCGAAGAAAACTCATCGAAACAACTTATTGACCGTGCCAATAGCGACTACTCTCAATCATGACTCCGTTTTCTTTCATTTAGAAATAGGAAAGAAAGAGAAGAAAGTAGAAGGGTAAAAGAAGGAGGTAGGTAAAGAAGAAAGAAAAGAAATAGGGTATTTTAATGAGAAACAGATTACTGGATAATTCCGGAAATATAGTAAAAGGTCGGGAAAGTCGTTGAAAGATGAATCATTCTAAATGTTATTAACAACTAATCAATTTTGGAATGCTTCGGAATAGACACATGTTCCCTCATACCACCCAGACCTAGCTCCAGGCACCACGATCATGGGGTTGCCCAGACCTAGACCTGGAAATGAGAAAAGTGAAATTTAATTCTTTGTAAAGTTATTCCGACCGGTGACTGATAACTATCCAGCATCTGAACTCTGTCCTCTAGGATCGACCACACATATGAATTAGCCAAGGAAAAAAAAATCAAACTTATAAACTCAATATAAATTTATGTATCGTATCAATAAGAATTTCAACTTCCTGGAAGAAAGATGTCGTATTTAGGCTTATTCTTGCTATTTTTGCTTCACTCCTCGAGCCGATTTAAACCGTTAGTGACGGTCCTTCATGACCTAGGTTATTTACCTTAACACATATATTAAAACATGACACATATCTTACAGATGTTAATATGACAAATGATATCACTAAAATTACTTAAATTAAATCTATCATGCATTCACATGCTCACTCACTCAGGACAGTGTATATATGTTTAAAGGAAACCAACTAACTACAAAGGTACAAATAGTTTATTACATTCATAGTGAAAAAAAAGGACAAAACAAATAATTATAAAGAAAATATTAAAAGCACAAGTTCTTGGTTATATATTAATAGAGTACATAGTATTATATTTTAGTAATTTTTATATATTCAATCATATTGACAAATGAAAAGAAAGGAAAACAAAATAATTACACGTATCATATCTTAGGCATGCTAAAGCAAAATGATGATTTGCGACATACGCAAAAGAAAAAAACTTATTTCACTTAAAAAAAATTGGACAAAGAGGAAAGAAAAAAAAACTTTTTGGTGTATTAGAACTTATATGAGTCTCTACCTCACGTCGAGATATTAAAATATTAATAATTTCGAGCGTCCAAATCACAACTCACGCACTAGTCGTAGTGTCCAAAACGTTTCGCTCCATTTAACTTAATTTGTGGTCATTTATATATATATCTCTATATGTATATATATATATATATCTATTGGTTTACAAAACCATTCGTCGTCTATATTTGGTTTGTAACTGGTAACAGTTTATATCTGCAATCGCACACTGCTACGTCTATACCCATCTAGGGATTTCGAGAAAATAACTTTCACTAGAGGAAGTTTCTCCTCTTAGACGGTCTATTTCCAAATTTATTAATCGAATAATTTCAAGTTATTTATCCAACACTGGGACACTTCACGAGACCTTTCATTAGGATCACTTTCGTATATGTTTATACATGGTTCGGATTAAAAAAAAATGATCTTCCACAGGTGTACGGAGTATGATAGTTCAAATTGAGGATAAAAAAAAAAACTGGTCAAGTCATAGGATACACATGTAGGTGAGAAGGATTCAAGGTGCACTTTCCACAATGGTTTTAGGTTAATTGTTCAGGGATAATATTTGTTATGATGGGGGTTACGTTTAGACCTGCCGATATTTTTTCAATGCATGCCATTATATAATTACAGAGGTTATCACTTACATTGATTCAGAAGAAAAGGAAAATTACTTAAGTGCACGGCGGTATTCTTAACAAAATCTACATTCTTAAATTCGTCGGAAGACTTCTGGTAAACTATAGCAACCAATACACGTCTAGGGGGACAGACACGAGCGCTCTTACATATATTCATAATACATTTAATATCATACTTTTACTTTAACATCATATTCACATACTAATTACACATACATTTCGAAGTATTTATTTCTCTCTCTATATATATATATATTTATAATAAATGCGCACACATTTAAATTAATCACCCCTACAATAAATTCTAAGAAGGTTGCAACATTGTCCAAGAAAACAAATGACTTCCAACATTACATTTGGAAACAAATTAAATTTTATCTGATACCGCGCGTCTATAAATTTTTAACTTTTATATAATCAATTCGTGTTTAAATCATGAAGGAGAAAAAAAAAAACTTTGTGAGGCAGGCACGTAACACAGAGCATTTCTAGATATAACTAGGTAAATCAAAATACAATTTCTGGGCCCAGATTAACTACAAAGTAATCGAAAACCAAAACAGAAAGGAAAGTGACCAACGGATAAAAAAAAACTTAAGAGGGACGACGGTGAAAGAACATAATCGAAGTGTCGTCAACTACGAAGTCTTTGTTCATTTCAGCGATAGGTCAAAATGTGATGGAGGACCCAATCATTATCTACTCCATTCATGAATCGTGTCTTGCAACGTCTCAGCTGGTAATTTCAGATCAGAGTTGTACGTTAAATAAATCGTAAGTAACAAGTTCAAAATCTCGGGGGGGGGAAGGTTGAAAAAATTAAAAAAAACTTGAAGAAATGAAGACAGAGAGAGAGATAGAGAAGAAGGAAGACTAAGAATAGGGGCGCCAAAGACTTAAGTGAGAAATAACTAACGCTACAAAGTTAGAAGTCGAATTTCGCTCTCAACAAATCCATAGCCAAAATATTCTTAACATGCCAAAAGGGTGGTCTACTCAAATACGTAGACTCAAGGGGCGTCCTGCTGCCAAGGATGCAAGTTCTGTGTCCATCAGATCCCAATCCCACAAGAGTTTGCTTGTAAGATTGAAATCCGATCCCCGTATCCGGCCCAGACCAGCAGGAAAAAAAAGGAGAGGGGGAAAGGGACCAGGTAACTGCGTCCCCAATTTTGAAATCTCTAAGTAAAAAAAAAAATATTCGACCCCTTAGGAAAACTAAGAAGGTTCGAGGACAGTAATGAAACTAGAATAGAAGTATTATCTAAGATATCCCTAACTAATGATTTGCCGGAAAAAAAAATTAAATAAACTGAATTTTGGATCGGTGATTCCTATTGCCAAACTTCACCGATAGCTACCCTGCGCAGACACGCCACAGTCTGGGATGTCGTTAATTTCCCTCGTCTAATTAAACTAAGAAAAGAAATGAAAATACTTAAAGGGACTAGGGGTCGACATCCGGGTACGCGAAAATAAATTTCAATAACTAATTGTTTTGATTCTGTACCCAGTCAGAGCTGTCGCCTCCATGAACATTGTAAACTAGCTCGAGTAGGTAACGTGGAGGAAAAAAAAATCTCACGGAGCAGGATATTCTATTTTAAAAAACCGACCAGAAAATATAATTCACTACAGCCCTGTTGTATAACTGCTACTGTCTTTTCATAATTTATTATTCAATATGTCTAGTCTGCGATTATATGATGCTACCCCTTCTATCAGATGGTATTACTATGGTTGATTATTATTATAACACATTAAACTACAAAGTATTACCATAGTCCGACTATATATCGCCCTCCGGTCCGCGTGATATCATGGTGCAGGGGTCAGAACTTGAGATGTTTGTAGTTACACGTATCTATTCAATATCTATATATCAACACGCGGCGAAGTATTCACTGGGCTACTATATATTTAACTATATGGGTGTCCTATATTCTATATTCATTTACTACAATATTCATATACTTATTAATATTCATATTCACATTAATATTCATTTGCCACGACGCTATATTCTACAAACACCCTGTTTCCTCTATCTACGCCCAGCCTATTTACACATTTCATCATAATACTTTAAAATCTATAATCACTACAAACATTTCCCGCTCCGATCACCGCACGACAACCTCACTCGAACCCAAGACTCTTTCATCCCACACACAATACTATGTAATACCTGGTAGCTTTATTAAGAACGAAAAAAAAATCCTACGTATGTTCACTGAGACTAGAATTATCTGCGATAATGTCTAATGTTTATAAAATTCTGCATCAACAATGAAATTCTACAGCCACGAAGAAAAATGGACATTTAATATATTTTCAAAGCGAAGAACTAGCATCA
Source organism: Thermobia domestica (assembly GCF_964235325.1). NCBI lineage: Eukaryota > Metazoa > Arthropoda > Insecta > Zygentoma > Lepismatidae > Thermobia > Thermobia domestica. Next base: position 144,348,391 of record NC_137458.1, on the reverse strand, counting down.
TATCGCCCGACTTCTGTTAAAAATTTACGTATTGTTTATTTATTTAAATATTTAGATTTCTAGACTATGCAGAATGTTGAAACTTTCAGAATATATTAATTTTGGGTCACTTGACCTAACTGTACATTCATATGGGCTGTGAATTATACCTTCTAGGTTTTATTTCGGAAAGAAAGGTCAATTTCATGAAAACTAAATCACTAAGCACCTCGACGGAAGAATGGCGGTTAGTACTGACTTCTGACACTAGGGCTAGCGACGATATAATGAACCCTTGAACAACTGAATGTGACCTTGTACACGGAATTATTATACTATATTACGTTCACTTAATGACGGAGTAATCAAAATTTATCGCATAGTAAATATTACACTGTCCAACACACTCTTTCATCACTTAATTATCACTATCACTGATACTACATTACAAATATACACATACTACTCGAACTACAAGACACATCATGCCACATTCATACTACACACTACATTAATACATGTTATACTAATAAATATACACAGAAATCATTCAGATTTTACCATGTTAAATCGACTCTATGAAAGGTAACGAAAGGAAAGAAATGAACAGGGCCAACTGGCCCTTATATTTACCAAATCATATTCTTTACTCGACCTATTTAATCGATGCCCTGAGGGGACATATCGGAGTATTAGCAAGCAATAGGACCCCTGCCCTGAAGGGGCAGGAACCCGGAACAAACTGAATGTTCAACTCATCCCGCTGGAAGCCGTACTCCCAATTTGGGAGTCAGATAGGAGCCCTTACTGAAACTTACACGTGCATTGTGATTACTGGACTGACTACCACAAAATTAAATACCGCCATGTTACTAATAAATAAATACAAAAAGAAATCACATCCACTACATACACGAACACAAACGGTAGTGAGGCAGGCCTTACGTAACTAGAAAAGGAATAATTTTAAGGATAAGAATATTTTAAGGGAGAAAAACACCACTCCTCCGAAACTGTTTATAGATTCCTAAGAAAACTCGCAAACTGATGCACTTTACAAAGCCTGTCCATAACTAACAATATCTGCACAACATGGCGTCATCTATTTTTTATTTCTTCAGTCCGGTTTTTACTATGAAAAACTAACAAATTATGGCTCCGTAGCTTCCTGCTTGGTAGTTATTCGACTATTATATTAGTTTTACCTTTTACTGCAGTTTTTCTCACTCCGTTGCGACCTTTTAAGCTCGACGATCGAAATCTGGCTGTTGTCAGCAAGATTTTCCGGCTTGGAATGGAATAATTGCGCCCTAATATCATAGCGTGGGTTTATCATCCAATCAAAACTAAGCATTTTGGCGGTGGGGCTTTGAAACGAATAAAATTTGGTAAAATCTGGATTAAACTAGTTTTTTAGAAGGACCTAGGTATCTAAAAGAGAGGTGAAGGGTGGTCCTGAAAATTCTGTCGAATTTTAGATTGGTTATTTGATCTGGAAAGTTCCGTCCAATAGTGGATCTATATTTTCGGATAGCACTGACACCGTAAGAATTGTAATAATCCATTTACATATACATATGCAAGACTTATAACTAATTTAAAATATAAATGAAGATATTGATTCCCAAAACTATCATTCCCAATGAATTTTTTACAGTTTTTTCATGTTAATTTGAAATAGAATAATGAACAATATTACGAATTATATGAACAGCCAGAAATTTTTTGTTAAACGTCAAGTACAGTCGGTGCAAAAAATTTCGGGCACCCTCCTATTAAGAACATAATCTCATTAGACTGTAATGGCATATTACAGTTCCTCGGCGTCGTTAAAAAAAAATTTTGTTTGAATAACAAAATTTTGTTGAATAGAATTAACATGTATTAATACTAATAAACTAACTACTCACTCATACTCTCATGCACTCAAATGAGACAGTGTAACATTCACTTTGGGTATTGAGATAGAAGTTCACGTTTTTTGTCCTCGGTACAGTTGAAAAGTTTAAGATTTTGGAAATTGTGAGTTCCGGTACTTTCACCTTTTAGGTAGCAGGAAAACACGAGGTAACCAGTTCGCAATGTTCCCATCGAAAGTGGGAAAATGTTCAATATCCCGGAGGGACACTTTAGAGCTCACGCTAACATGAGTAGGGGAATAGTTACTGGGAATTAACATATTCTCCTGCACGATCGGAGTCGTCACCGGATTTACCACCGACGACGTAGTAGCGGTGTTATAACTACCCATGTAAGTGAAAGGGATTCTGTTGGTCGTATTGAGTATGTTGGGCTCCATCCCCGGACCAATCGCACCCATGAACAACGACTCAGAATGGCACCCATCTCCTTTTCCCGGCAACACGCTATGTGATTGTATACCTCCATGTAAGGAGGGAGCACTCACGCTAGTGACCGTAGTCGTCACAACACTCGACTGATTCGGCACACTATTAGAATTGAACCACGACTTTGGTTCTGACCGATACATGGGGTAGTGAGTCGCAATATCCCGTGCATCAACTGACGTTAAATTTTCTTTTCCTGCGCTACATGTAGTTGTTATCGCAGGTAATATTTCTGAGAAATCGCTACCGGGGAAAGGATAGGTTACCTCTGATTTTTCGCGACTAGTTTTCGTCATTTCTTTTCGAATATTTGCTATCTCATTTTGAATTTTCGAAACTTTCTGGTCAGTTACTTCCAGTTCGGTTTTCAATGATAAGTCTGACAAGGTTGACTTTAAACTATCAATTTCGGCCTGCTGTGTTTCCAGTTTATTGTCGATTTTATGTAATTTTGTATCCATTTCTTCAATTTCAGAATTTACATGATCTAATTTACTTTCAGTCTCCTGCTGAAGTTGCTTTATGGACTGTTGAGCCTCGCATCTGACCAAATCGATGTCAGTAGACATTTGCTCTCTCAATGTAGTTATTGAGGAAGCAAAGTCCGAGCGTATGTTGTCGATTTTCTGGGTTAATACCTCGAATCGAGATTCGGTTTCTCGTTCCGAGGTGTCGAATTTCTCATTTATTTCGCGTCTTATTTCGCGGCTATTTTCATTCATTTCGCGTCTCATTTCCTGTAGCATTTGTTGCAATGAAAGGAGGAGAGCGTCATTATTAGATGACCCAGTCTTCCTTTGCTTTTCTTTGGGTTTATCACCAATTGGATCCCCATCTCTTTCATCATCATCGAGGTCAGATATCTCCACTGGAGATATTTGGCCTCGGTTCTTCGGAGTACTATACCCTCGCTCACCGTCTGAATCGGGATGTTCCTTTTCTCTCTCAGAGGATAAACTCATGGGTTCACGCGACTGGTGGAGCTTCCCCTCACATTCTTTGCAGTATTTAACTATCTCACCAGCCCGGACCTTTTCTGCATTTTCAGCAGTATCCTCTAAATTAATACAACTGAAATGAATCCATTTCAGCCCACATTCGTGACACCTCACTAGCCTACGAGAGACGCGAGCTCTTTTCTCACTACTTTCTAATGTACATTGTGTACATGAGACTTCCGCGTTCTCGTGTGATACGACTTCTCTATTGGTTGCCATAGCTTACACCCAAAAAGACACAATATAAACACATGCAATTATATACTTATCAACTAACAAGACTTATTAATCAGGTACTATTCATAAATTAAGGGACTCCTATCTAATTCCCTCCTTGGGTCAACTTCCAGCATTTTCAATTTTTAGAATTTACTTTGACAAATTCCTTCATTTCCCCCTTTCTACAGAGAGAGACAAAGATAGCAGAACAGCCAATGACTATAATTATTTAATCTCACTGTAACTTTTAATTATGCACCTTTTGTGGCCAAGTCAATATGTGCTCGATCCTAAACAGTGTTTAATAAATAATTTCAGATTCGTTACCAGGGAAAACAATTGTTTCCATGGTAACTGTCCGATGTCAACGGTCGCCAAAATTGAAAGAAAACTTCTGTCCGTTGCCATAGAAACCGCCGTTTCCAGGGCAACAGATCCTGTCACGGTTAGCCAAAATTGAAAGAAAATACGTAAAAAATTAACGAAGATAAAAGAGCTAATGTAGAGGAGTCGCTACAAATTAATTTTCTTTAACGAGGACGATTACGAAAGATCACTTACTGATTGAAATCCAGATTATTTTCCAATAGAGTAACTTCCAATAAACCTTTTGTTATTGTTAATTATTCCATATCGGACTCCCGAAGAAAACTCATCGAAACAACTTATTGACCGTGCCAATAGCGACTACTCTCAATCATGACTCCGTTTTCTTTCATTTAGAAATAGGAAAGAAAGAGAAGAAAGTAGAAGGGTAAAAGAAGGAGGTAGGTAAAGAAGAAAGAAAAGAAATAGGGTATTTTAATGAGAAACAGATTACTGGATAATTCCGGAAATATAGTAAAAGGTCGGGAAAGTCGTTGAAAGATGAATCATTCTAAATGTTATTAACAACTAATCAATTTTGGAATGCTTCGGAATAGACACATGTTCCCTCATACCACCCAGACCTAGCTCCAGGCACCACGATCATGGGGTTGCCCAGACCTAGACCTGGAAATGAGAAAAGTGAAATTTAATTCTTTGTAAAGTTATTCCGACCGGTGACTGATAACTATCCAGCATCTGAACTCTGTCCTCTAGGATCGACCACACATATGAATTAGCCAAGGAAAAAAAAATCAAACTTATAAACTCAATATAAATTTATGTATCGTATCAATAAGAATTTCAACTTCCTGGAAGAAAGATGTCGTATTTAGGCTTATTCTTGCTATTTTTGCTTCACTCCTCGAGCCGATTTAAACCGTTAGTGACGGTCCTTCATGACCTAGGTTATTTACCTTAACACATATATTAAAACATGACACATATCTTACAGATGTTAATATGACAAATGATATCACTAAAATTACTTAAATTAAATCTATCATGCATTCACATGCTCACTCACTCAGGACAGTGTATATATGTTTAAAGGAAACCAACTAACTACAAAGGTACAAATAGTTTATTACATTCATAGTGAAAAAAAAGGACAAAACAAATAATTATAAAGAAAATATTAAAAGCACAAGTTCTTGGTTATATATTAATAGAGTACATAGTATTATATTTTAGTAATTTTTATATATTCAATCATATTGACAAATGAAAAGAAAGGAAAACAAAATAATTACACGTATCATATCTTAGGCATGCTAAAGCAAAATGATGATTTGCGACATACGCAAAAGAAAAAAACTTATTTCACTTAAAAAAAATTGGACAAAGAGGAAAGAAAAAAAAACTTTTTGGTGTATTAGAACTTATATGAGTCTCTACCTCACGTCGAGATATTAAAATATTAATAATTTCGAGCGTCCAAATCACAACTCACGCACTAGTCGTAGTGTCCAAAACGTTTCGCTCCATTTAACTTAATTTGTGGTCATTTATATATATATCTCTATATGTATATATATATATATCTATTGGTTTACAAAACCATTCGTCGTCTATATTTGGTTTGTAACTGGTAACAGTTTATATCTGCAATCGCACACTGCTACGTCTATACCCATCTAGGGATTTCGAGAAAATAACTTTCACTAGAGGAAGTTTCTCCTCTTAGACGGTCTATTTCCAAATTTATTAATCGAATAATTTCAAGTTATTTATCCAACACTGGGACACTTCACGAGACCTTTCATTAGGATCACTTTCGTATATGTTTATACATGGTTCGGATTAAAAAAAAATGATCTTCCACAGGTGTACGGAGTATGATAGTTCAAATTGAGGATAAAAAAAAAAACTGGTCAAGTCATAGGATACACATGTAGGTGAGAAGGATTCAAGGTGCACTTTCCACAATGGTTTTAGGTTAATTGTTCAGGGATAATATTTGTTATGATGGGGGTTACGTTTAGACCTGCCGATATTTTTTCAATGCATGCCATTATATAATTACAGAGGTTATCACTTACATTGATTCAGAAGAAAAGGAAAATTACTTAAGTGCACGGCGGTATTCTTAACAAAATCTACATTCTTAAATTCGTCGGAAGACTTCTGGTAAACTATAGCAACCAATACACGTCTAGGGGGACAGACACGAGCGCTCTTATATATATTCATAATACATTTAATATCATACTTTTACTTTAACATCATATTCACATACTAATTACACATACATTTCGAAGTATTTATTTCTCTCTATATATATATATATATATTTATAATAAATGCGCACACATTTAAATTAATCACCCCTACAATAAATTCTAAGAAGGTTGCAACATTGTCCAAGAAAACAAATGACTTCCAACATTACATTTGGAAACAAATTAAATTTTATCTGATACCGCGCGTCTATAAATTTTTAACTTTTATATAATCAATTCGTGTTTAAATCATGAAGGAGAAAAAAAAACTTTGTGAGGCAGGCACGTAACACAGAGCATTTCTAGATATAACTAGGTAAATCAAAATACAATTTCTGGGCCCAGATTAACTACAAAGTAATCGAAAACCAAAACAGAAAGGAAAGTGACCAACGGATAAAAAAAAAACTTAAGAGGGACGACGGTGAAAGAACATAATCGAAGTGTCGTCAACTACGAAGTCTTTGTTCATTTCAGCGATAGGTCAAAATGTGATGGAGGACCCAATCATTATCTACTCCATTCATGAATCGTGTCTTGCAACGTCTCAGCTGGTAATTTCAGATCAGAGTTGTACGTTAAATAAATCGTAAGTAACAAGTTCAAAATCTCGGGGGGGGGGGAAGGTTGAAAAAATTAAAAAAAACTTGAAGAAATGAAGACAGAGAGAGAGATAGAGAAGAAGGAAGACTAAGAATAGGGGCGCCAAAGACTTAAGTGAGAAATAACTAACGCTACAAAGTTAGAAGTCGAATTTCGCTCTCAACAAATCCATAGCCAAAATATTCTTAACATGCCAAAAGGGTGGTCTACTCAAATACGTAGACTCAAGGGGCGTCCTGCTGCCAAGGATGCAAGTTCTGTGTCCATCAGATCCCAATCCCACAAGAGTTTGCTTGTAAGATTGAAATCCGATCCCCGTATCCGGCCCAGACCAGCAGGAAAAAAAAAAGGAGAGGGGGAAAGGGACCAGGTAACTGCGTCCCCAATTTTGAAATCTCTAAGTAAAAAAAAATATTCGACCCCTTAGAAAAACTAAGAAGGTTCGAGGACAGTAATGAAACTAGAATAGAAGTATTATCTAAGATATCCCTAACTAATGATTTGCCGAAAAAAAAATTAAATAAACTGAATTTTGGATCGGTGATTCCTATTGCCAAACTTCACCGATAGCTACCCTGCGCAGACACGCCACAGTCTGGGATGTCGTTAATTTCCCTCGTCTAATTAAACTAAGAAAAGAAATGAAAATACTTAAAGGGACTAGGGGTCGACATCCGGGTACGCGAAAATAAATTTCAATAACTAATTGTTTTGATTCTGTACCCAGTCAGAGCTGTCGCCTCCATGAACATTGTAAACTAGCTCGAGTAGGTAACGTGGAGGAAAAAAAAAATCTCACGGAGCAGGATATTCTATTTTAAAAAACCGACCAGAAAATATAATTCACTACAGCCCTGTTGTATAACTGCTACTGTCTTTTCATAATTTATTATTCAATATGTCTAGTCTGCGATTATATGATGCTACCCCTTCTATCAGATGGTATTACTATGGTTGATTATTATTATAACACATTAAACTACAAAGTATTACCATAGTCCGACTATATATCGCCCTCCGGTCCGCGTGATATCATGGTGCAGGGGTCAGAACTTGAGATGTTTGTAGTTACACGTATCTATTCAATATCTATATATCAACACGCGGCGAAGTATTCACTGGGCTACTATATATTTAACTATATGGGTGTCCTATATTCTATATTCATTTACTACAATATTCATATACTTATTAATATTCATATTCACATTAATATTCATTTGCCACGACGCTATATTCTACAAACACCCTGTTTCCTCTATCTACGCCCAGCCTATTTACACATTTCATCATAATACTTTAAAATCTATAATCACTACAAACATTTCCCGCTCCGATCACCGCACGACAACCTCACTCGAACCCAATACTCTTTCATCCCACACAAAATACTATGTAATACCTGGTAGCTTTATTAAGAACGAAAAAAAAATCCTACGTATGTTCACTGAAACTAGAATTATCTGCGATAATGTCTAATGTTTATAAAATTCTGCATCAACAATGAAATTCTACAACCACGAAGAAAAATGGACATTTAATATATTTTCAAAGCGAAGAACTAGCATCATATCGCCCGACTTCTGTTAAAAATTTACGTATTGTTTATTTATTTAAATATTTAGATTTCTAGACTATGCAGAATGTTGAAACTTTCAGAATATATTAATTTTGGGTCACTTGACCTAACTGTACATTCATATGGGCTGTGAATTATACCTTCTAGGTTTTATTTCGGAAAGAAAGGTCAATTTCATGAAAACTAAATCACTAAGCACCTCGACGGAAGAATGGCGGTTAGTACTGACTTCTGACACTAGGGCTAGCGACGATATAATGAACCCTTGAACAACTGAATGTGACCTTGTACACGGAATTATTATACTATATTACGTTCACTTAATGACGGAGTAATCAAAATTTATCGCATAGTAAATACTACACTGTCCAACACACTCTTTCATCACTTAATTATCACTATCACTGATACTACATTACAAATATACACATACTACTCGAACTACAAGACACATCATGCCACATTCATACTACACACTACATTAATACATGTTATACTAATAAATATACACAGAAATCATTCAGATTTTACCATGTTAAATCGACTCTATGAAAGGTAACGAAAGGAAAGAAATGAACAGGGCCAACTGGCCCTTATATTTACCAAATCATATTCTTTACTCGACCTATTTAATCGATGCCCTGAGGGGACATATCGGAGTATTAGCAAGCAATAGGACCCCTGCCCTGAAGGGGCAGGAACCCGGAACAAACTGAATGTTCAACTCATCCCGCTGGAAGCCGTACTCCCAATTTGGGAGTCAGATAGGAGCCCTTACTGAAACTTACACGTGCATTGTGATTACTGGACTGACTACCACAAAATTAAATACCGCCATGTTACTAATAAATAAATACAAAAAGAAATCACATCCACTACATACACGAACACAAACGGTAGTGAGGCAGGCCTTACGTAACTAGAAAAGGAATAATTTTAAGGATAAGAATATTTTAAGGGAGAAAACACCACTCCTCCGAAACTGTTTATAGATTCCTAAGAAAACTCGCAAACTGATGCACTTTACAAAGCCTGTCCATAACTAACAATATCTGCACAACATGGCGTCATCTATTTTTTATTTCTTCAGTCCGGTTTTTACTATGAAAAACTAACAAATTATGGCTCCGTAGCTTCCTGCTTGGTAGTTATTCGACTATTATATTAGTTTTACCTTTTACTGCAGTTTTTCTCACTCCGTTGCGACCTTTTAAGCTCGACGATCGAAATCTGGCTGTTGTCAGCAAGATTTTCCGGCTTGAAATGGAATAATTGCGCCCTAATATCATAGCGTGGGTTTATCATCCAATCAAAACTAAGCATTTTGGCGGTGGGGCTTTGAAACGAATAAAATTTGGTAAAATCTGGATTAAACTAGTTTTTTAGAAGGACCTAGGTATCTAAAAGAGAGGTGAAGGGTGGTCCTGAAAATTCTGTCGAATTCTGGAAAGTTCCGTCCAATAGTGGATCTATATTTTCGGATAGCACTGACACCGTAAGAATTGTAATAATCCATTTACATATACATATGCAAGACTTATAACTAATTTAAAATATAAATAAAGATATTGATTCCCAAAACTATCATTCCCAATGAATTTTTTACAGTTTTTTCATGTTAATTTGAAATAGAATAATGAACAATATTACGAATTATATGAACAGCCAGAAATTTTTTGTTAAACGTCAAGTACAGTCGGTGCAAAAAATTTCGGGCACCCTCCTATTAAGAACATAATATCATTAGACTGTAATGGCATATTACAAATTTGGTTCAGATCCGGCAGAGAAATGAAGTACCACATACAAGACTATTCGAGCCGAACGACCCTGTCCCTGTCTGAGTCCAGTCACGAGATATAGCATTCGTTATTCATTTGGTCATGGGTTATTTGCCCACCAAATTTCATTCGGGTTTGACGTGTACTTACGCAGAAATAAAGTACCACATTCAAGACAAGTCAACTCGAGCCGATCCAAGTTCAGCCACTGAATATAGCATACTTTTATCGGGTTAGCCATGGACTATATACATAGGCGCCCGAAGGGAAGGGCAGGGTCGGGCCCGGGCCCCCTCTGGCTCACGAAAATGTATTAAATTTCTTACGATTTTCTTAATAAAAATAAAAAAAAATACCAAACATAATAAAGCAACCAGGGAGATGAGCCCCCCTTCCCCCCTAGAAAATTTTCTTCGGTTGCCTATGGATTATTGTCCACTAAGTTTGGCACTGACTTATCAAGTGGTTACTGAGAAATAAAGTACCGCATACACACACCTGGAGTGAAACTATAAGCCCCCGTATGCTTACGCCGAGAGCATAAATAAAAATAAATTAATATTTAACAATTCAAATCTTTCTTTGAAGCATATTCAAAATGAAAATTCATTAAAATTTTTGTACAAAAACGTTTAAAGTTATACATAAAATAATTTTATTTTCTATTGAATTACAATTTTGTACGTCGGGGTGAGGGGCGGAAAATACCTTTCGTCGTAGGGGTGGGAAAACACTAAATCCGGCCTTATAAATATATATGTGTGTGTCTCAGCTTTGGATATTTCATTTTCTTTTGTTAAACGCTAATAATGTTATTACTTAAAACTCGAAAATTCATATTTGTTACACCGCTAGTGAACAAGATGATTTAAAATTGTTTCCATTCTCTGTCTTTCAGGACTGCAATGGATAAACACGTAATGAGAACGGGAGTACACACAATGGGGACATAAGGAAATACAACGAGTCGTCGTGGTGTTCTACGCCTTTCATAGCATACACATCTGGAAGCTGTACATTAACATCATCCAAAGGAGAGTTGCGACCTTATAAGAGAACTATTACCATCCATGTATATATTATGTTTCCTCATAAATGTGTACAAACGTCCATTACACCCGAGTAAATAATTTGAAAATGTAATGATGGATTCGTGTTTTCAATGTCTGTATCAAACCTTCTGAACTTGAGTTTTCGTATCTGGAGAATCTAAAGAAAGCCAAAGGTTTTAACCCACTAGAAAAACAAAAGACTCGTCATTCGATCTTACTTATAAGGAAAATAATCCAATCAGAATTGTCATTATTTCCCTCTCGAAGACCATGCATTATGACAGCCTCCCGATATTGAGAAAAATAGTTTCAGATTTACATGGAATACTTGAATAACATACTTCCTGATGGGCACACCATGCCACAACAGGGGTTCGGCTTCTCGGACGGTTTTTTTGTAACAGGTGAAATACCCGTATATAATATGATGGGTAATTGTTGTACTTTCACCTGCTGATCTGCCTCACCAACGTAATTCCATTGCACCCTCTATTTATTCGTCTTCCCTAATTTGTTTTTCCTACTGGATTTCCGAGCTCCATCTTATGTAATGTACCGTACATGTACTTCTTTATGAAAACGATTGTTACATTTTTAGTCTATCTTGGTCTAAGTACTTTTTTTTTTTTTTTTTTTTTTTGGTCTCAGTGTCCTTCTAAAGATAGGTTTTAAGGGATTCACTAGTCGGGTAGAGTAGAGTAGGGTGGCAGTCTGGGGTCATAGGCCAACTCTGTTATGAGTAAATACGCGTAAAAAAATTGGAAAAGAGGAAATTGTTGGAAATAGGTAGTTTTCAGTCTAAAATGGCGTAATTCTTCCAATCGGGCGAACCATTTGGGCTTCAGTCTGGTAAGGTGCCCTATGTTAAATGGAACATAAGTGTTGCCAGTTCAGCAGTCTTTACCCCTTGGGCTCTCTCACCATATCAACAATACAAACTTGTTGGATAACGGATATTCTAGATTTTATCACACAATAATTTTCAAGTTCCCCATGTCATTTTGCATGCCCTACCGTTCTGTTCGAATAGATCGCTAAGCTGTAAATACTGGTTTTTCATTAAAAAAAAGGGGGGGGCTTACCAGTGCGGAGCCCAAATGGCTGATCAATTGAAAAGAATTGCCTTTTCAGGTTGAAAACTATCTATTTTCCTTTCTATTAACTACTATCAACTTTTCCTCTCTTTCCAATTTTTTTTCGCATCTTTTCTTGTAACAAAGTTGACCTATGGCCCCGGATTTTTGGTACAAACGTTATATAATACAAGCATTTGTGTGACTTTTAGCAGTATGTATGACACCATTAGAAGACAATGTTAGATATAATAGGATGGTTAAGATGTTATACATGTAAATTATCTATATACTAAAATGCTAGGTTTATATGTTTGTCTCCGAAAAAAAGTTTATACGTTTGTCTCCAATCCTTTCAACAATGGGATCTCAAAAATCGTTAGAAACGTGCTAGAAAAGTGCTAGAAACGTGCCGTTTTCGCTGGTCGATTACAAATTTTGTGTAGATAGCCCAGTTCTAATTGAATACTTAAAAAACGTTTCCGTTATTACATTTTAGGGGTATAACTAGAAGTGTTGAATTTTTTTTTTTTTAAAAAAGCATCATATCCTATTAGCTATACATTCCAACACAACATTGTTGTATACAGGGGTTGTATATCTCTCGTATTTGTTTAACGGCCAAATGATAATGAAAAACGAAGGATAACCATTTCTCCAGAGTAACAGTAAGATGAATCTTTATTGTTTCGAATGTTTTGCCCAATGAACACCATATATTACTGACATTTTAATTAATTGTGTGTGTAATGTATTTGCTTATTACATACTGCATGCAATAAGAAAGGAAACACTGATCATACACATTAGATGATTAGAAATTAGAAATTAGAAATTCCAACCGGAAGTAGACTCAATCTTGCAAACGGTGCGAAATATTTAAGAGAAATAATCGAAAAAATCTCCTCTTTATGGTACCCCGTGCCGATTTTTATCAAGACTTCTTTCACTTGTGTCTGTAAAGGAACATATACAGATGTTCTGAGGAATGACAAAGAGATTCATGCTCATATGTGAATGATGCGCTGTGTAGAGAGCGCAAGGTTCAGCCAGTATATATTAAATAAGTGAAACGTTTCGGCAGAATAAAAACTATCATTTATTATTGGCAGCGAAGGACATACCTTCCAGGGCTCTAAAAAATTCGGTTTTATCGAAAACTACTAATGAGAATTTACCCTTAAGTATGCCATTTTATTCAGCTTGATGCAATCAATTGTCATGTGTCATATTTGCTCAATATTATAATTAAACAATTAAAAAGTATCTCAATAATCATCATACTATGTTTGGTTGTCTTAGTAGTGTCGTAAATGAAGAGTTCGATGTGGTCATTAAATAAGTCGAGTGGCTCTCGTACATTAATTTCTAAGTTGGCAAAGGTTTTTTTTTTTCCTTCGACTACAAGTATGCATAAAAATCTACACTCACCCAAATCGTTTCGGTCTGTTCAATCAAGATATTCGTCAAACGTTCATATTAGCATTTAACGGATAAAAAATATTAAAAAAGATGCGGTACTATATACGAGGGAATATCAAAACGTTCCTCCAATCACCTCAAAGAAATTCGCTCCGGAGAACTCTGATATCATGATGGTATTAGTTCTTTTCTACGTAGTCATCATGCCTAGTGACACATTGTTGCCAGCGGTTCTTCACTTTCTGAGGGAATTCGTAGTTTGTCACCTTCTACTTGATCGCACGAACTTTTTGATACCCCCTCGTATCAATCGATGGATCTTACTGAGCTAAACAAGATGATATGCATAATTTTGCGAGAAAACAGATAACAAATTTCTTTTGTAACCGTAGAATTTATGATATACGAGAATCAAGCCACTTACTGAGCTACTGATATATACCGTCATTAAGCTCTTCATTTTGATACCAGCGCAGGGATAATGCATAGTACGGTTAAATTCATATAACCTAAACGCATAATTAACTTTTCTGTTTATCTAAAATATTATTCAAAAGTAATACATTTATCAATCGATATTTTACATCTTGCTGAATAACATAACATGCTTGTGGACAAAGTTTTTTTTTTTTTTTTTGGCGTAGTTTTCAAAAAATCATGATAAAAGAACTTTTGTGGTGTTATAGTTATGTATGTCGTTCTTTGCCAATACTAACTGACAGTTTTGTAATTTGATGAAAGAAACTGTCTGATGTGTAGCATAATATAATGTTAACTAGCAGATTGTTTACTAACGTTTATGCTTTCCTAACGGTGACACACACACATCTAACTTTGATATACATACTTCTGATCACCACAACGTTGTAGGTACCCCAAATCGAATTCTATGAACTACCATATCAAGTTAGAGGAGTGGATCAGGCGTGCACTCAGAAATTTTGTTGGGGGGGTCCAGTACTACAAGCCACTATGTCTATGTAGTATTGAACGGATAGGCCTATTATTCTGTACCTGATAAGTAACTGTAAAATACTTCCATCTATATTTTCAGAAAAGAATTATAGAACTAAATCGTTTTTACAACCGAAAGAATACAGATAAAGCGTAAGATAAAATGTTTATGCTACATAAATAATTTTCCTGTTGAACAACTATAATTGTATTGAGAAAGTATACAAATGTATATTGAGTTAGGAAGTATTTTGGAAGGTCCGGTCCCGATAGATCCCCGTGGGTGGGCCCCTGGAGCGCACCGTAGCCAGTAGAATAGCATGTAGGACTATATACCAGTCAGTCCCACAGAGCTTTTAAGTATTACTTAACTATGAACCTTATCTTCTTGATAGGTCAAGCAAGTCGGAGGGCACTAGAAGAAAATTAAAAATTCCATTTTCTTTGTTTGTTGGGGGGGGGGATTTCCTTAAGGCTTTTCGTTACCTCAATTCGAAAATATTTTTCAATGTGATGTCATACAATGATAACGTATTATATAAGGTTGGATTTTAACATATAGTGTATTCAAAGATAAAGAAAGCATAAAAGTGGTTGAAGCATGGAATATTGTCCAATAATGGTTGCAAGATGCCTTGAGTGTTGCCTAATTATGAAAAGATCCATTCGAATAGGACATGGCGTTCGCAAGATAACAAGACAAAACTCACAGGATAACGAAATGTAAGTGAAGGTATCATATTTTTATCTTGAAACGATCCTTGGGTAATGAGGTCAAAAATTTCCTCTAATTTTCGATTTCAAATGAAAATTGAATGAAATATTTCAAAAATTTAACGTCCCCACGTGTTTGCCCTTCACTAAGACGATTGGTTAAAGGAAATGAACAATGATTGAAGAATTGGTGGAATGAGATTGTAGCAGGAAACGAGAATATCACGGACACAATATAGTCGACTACAAACTAACTTGGCCGGGGATTGAACCAGGGACTCCACGATCCTGATGTAACCCTAACAGCACAATTACGTAGCAAGCATGTTTCCTCAGGTACATGGGGATGTGTCCAGTATGTACCTTATGTGTCTCTAAGAGAAAAATCAGATGGATAGCAAGTGATAGTCACAGTCTATGTCCGCCCCTAGGCACATGCCTGACATGTACCTGGGGAACATGCCTAGTATGTTCTAGGTATGTTTCCCATGCCGTAAGCATCAATGAATCACAAAATTACTCCCCCTATATGCGTAATGTGTTTACATTAAGGTGAGTCTAAAAAACACTTCAAACAAGTAGAAAAATGTACTCCACGGTGCGCGAGAACCACCAAACTTTGGATCACTAGCAGCGTGCTCTTCCGACTTGGCTACGGAGGCGATGAAGAAAACGTCGCTTGTAAAGGGATAAATTGTTGAGGTCTTTTGAATTTGGCTAATCAGAGTGCTTCTTTAACCGCATATATTCGAAGATAACCGTTTGGGATCAGATAAAATCTGCTCGCCATGTAATTTTATAAAAAAAAAGCGATGAGTGTCTTCATGGTTCTTCTATATTCACTTTCAAATGATCGGCGAAAGTTGGCATCTAATAAAGTTGTCATCTAATATAGTTGATGCGTTTGTTGCTTCTAGTACACAATCGCTTAGAAAAAGAAGCAACAAATGCATGAAATGTGGAAAATGCATTTAGAATACCTAAATGGCGCATGCCTAGCACATCTTGTGCTGTTAGGGTATCTGAAACAGTATGTGTCTAAAGGATGTACCTAGAACCTGACAGATATATGTCCCAAGTGACGACATAAAAACAAATGACTGTTACGAGTTCGAAACTGAGCCAGGTATATAAATGCTATATTTGTGGTACATAGTTGCAAATATCAATTAGGTGTAACAAGTACCTAAAAGTGTAGGTAGCTGAAGTACATATTGAGCACATGAATATCATATGTGCCAAGTGTCGGGTACCTAAAAAGTAGCTGGGACACCTAAAAGACACATGCCTAGCACATCTTGTGCTGTTAGGGAAGTGCTCTACTACTGAGCCACCGTGGCACCTAACTTTTAATTTAATAAATACATACGTATAACGAACATTTTTAGGCACATAGAAAATAAAGTCTTGCAACCAAGAGAAATGCGAAGATATATGGGCCTCAAATAGCACAAGGGTAATTCAAAAAATAAGTTTCCCTTGTGGCTGCAAAAATAACAATATTTGCTTTATTTTCCTGCATAACCAAGGACGATAATGTATTTTCATACCGTTTTAGAAGGTTCAAAAAGGCTCCTGCTTATGGAAAACTTCTTCATATCTGTCTTTATTTCGTTATTGTTTCCAAAATGCCTAGGCGCGATCTAGAGATTGTACGGTGGATGGGCAAGGTGATCAGAACTGATGGTAGCATGATGGTTTTGTGTAGTGATAAGCAAATGCAAGACCAAGACCAAGACCCAGGTGGTCTTGGTCTTGAACATCCAATCTTGGTCTTGGTCTTGCTTGCAAGAGTCTTGCAAGTCTTGCTTTTAAGAAATTTTATGCTTTTCATAGGCAAATTTTATTCAGGATATAAGGGGTAATAACTTCTACAATCGCCAATTAAAAGAAATGAAATATATGTTTCTAAATGTAATATAGTTTACCTTCGTGTAAGTATGATGATAGTGTACAACATAGGCGATGATCTTTATTTATTTATTTATTTTTTCAATGGGTGTCCACGCTTCACTACTTTGAGATAAATCATAACGTTTCGTAATCTTTTTATATTTTGAAAAGATCCAGTACTCCACTGGTTCCCAAACTGGAAGGCTACCCTTGAGACGCATGAAAGGAAATCAAGTCGGCACAGATTACTGAAATACCATGAATTGCAAAATTATTTTTGCACTCTAAAGGCGTCAGATTTTTTTTTCTTTTCAACCACGATTAGCTAATTTTTGTATTGAACAAACCTCCAATTAAATATTGAGATTTTGTTTTACTGATTCCAATATATACTCTATGGGGTAGAAACGTGGACAATACGCAAAAGCGATAAAAAAAAAAAAAATAATGGAGGCTTTCGAAACGGCACGGAAAAAAAAGAATTAGCTGGGTTGAACGAAAAACGAATGAAAAGGTGTTAAAAATAGTAGCAGTAGGGGAGAAAAGAAGAATTTTAGATGTAATTAAGAGAAGGCAGAGGGACTGGTTGGGACATTGGCTGAGGAGTAACTGCATTATGAGGGACGTGCTAGAGGGTATGGAGGGAGGAAAGAGAGGGAGGGGCGAAGGAGATTGTAGTTAAAGGAAGGTATTAAAACAGAAGATTGCTACGTCAAGAAAAAGAAGAGACTAGCTGACGATCACCGTACATCGAAGCTTCTCAGTTGCAGCAAGTGACCTGCCATTAATGGCAGAATAGCTATGATGATGATGATATATTTAGCAATATTTTCCGAAAGAGAGAGAGAAAAAATTACAATAATAATGATTATAATCAAACCTCTTAACATTTTATAATAATTTGAGTGAAAACTGAAAACGACTCAACTGTCTATGTCTTTTCTGGAAACTCAATTTATACAAATACTTTTGATCTATATTAGAAATACAAAATAACGGATCAAACTCCAAGTTTTTGAAATAACTGTACAAATTCACTCTCACTTGTGAATATGGATTATTTATTGTTGTATAACGTTATTTCGCACTATCCTCGATGTGCCGTATACCTAAGGAGGCTAAAAGTTATATTGATAAGCAATTATTCAACGTATAAGATTCAGCCCATGAAATCAATCTTGCGGTCACATGCACAAAGTTTCTGTCAATGTCATGATTGAAAATGTTATTTCGATATTAATTTTATGGGGACACGTTAAAACTTTCCAACTGATGCTTGAGCCTCGGAGCTAAGGCCATACCCATGTAGTCGGCAACTATGATGTACGGAATCACCAATGTTCAACACCGATGTTGAAATGAAATCAAATAACTAGTTTAATGTTCCACGATTATGCACGAAGGTTAAGGGAGATGGGGATTATGAGAAATGAATGAAATGGTGGAATGAAGAAAGTAGAAGGAAACATGAAAACCCTGAGAAAACCCACGCACACGGTGTTTGCCACCAAAAAAGCTCACATGGAGCAAACTGGGATCTAATCAGGGACCCCATGCACCTCAGGTGAACACTCTACCACTGAGCCGGTACTTGTGCAAGACTCTTGCGCAAGAGCCTTAGTCTTGGTCTTGCAGGTATGGTCTTGGTCTTGGTCTTGCATCAGGATTCCTGATCTTGGTCTTGGTCTCGCACGTAAGACTTGCAAAAACTGCAAGACCAAGACTCTTGCGCTCTCCACTAGTTTTGTGTTGAAGCTCCCCGAGTGTGGTCTCCAATTATCATCCAAAACAGGAATGTCAAAATTCCAGGCTGTTTCTTGCTAATAGCATATTTCACTCTTGTCAATGTCTAACAATACCACTGAAAATTGATTTTTTCATCTCTATACTTGCTGGGGGCAGAATGAACCGCTTATCCGCACTTTTTCCACCCAGTGATAGCACCATATCTAGGCTCTTGATCGTACGTCACCAAATGATGTATGGATGCCTCTCTTGCATTAAACCGATGTCTTGTTTGTCCCATTGCTTGAAGATTTCCCAGGAGGAAAAGGAAGGAAAGTTTATTTTCCGACTTTCCTTTGTATACAGAATTTGACAAGAAAAATTATCAATGTTATTAAGAGAGCTATAGGTATCCGTCTTCTCTAAAAGAGTGTATTCATACCGGTAAGTATGATATTGGGTCAGTTCCACTTACGATCAGCTTCTTACCAACAGAGGGAGAGAGAGAGATGAGAATTTCTATTGAATGTCCTTAAATGCTTTTCCATCTGTGCTCGTACACAATAAAAATTGGCCGTGTTAATTCAACACAATGGGTGGGTCTGTGTTGTCCTAGTTGTGTTAAAATTTGAGACGCCTGATTCCATTTCACAGCAATCGTATTTTGGAATGAATCGTCAAAATAGTCGCACTTAAATCAACTACTTGATGTGGTCTTCATGTGCTGAAGTACACCAAGACCAAATGCAAGAACGTCGAAAATAGATGGCACCATATCTAACAACGTGAATTTTGCTAGAAAATTCATACTACTCAGAAAACCATTTACGCGAAGGATTACAGCAAATATACTATAATATTTGTTGTTCCTTACTTGGTATAAATGTCAAATTATAGTGTGTAAAAACTTCGCTCATAGCTAAAAATTATAATTCACCCAAATTTTCAATGTCATTTACTTAGATATTTGTGACGTTTATGAAAGGCAATGTATACAACGTGGGGTCTCCATTCTTCTACGCCCATCAACACCTACAAGCAGGGTGCGAAATCCCGGGGGGGACGGGAGGGATTTCCCCCCACCAAAAATTTTACACTTGCATTTCCCCCTCACCAAAATCAGTAAGGGGGGACACCTTAATAGGAAAATATAAGTAGGTCTATAATGAAATTTTTCAGACAAACAATAATTGTAAATGCATGCTGTTTTATAAAAACGTAGTTTATTTGTAGAAGGATCAGGTGTTTAACTTTTTCGGTTGTTCGGTTGTTGACGAGATGAAGACTTTTATTCTCTAGCGTACCAGTTGCATGCAAAATTTGTAAAATTTCTCAAACAAACAGATTATTTTTTCAATTTCAATGGACGAATCTACAAACAGGTTTGCGGATAAGCACTTGCTTTTATATGAACATATGTGGACGAAGAAAATAAACCTTGTTGTCGTTTTTATAAATTAGTGCCTGTAGAAAATGCCGATGCAAAATCCCTTGAAGAGAAAATTATTCAAGCATTTTCCGAAGATGGCATAGATATTTTTAATCTTAAAGAAAAACTTGTTGGATTTAGTTCGGATGGGGATGCAGTGTTTACTGGGAGAAACGAAGATGTTGCTGCTCAAATTAGAAGAAATGTCAACCCGTGCCTAATTAGCGTATACTGCAAGGCACATCGAATGGACCTAGTTTCTGAAAGAGTTTTTGGTGTTGTGAATGCGTTCACAACTTTGAATGTTTGTTAGGCGAACTTTACAAGGTGTTCAGTAAGTCATCTACATCTGCAACACTTAAAAGTATCGCGACAGTCACAGATGCCTCAGGACTGCTGAAAATCAAAAGATTGTTTCACATACGTTGGATTTCAAATGAGAAGGATGCATTATTGGCAGTCTTTACATACTTTTCTTGTATAATGCAATTCCTACTTTTGGAGTATGAAAATACTGACCATTTCAACAGAGACAGTTTTAAACTGAGTGGTATTTACCAAAAAAAAACTTTCGGGGAAAAAGAATATTCTATTGCTCGGTTTTCTTCTGGATATTGCGTCCATTCTAATATTAGTAAAACAATGCAAAAGGAAGCAGTTTCGTACAATGAAATAGAGAAAAAATTGACCCTACAATCCAAGCTCTGAGAGAAATGGGTATGAAAGATAACGTCTACCAAAGTCTTTGTAAAGATAAGTATTTAGTGCATTGCAGACAAGCATCTGATACAGGGAGTGATGATAGTGAGTTTGATCAAATAAGGAGGCAGGTAATCCAGGGTTTAATAGACGAAGTGGAAAGAAGGTTACCTTTCAATGATGTGCTAAAGTGCTTTTCATTGTTTGAAAATAAAGATCGTAATAGCCTGAGTGGTTTATACGGTAACGTAGACGTATATGAAGCAGCTTAATTGTTTGGATTGAATCTTCATATTGCAGTGTCAGAATGATTTGATTTGATTTAGTTTAATGTCCCACGGTTATGCCTGCTAGGCTAAAAGAGACGTGGACCTACTGATTATAATGGAATCCGAATCACTTTGGTCGTTCAACTGTACCTCACCGTGGAACCAGGGATCACGCTAACCGAAGTCAAGCGTGCTAGCCAATAGACCAAGCGGGGGTTCTACAGTGTCAGAATGGAGAGAGTACAAGTCAAGTTTTAAGTCGGTAAATGATTTTCAAGTTCTTAAAGCCTTAACGCGGAAAATTCGTTCTGTGCCATTATCAACTGCTGTCTGTGAACGTGGATTCAGTGTTGTTCACATTAAAAGTTCCGAAAGAAACCGTATGTTGGATAGTACCTTGCAATCTTTATTGATAATTAAAATCAGTGGATTTCCTTTAAAATTATGGGATGCTATTACTGCTGCTCATACGTGGGTTTCTTTTGGTCATCACATGTTCAACTCTCGTTACACACGGAAAGCAAGTGAAGTTTAATCTTAAAAATTTTCTCTAATGTAAGATACGTTATTGCAACCTATATTTTAGGTCTATAAATACAGTAACACAATCATGCAATACTTGTATTATTGTGGCTATCTTCGGTGGTCTAGTGGTTAGCACGCGCGCACCATCTTCGGTGCACGGGATCCTGGGTTCGATTCCCGGTGGGAGCGCCTTACAAAAATTTGAACGATTACCGTGGTTCGGATTCCACCTTAAACTGTAAGTCCACATCACATAGCCTCGCTGCTGAAAAGGGCCATTAAACTTAAATCAGCAAATCAATCGTATTATAGTGTTTGTGCTTTTCTTTTCTAAAGTTTAACGTCCTACGAATATTCAGTAAGTCTAAGGAAGACGGTCATGATGAGATGAATTATAATGGTGGATTAAGATAGTGGAAGGAAGCGGGAGGACCCCGAGAAAAAAAACCCACACAATTGTTTGTATACCACAAGCAGAATTTGGCGCGAGCTAGGATCCAACCATTGATCCCACGCACCTGAGGTGAGCGCTCTACCACTGAGGCAACACGGCATTTTGTTGTCTATCTATTTGAATTGAAATCATATCTGTTATTTATAATAATATATTGTTGCTAGTAATACAATATAGATAGATACATAGTATACATAGATACATACATATACATAGTAATAATAATAATAATAATAATAATAATAATAATAATAATAATAATAATAATAATAATAATAATAATAATAATCCATTAATATTGCAATTTTTTGAGGCTCCACGAAGCATTAGTGTGGATCGCTGAACTTCTTCCCCCCCCCCCACCATTTTCAAATGATTTCGCACCCTGCCTACAAGGTCTTCCTCCGTCCCGTACTTACATATGGTTTTACCTCCTGGATATCAGCAAGCGCAAAACATTGCGAAAAGCTGTTAATAATGGAACGACATGCTCTCCGCCTAGCCTACCGCATTAAATTACCAAGTCCAACCCGTGAATTGTACGACCGCATCACATTTCCTCACCTTCTGTATCATATTGAAGCTCTTCGTATTAAATATATAACTCAACGGTATGACAGCGAACACGCTTTATTTTTTGAAACCGTTTACAGCGACGCTCCCTACACTCACAGCCATCAACACACGTCTACACCTCTCTCACTGCTTTTCGCATTATATAAATATAACGTACCTCCAAATCATCCGGACTATAACATCATCAGTATCCTCAGCACATCACACGTACCGGCCCATATCTCACCTTCATATCATGCACAGTAAACCCGCTTGTCACTAACAGGACCTCCTCACGTATAATAAAATAAATAAATAAATAAAACTTATGGCGGTTTAATACAGTTCATAAATGTCTCTTTGCCCAACAGAAATTTTTTTTTCGCCATAATAATATTAAATCTCTTTCCCAAATAGAGGCTGTAGCCCTCGCAATGGGTGCTAGCTACACCATAGCTAGCTAACTTACAAAAAAAAGGCAATGTAGACGCTAAAAAATAGGATACAGGCAGATTTATCTATCAGACACATAAGATTTTGAGATGGTTGTAATACCTTTGTTAAGTCTGTTCTTAGCAAAGAAAGGCCTGGCTTATCACTGATCAATAACATAGCTATCAATATACAGCGTAGCACTGTTCCTATTTTTTGCGTTTTTTTTTTCGTAGTCACCTAGTTCTTTAACACCATCGCGGTGTTATTTCCACACTGCACAACACTAGTTCTGTGACAAAACGGTAACGGTCCTCTGTGAAATGTAACACCGGAATGGCCCCCTTGTAGCGTAGTCGCTCACGCTCTCGCCTTTAGTGCAAACGATTCCGGGTGGGGCACTCGGTCGAGAAAGTGCAAAGGGTTTTTCAGACCAGCCATCCTCAGTGAAGTTTTCCTGGGTCTTCCTCAATCACATCAAGCAAATGCCGGGATGGTACCTTATAATGGTCCCAAAATGCTTCCTTTCTTTTTCCCTATTCCCCGGATAGTGTGATGGCCGAGGGACTTCATTTCATCCCTCATATTTGACAGACTAACATGGCCATAGCTGCCGAAAACCGAAAAATCTAATTCCTAATCCGGATCACCGGACTCTTGGCGTTGAAATAACACGGTAAAGTGGTTAGTCATGCTGGGACCTGTGTTAAAATTGAGTTTTGTTAGCACTATCATGTTTTGGTGTGTAGGCCTATATACTTGTTATATATAAACTTTCAGAACCATTACCGTTATGACGGCGGTATTGGAAAGTGCATTTCGGTTCTGATTCTAATCGGTTTGGCTGATCCTAACCAAATTTTAGAGAGCCATCAGTACCGTTGGTAGCCAAAAAAAAAAAAAAAAAAAAGGAAATAAATTTCGAGTAGCGCATGCTATACAGAGGAACAATAAACAAATAACAAGCGGAACCTTTTACTACTATTGTCGTGTAACTTAGCAGAACTTCTCATAAGAGTTGCTGCTTCCTTGCAATATCTGACACTTTTACCACAGAGATACTTGTTTCCTCTAAAGTAAGACTAGGTATTACATTAATTTTTCCTCAAAAGTCTCATTACGAGTTATTTTTGGGGATGTGTTTCCTTTATTATCGTTACTAACGTACCCGAATTGCGAACAACACGCAAAGTAAGTTTTGTTGAGAGCTTAATCCGTAAAACAACGTTAATTTTCCGACTTTAAAATCATAACCTATAGATACGGTGACCATACGTCCCGAGAAAATCGGGACAGTCTCGATTTTAGGGTCTGTATCCCGGCGTCCCGAATAAAGACTCCAATGTCCCGAATAATTGATGGGGGTAAATAAAATCTTTTACATTGAGTTTTTGCTTAGAGAATCTGAATAACTTACAAAGGAGGGAACACATTTTGTTTTCGTGAGATCACAAAATTGGTTTACAGTTTTTCATCGAAATTTTATTAATTAAACTAAACGCGGTAAGAATATGAAATGTATTCTTTCGTCGTTGCGCAGCTCTCCTTGCTGTCTTAGTTTACACAATGGATTGGTTGTCTGCACTTGCAACTGCACTGCCTCTCCCCTCCAGATCGTTAGCTTCAGTTCAATTCAGTCTGACACTTACTATCACCTGAGCAGTGCGCTGTGCTTCGTCGAGCTTTGTTTCTTCGTTTAGTGAATTTTGGTTGAACGTTTTGTTGTTTTCTGTTTCTTTTTTCGTA
This sequence comes from Thermobia domestica, assembly GCF_964235325.1. Lineage (NCBI taxonomy): Eukaryota > Metazoa > Arthropoda > Insecta > Zygentoma > Lepismatidae > Thermobia > Thermobia domestica. The sequence goes on along the minus strand of NC_137458.1, from coordinate 144,323,354 downwards.
AACATGAGTGGTGATAATAAGGGCAAGAAATGTAAGTGTTCGTTTAATGAGGAGTTAATAAAGGAATATCCCTTCTTTAAAAACCGTGACAATAACCCATATGTAGCATTTTGTATTCAGTGTTTAAGTGAGATTAATATTGCTCATGGTGGTGTCTCCGACATCAAACTTCACGTAAAGGCTAAAAAAACACCTGGCTGGAGTTAATGCAGTACCGAGTAAATTTATCACTAAGAATGATTCCACCAAAAATGAGATTTTAGAAAAAGAGACAGTTTTTGCGTACCACATTGTAAAGAATAATCATAGCTTTAGATCCTTAGATTGTACATCTAAACTTATTTACACACTATTTGAGCCAAAATACTCTTCTGCAAGAACGAAAAGTGAAGCCATAGTAAAAAATATTTTAGTCCCAAAGTGTGAAAAGCAGTTGTTACATGAATTGAGTGAAACGTCTTGTTTTAGTGTGATGGTTGACAGCTCAAACCATAGTGCTGAAAAATTAGTACCAATCGTTGTGAGATATTTTCATGTGCCTAATGGAATTAATGTTAAAGTATTAGAGCTTAGAACATTGCCTGGTGAAACGAGTGACCAGCTTAATGAGTTTGTATTTTCAGTTTTGAGAAGCAACGATCTGGTTGAGAAATTAGTTGGAAAGTCTGCAGACAATACTAATACAAATTTTGGGAGTGCAAATAAGAAGGGTCGCAATAATCTCTTTCGAAAGTTATCAGGAAGCGCTAAAAAAAATCCATAGTTGGCGTAGGATGCATGGTTCATGTCGTCAATAACTGCATTAACAATACTGCTGATACACTTCCTGTTGATGCTGAGGTAATAATTGTGAAGTTGGTTAATATTTTCCATATCTACACAGTTCGAGTGGCTGAACTGAAGGAGTTCTGCGCATTCATTGATGCTGAGTACCAGAAACAGTTGTCAACTGTTGTCTTATTCGAACACACGATGGCTCAGACTTTTACCTGCTTTAGAATGTGTTCTACTGTACAAATGTTGGAGCCACTTAGAAACTATTTTTCTGCCCAAGCAAATCCTGTGGCTCTAAAATCGTTTTTTGAAGATCCAAATGGAATTGTGGCTTTGGTTTTTATACAATTGTGCATCTCTTTTTAATGATGTTGTAAAAAAGATGAAAGGGGATAAAGTATCAGCAACATATGCAGCACGTGAATATTTGATTTTATATAAGAACTTGATTGACAGAAAACAGTCCTCATTTCTACCGACGAAAGTTAAAGACCTTAAAAAAAAAATTAAGGCTGTGACTTACAACAGGTGAAGGAGGGTGTGTCTTCTTTTTATGACCATTGCATAACCTATTTAGATCTTTGGAAATTCATAGACAGCTTGAGTCAACTGTCTTGGGCAGATTTAAAGAGGCAGCTAAAATGGAAAGAAGTAGAAGAAAGTTGGACTCTTTTTCAAGATAGTATTGCGCTCATTTATTTGACGATTTTTTTTTAACGAACTAAGTGTGCTGAACTCATATCTTACAGAGACTGTTTTGTCAGAGTGGACAAACCAGAAGCTTTCATAAGAACAAAGGTGGTTGACCATGTTCAAGGACTTGAAGAAAGATGATATAAATGTTCCTAATCTTAAAATTTTTGTTGAGTTTGTTCTTTGCCTGCCGGAAACAAATACTTCGGTCGAGCGGGCATTTTCAATGATAAACAACTGTTGGGTTGCTGAAAAGTCCGTGATGTCCATTGAGTGTAAAATCAACTTTAGTAGGAGATGAACTGTTCACAAACATGTACAGAAATGTACGAGAACATTCAAGAAAAACAAGAATATTTTAAAAGCTCTGGCCTTATCAGTGAAATATGACTGGAAAGAGCCCAAACCGTCTTCCTCTATAAACGCTGAAAAAGAGTAGTACAGTGAACATATGAACTAATATAATACGCATTTCTTTTTCTTTTGCTCTGTCCATCAGTTATTGCAACGTTCGTTCTTTAGAATAATTAGCACTAGGAATAATGTCATTGTTTAATAGAGTAATGTAAATAAATATAGCAAATAAATTACAAACTAAGTTTACTACTATCATCTGTACAGGTTTGGATTTTAGCTTAATAATAATAATAATACTGTTTCATGGCAAAAGAGGGTTGAGAGTTTAAGCGATAAGAACGGTGGCTGAGACACGGACCGTCGGGAGGGGGGACGCGTCCCCCCAGATTTTAGTCAAATGTATTAAAACATGTGGCACTTATATAGTGTATATATATATATACACTACCCCCGAAAAGTTTCCGTACAAAGTAGGTTTATGTATACTTTACGTGTATTCGAGAAAAAACAAAGACATATCAATGGAATTTATTTTTATCTGGAACCTACAATATGTATTTGAGAGGTAAATACAGAAAATTTAACAGAAATGGACCATTGTTTTGTCAAAAATTTAAATTTCTGATTCATCAAAGTAGCTTCCACGTGCTGTGACTTTCGGCATTCACCGTATTAGTTTCTGTAGAGTTTTGGGCTTGATTGCTATCCAGGCTTTGAGAAGACACTCAAATAAGTGTTTCTCGCTAGAGGGACGCATCTTTCGAACTGCTCTATCAAGCTCATCCCACAGTAATTCAATTGGAATACAATCCAGTGATTGTGGGGGCCACACCATATTCTTGAGATCTCCCTGTTGCTCTTCTGCTGACAAATACCTTCTACAAAGTCGGGATGTGTGTTTTGGGTCATTGTCTTGCTGCATGATGAACCCATGACGAATGAGCCTATTCCCAGATGGCACTGCGTGTCTGCTCAAAATCTGATGGTACTGTTTTTTCTGCATTGCACCCTGTATTTGCACTAAATCCCCCACTTGATTGTTACCAAAGCAACCCCACACCATCTCAGAACCACCCCCGTGCTTTACCGTAGGCAAAATATACGACGGAAGCAGTCTTTCGTCCTTGGAGCGACGCACGAAAAACCTGCGTCTATGACTGAAGAGCTCAAACTTTGATTCGTCAGTAAATAAGCACTTGTTCCACTGCTCTGACCACCAGCTTGCAAATTTTCTTGTCCACAGCAATCTCTTCTTTCTGTTTTGAGGGCGCAAGAGCGGTTTCCTAGTTGCCACACGACCGTTTAGTCCCGCATTAACTATCCGCGTCCGGACAGTTTCATAGCTGATCGGTTTTTCGCGAGTTTCGTTCACTTCAGCTTGTATTTGAGGCACTGTTTTCAACCTGTCGCGTTTGCTTGTCACTATAATGTACCGTCATCCGCAAAAAAAAAAAGTTCGCATATACTGTAACTTCCACATTTTCATTAATAACTCAGTTTTCTTAATATTAACAAATTTTAAAAATATAATATGATTGATTGATTGAATGCCATAGGGCAGGTAGTATAGAGTTAGAAATTTACTTTTATAGGCTTTACATGAAGAAAACTAATTTATTACAACAATATATAATAAAGTGCATATAAGATAAACCATTACCAAAAGAGCTTATTAAATGAATGATATTTACAAGATAATTGAAGGGTTCACATTCTCGTCTTACATGTCAGGACTGTCTATGTGTATTTTTTACCAGAGTCACTAACAGAGCTCTATGCGAGCGTACTTACAATGTTTTTACGTCCATTGCCATCAGTAACAGAACTACTCCTTCCCAATGTCACTTTTCTACGAAGCAAGAGTGGTAACTAGTAGGTTGATAGATTCTTCTGCACCCCTAGACTGAATTGTCTACGGTTTTTATAATACTTTCATTTTACGGAATTGGAATTGTTTTTGTTTTCACTTTTCTAAATTCGTCCGCGTTACCTACAAACGTGCTGTTAGTTTTATTTAAAAATGTTTTCACTCTGCTATATTGTTCTAGAAACTTAGAGTTGATCCGTTAACTGTGTACTTCTATATTATTATTTTTAAACCTCAAAATGAGGAATGTTTTAATCCTCGGCTCAAAAAAATGTTTGTCATCTGTTCTTATGAACTAGTGACTTTTAAACCTCAAAATAAAACACTAAAGGGTGTGAACACATGGGATGAAAAAAAAAAAAAACACTGCCCTATGGCATTCAATCAATCATATTATTTTTTAAAGATTTGTTATGGCTCCCCCCGAGGAATTTAAGCTCTCGTTGTTAAGACTGTCTTGTGTACATTTCACATACTTGTAAGGCAAGACTTTTATTTTCATATTTCATTATACTTATATTTTCTGTTATGATATGCCTATAACTCGTAGACAAGCATCTTTCATACCTCTCACCATGAATTCCACTTCAGACAACAATATCAATAATACTTCTGGTACAGTTTCTATCATTCCCGACATATATGATCCAAGTACGCACCCATCCGCGGAATTATTCTTAAAGAATTTTCTCAAAATCGCATTAGTGAATAATTGGTCAGACTCAAAATGAGGAATGTTTTAATATATTATCGCTTCTTTGTGCTTTCCTTAACAAAGCAGTGTAGTAATGAATAATTATTTATGATTTTTGTGAAAAAATAAAGCAAAATAAAAAAATTATAAGCAAAAAACTGTGATTGTTATGAAACTTTAGTCTGTCAGATAATTACGCGAAGAATATCCCGAGGGAAATTCACTCCATACAGTGCACAGGTATTAGGAGCACTCACAAATACGTAAAATTGAAGAAACAGAAAATAATGTATTTTTGAGATGAACATACAATTCACACTTCACGTGAAGTTCCAATATGGGAAATCAATCAATATCTTCAGTTGAAATTACTGAAAAAAACAGAAAATGGCTATTTAAAACTCCAAGTGTAAACCTGCGCTTGGAGCGAGTCTATTTCTAATATCAGAACGCGTTATTTCGAAACATGCCTGCGTGGCCAAGCGGGTTTAGCAATGCTGTTGAGATTCTAGAACCGAAGAGTGGCAGTTCGAGCCTGAGTACGGAACGCTTTTTTTTTTTTTTTTTTTCAATATAGTGAAATATTTTTTAAAATATAAATGTCTAATTTGAAGTGCTTAAAAACACAAGACCAGATGAACAATCACTTTTCAAAGCTCAGTCACATTTATTCACTATGTTCATCAATTAGGCTATATACGAAGACACTAAAATGTGGAACGTTAACGATCTTTATTAACGTTAATACCACATCCGTTATAATGAGAACAGATTTGTGATCTGAATACCAATCTTAAACCATACGTCCAAAATGAAAATTATTCATGTTCTTGATACCTATTGCAACACTCAGTTGTAATATAGAGAGTGAGAGTGCGAAAGAGAGAGATAAAATACTGTATACAGGGTGCGGAAAAATTCCCGGAACGGTCCAATATCTCGCGCAGTATAAATATCACCAAAACAAAAATAACACATGTTAAATAGTTTTAAAGACGGTATCCAATGATAGAAAACACAATCACCTATCTCTACCTCCTTGGGGACTACGGGGGATAACTTTAAAATTTTAAACGGGAACCCCTATTTCTTATTTCATATGTGGATTCTCCAGAAAAAGTGATAGTGATTTGATCAAAAATTGAAAACAGTGTGTGCGAAGATGAAGTTACATGGAATACAATATCGATAATTGTTTTGCAAAGTAGCTTTATGAAGTAGTTCTTAGTAGTAGGGTTATTTACAACAAAAATAAGCCATTTTTGTCACCATTTGTATTTTCTTGCAAATTAATAAATATGGACAAATGCATTATTTTATGGACGTTAAAATGTATGAATTCGTTATGTGGGTAAAAAAATCATATGAAAATTTTACTCTGCGTGGAAATCGAACTCATGACCTTTCATGCCGCAGTCCCGTACGCTAATCGCATGGCCCAGAGCTCGACACTGAGAGGCCACATTTTCATAAAGATTTGCCGCCTCCATTTTTTATGTGTCAATTCAAGTGCTATCCGTGAAGGCACTGTTTTCAATTTTGGGTCAAAACACTGTTACTTATTCTGAAGAATCCAAATGTGCAACAAAATATGGGGATTTCCATTTAAAATTTTAAAGTTACCCCCCGTGTGGGAATGGAAAGTTGCGTTTGGTATCATTGGATAGATTTTTCAAAACTGTTTAACACGTGTTATTTTTGTTTTGCTGATCTGTATATTTCGCGAGATATTGGACCGTTCCGGGACTTTCCCCGCACCCTGTATAAGCTTGTATTTTTAATTAAAACAGTTAGTGTAAATCATAATCTGGATTTTTATAAAGTAAATGAAACAATCATATAGAAAATGTATACAGTTTAAAATTGAATTAAATTGCAATTCCAGAATCTGTAACATTATACATTTCTTATTTATTTACATCGAATGTTAACTTATTGTATAGTTTATAGCATGAGTATCAGCTGATATGTAACTCAAAATTATCTATAAATTGAATTTAAATAGGAAATGATATAGTTGCTATAAGAACAAGTTTATGAAAATGAGCTGTATAATAATGGTTGTATTTGAAACAGAGTTTGCGTAATGGAGTAAATATTTACACCGCCAGCTTTGCAATACTGTGCGATTTAAATTGTCAATCTCATCAATTTTACTTATTTTTATGGAATTTAGTATAGCATTATGAAACATTCAACAACTGATCTAGTAGTGAAACATATTTAATAAGATTACCGCACATTACGGTAGATTCCGAGATCGCTCCCAGCTTTGCGAGCACTTGATAATATCTTATTATTATTTCAGATAAAATATTATGTGGAAGAGCTAAATTAAATTAGAAAATGAAATGAAATATTTAACATCCCACTATTACGCCCTTTAGGCGGGAAGGTTCTAGATTGCTGGTCCTCACATAGAGAAGAATTTGGATTAGTAACCAGTTTGGTTCTTTTCTTTATCAAATCTCAATATACAATTCATATAGTAATGTCGAGCAAGCGATAGCGAGTGAAGGCAGGTTAACCAGGTTGATTGCTTTCTTCATCACCACTCAATTGGTATACGGACCAGTGTTCTAGAATCCTGCTATTTTAGGCTAAGGGAGAAGATAATTAAAGTAAGAAAAATGATATAAGAATTGGTGGAATGAGAAAGTGGAAGGAAAAGGAAATGCTTTGAGAAAAGTCACGGACATAATGTTGTCCACCACAAGCTTACTTGAACGGAATAAAACCAGAGATCGCATGCACCAAAGGTAAGCGCTCTACCAGTGAACCATCGCGCCCCATAAATTAAATAAGAAAGATAAGTAGTAGGCATTTTATAATTGAATATTGTATGTAAGAAACTTATTGTCCATAAAGATTCTTTCTCTTCAAGCTTTTGTAATTGATGTTGCAAATTGTCCGATGCTTTGCAATGCGGGTCAAAGGAATAAATGCATTTTTTCGGGATAGTATCGTCTGCCCCTTGCTGCTATTGGTGGTATAAAAGTAGTGTTGAGTTGATTTTTAGTTTCTTGTTCCTTTTGTTATGTGAATATAGACTAGACCAAAATTTTTTACTGGTGTTCATTTCAGGATCACTCGGTAGCATGTTTTTAGTGGAGAAATGTTACGTGAATATAGATTACACCAAGTCACAAATATTTTGACAAAGATATACATTTTTATTACACAATAGTTTCTGCTTTTCCTTTTACTGCAAATGTTTGTTTCTAATAGTGATTTTTATTCTTATTGTATCCGTGAATACACATTCAATACTTTTTTTAAAAAAATAAGTTGTTTAATAAGGCACTGAAAAGTGTTGGATTTTGTAACACTCTAACACTTAAAAACATAATACTGAGTGATCCTGAAATGGACACCAATAATTAATTTTGGTCTAGTCTATATTCACGTAACACTTTCAACAGCGAGGCTATATGAAACGTGGGCTTACTAATTAACGTGGAATAAAAATAAAAAAAAGTCTAGTGGCTAGCGCGAGTGTTTTTGGTTCTTGTACTCTCGGGTTCGATTCCCGGTAAGGGGCGATTCAGGTTAAATTTTCAGGGGAGTTTATGGGGAAAACGTTAAAAAATATAATTGCAAAAGTCTGATGCCAGTGTTTTGTAAGCTATTGACAAAATAATAGAAAGACAGGAAAGAAATTCTCTTGAGAACTGAAAGTGAACAATCTTTTCGCATTTATGCTTAATTTGCTACTAGCGTGACACATTAAATTGAATATAATATAAATATTAGACACAAAATTCGCTACTTCACGGTTGATAACATGGTAAATGCTAGGTATTGTTAAACATTAAACGTAACACCTCAATTTTATATCAATAAATAACTTAAATAAATAAAGAACAAGACAGAACAATATTATTAACCTATATTTGCATAGTATATAAATTAAAAACACGTTGTTTATCATAACGAAAAATGGCTGAACCGTTTGAAATGAATTTTATTAACATAGTTAATACCTACCTCGGACTGGGTTGTTGTCACGCCATTTTTATTGAAATGCGTATCCAAACAGAAGAGAGGGGGTTAAAATGTGTGCCAAAAATAGAATCTCTCACGTTTGTGAGATGAAATATGATACATAAATTCCTTATTTAAAACGAGTGTGCACGTGTCCGACCGTGTTTAGAAATTTCGGTACTAAATGGAGAAGAGGGGCAATTTGTATCGTTTTTGCTCAATATTTAAGAATGATGGCATCGAGATTGTGTCTTGTCTTCACAGCAAAACGGATGAAGCACTTGAAATTATCTTTTAAATATACGGTATTTAGCATTTGGTCCAGTCGGATTCATTAACACATATGTCGTAAGAGGAACAGATGGATATAAACACCTTATTTTAAAATATGTGAGCCCATCTTCCGTTGTCCTTAAAAATCCACTTTTGAGGGGGAAATGGGGCAAGTTCCAAATAAGGCGGTCAATATGTAAAAGTGACGTCGTGTTTGTCTGTCCGATCATCACGGGAAATCAAATCAGCCGTTTGAAATAAATATTTGAATACATTTAGTACTTGGAAGAAAATGGTTAGCTGACGTTCACTAGAAACTTGACAAAACTTCGATACAAATTAGAAGAGAGTCAGCTATGCCTAAATCTAATATTGTAGGTGGAAGTGAAAACGACGATCGAAGTAACAGCGGATTAAAATTTAGCATTAGAAGTAATTGAAAAACAGAATGTGATGCGCGAAAACGAGAAAAAAAGGAAAAACGTAACGTTGCCGACGACAACACACTGGATGGTGCTTATTGAAAGACCCATAAACGCTATTCATTAGCTCATTCTTCACGGTTTGGATTGCAAGAAATAAAACTATTTCTTCGTGCTAATACGCCTCTCAAAACGAAATGTTATATTTCTGCAAAATTTGTTTTTCTCACATGACTGGATATTTTTTAAAAAAAATTCTATTGTGCTGAAGAAAACAAAACCATATGACAAGCTGTATTTGATCTGAAGACCCCATGATCTTTACTCCATGTTGTTACTCATTACATCAGCGAGACGCTGTTTGCAATGACACTGATACATTGAGTGGTTTGTTCGAGAAAGTTGCTTGTCTCGATTTTGTTTACTCTTTAGGTTTTTCGTAGAATACATGAAAAAGAATACATACATTTTTCGCTTAGCTATCCAGTTTTAACTGATCAGAAAACAGCAATCTACTGGTGAAATGATATGGGGTAATGTGTAGCATTTTGTTTTTACGCCATCGATAGCAGCAAGGGGCACATGAATTACATAAAAAGGGAGTGTGTTGTTATGAACTACTAATATCTTTTTCAAAAAATCTACGTTGTTGCGGAGAACCACAACATACATAATTCAGTGCAACATGTAAACCTCTACTTCGGTAGACCAACCCTAGTTCCTACCTTCAAAACTTTTTTTTTTTTTTCAAAGGAGTGACCACGGGACAACTCCACCGAAATACAAGTTTACTTTTGCACTATGGGTAATGGAGCAATTCCACTTTCCAAAAATAATCACTTTAATTCCTTTTTCCTTATTCCTAAAAATGTTTTTTTTTTCTAAATACCCAATCAGTGGGAAAAGGATCTAATCTACTTCTTGAAATTGTGAATTCCCAAATTCAATGTAGTTAACAATTTATTATAACAAATGAATATAGAAAACAACAAGAATAAACATGAATAAATAACGGTATAAATCCCGAATATTAATACTGAACTTGAGCACTTTACTAGAACAAACAAATCCAGCCTTGAACTGGGAAACGAATACTTGTTTCAAATCAATTAAACGGTACTTTTAACAAATGATTACTTTTTTTTTTCACAAAAGTTATTTAACAACTTCTTTACCTGTCGTTGTATGAAATCCTCCTTCAAGGTTCCGATTAAGGAGAGGGCAAGTAAGAATTCTTAAAAAATACTCTGACTTTTCTTCCCTTTGAAACTATCATAAAGCTTACCTTAAGAGAAACAGTGAACAGAGCCAGTGACTGAATCCTCTATAAATTTTGAATAAAAATAAAATGCCAAAAGAGATTAACATAGAGGACCCTTTCACTAACTCTCCCACCTCCTCTTTAAGTCACACATAATAATTTAGATAATGAAACAAGAATTCAATAAATTACTCGCAATGATTAGAACACGACTTAATATATTAAATTGACACTATTTTCACCTTTCATTTGCCATATTCAATCTTCCAAAGCACTAGTTTCAAAACAGAAGGAATTACTTTTTAAAGTCAGTCACTATAACTTTACGTATTTCGTTCCCATTCTTATTTTATGTAAAGAACTCATTCGAACTACATTACCCTACCTCGATCAGCAGTCAACAGGACGCCGCCTCGTGTTTTGCACGTAGAGGAGGCCTTCCCGATGACGTCAGCTACTCAATCGCGCAGCCTGGCTCGGGAGAGAGCCATTACGCAGTAGCTTGACAAAACAGGGTTGCCAGTCTACTTTGACGGAAACATTGAAAGGGGGTTTCATTTACAATTAGATAATTACAATGATAATAATTAATCGTAACATATATAGTTCCCTGGGGTCAGAGGGATAAATTTTTAAACCATAACAAAGATTAATTATTAGAATTGTACATTACCCCAATTCCATTTTTTTTTCTTTTCAAACCTCATGGTCGTTCCTTCTTTACAATTCATTCCCATTCACAGGAGTACATGGAGTTAACAGTGACGATTACAAAGCGAGGACAAACACAAGGATGATGGATGATACCTTTTTTCCTGCAGGAATAAAATGAAACATAAAAAACAAACACCAAAAGTTCCAACAATCATTGTACAAATAAACAAAATATCATCACCTTAACATTTTAATTACAATCATTACCTCTATTTTCTACATTTCCAGCTGGGACATATTCTTTACAAAACCTAACATGTCGTTTAATTCTAATTTGTGGGTTCTCAATGTTTTCTAACCAAACAGTATTGGGTGTTGGCTTACTGAGAACACGGAAAGGCCCACCATAAATTGGCGCAATTTTAGGATTAAAATGCTTTTCAGCAGACAATTTTAACATCCGTTTTACTAAAACTAAATCACCAATTTCAAGGTTTACTGGTACATGTTTTTGCGAATAAACCCTTTCGCTATGTTTCCAGGATCTTTCAATGTTATTACAGATATTCTCGAATTTCTGGTCTTTATTTTGATCTTCATCTAAAATCTCAAGATCCATCAACCATTTAGCATCCAAAGGATGAAAAAACTTCCGTCCCATAAAAGCTTCACAAGGTGCGACTCCAATACTCTCACTTTGGCTCATGTTGATAGTAAACGCTATCTTTGATAGTAAATGGGCCCAGTTCCTTTGACTCTTATCAACATATGCCTTGAGCAAATTTTTCACCGAACGCACCGTTCTCTCCGATTGATTCGGAGAAGGGTTATATGGAGAGGTCTTTATCCCCTGAATACCATACGTATACAAGAATTGGTTGAAGTATTCTGAAGAAAAATAAGAAGCGTTGTCACAAAGGATTTTCCCTGGAAATCCATAGCGCAAAAACAGTTCAAGCAATTTAGTACAAATAATTTTTGATGTTAAACGTCTCAAAGGTTCTAACATAATAAATCTGCTGAAGGAATCAGTTACTACCAAGATATATTCGTAACCTGAACTTTTAGGAAGACGCCCCGCCGTGTCAATATGCCAAACATAATTTGGATGTCTAATTTTCCTAGAATAAAAAATTCCCATTGGTTTCGAACCACTTTCTTTACAGGTTTGACAAATATGGCACCTTTTAATATATTCTTTTATATGTTCAACCATATTAGGCCATGTATACCTAGAAGATACTTTCGCTATTGTTTTTCTTACACCCATATGACCACCATTTACTAAAGGCTGGTGCGTATACTCAATTATAGAATTTATTAATTTTGGAGGAATAACGACTCGAAAACCATTTCCACCTTTCCCTTTTGTTTTCTTCAACAGGATATTATGTTGAAGTTTATATTGGCTTACCTCTTCCTTTCGTTCTAGCTTATCAATAATCTCTTTCAGATGTGGATCTTTTCGCTGTTGTTCTGCTAAGGGTTCACTGAAATTAGGATACTTCCAGAAATTGAAAAATGAAACATTTACATTTTTCCCTCGATCTTTTACCACTTCTACTACATTTTCATCTTTGGTATAAAATTCTAAATGATTTCCAACCCTGGACAGAAAATCCGCGACTGTATTGACCATACTCCTTATGTGAACAATTCGGAACTTAAAACGAGCTATTTTCTCAAGTAAGGTTCCATAACGTCTCTGGCGTTTATGATTAGTTAAAAGCCAAGTTAAACTTTTAGAGTCAGAATAAACTACAAAAGGATTATGTAAATAGTATTCAAATTTTTCTAAGCAAAGGCATAAAGATTTCATCTCCAATTCGTAAATGTTCTTACTCCAATCTGATGGAGGAATAGCTTTTGAGAACATGGAAACAGGTCGTAAATTTCCATTTTCATCATATTGTGAAAGGACCCCAGAAAAATGACGAAGACTAGAATCGCAATGAATTACGAAACTAGAGTTCATATCAGGGACTCTTAAAATCACATGCTCACAAAAAGCTTGTTTTAAATTTTGAAGAGCTTGATCATGAATCTTTGTCCATTTAAAAGGATGTTTAGTAGACCTCAGTTCTTGTAATGGTGCTATTAATTCTGAATACTTATAAATAAATTTAGAATAGAAATTAAAGAATGAACAAATTCTATTGACTCCTTTCCGATTCTTTGGCCGTGGTATATCCTTAATCGCCTTTACTCGCTCAGGATCTATACTCATATTACCGTTTTCAAAACGGAAACCCAAATACTTAATACTAGTCTGGAATAAATGCGTTTTCTTGGGAGAAATTGTAATACCCCATTTCCTGAGACGAGATAATACCTCTTCAACCAGTTTTTTATGGCTTTCAATATCAGAACTAAACAATAAAATATCATCGAAAAATATTTCAAGATTTTTACCAACAAGATCATGGAACACCTTATTCATTATATTACTTAGAACGAATGGAGAAACTGTTAAACCCATGGGACAAGCTGTAAAACGATAAACCTTATTCTTGGTTACAAAAGCAGTGTAATTTCTACATTCCTTAGACAAGGATAATTGATAAAAGCTACTTCGGATATCGAAAATTGAAAAAATCGAATGATTTGAAATGCTAGAAATCACATTTTCCATATTCGGAGACGGAAAGCTTTGTGCAATTATTCTCTTATTAATTTCGCCATACGCCACTACAAGTCTCCTACTCTTATCAGCATTTGTAACTAAGAAACAGGGAGATGTAAAGGGGGAATAATCAATTTCCTCCACAATTCCCTCTTTAACCAAATTCTGAATATATTCCTCAAGTTCCTTTTGTTTATTAGTGGGGATTTGGTACGGTTGTTGACGAATCGGAGTGTTATCTGTCAATTCAATATTATATGTAAAATCCTTTACCCTTCCTATCTTTGTTGTAATTACATCATTAAATTTCTCTACTAAATTATCAACATAATTTTGTAATTCAGGATATGTTTGTAAAAGTTCTGATGAAACAGTATAATTACCTTTTCTTTCTTCCCTTTCGGACACCTCCGGATGTAAAACTGAATGATCAAACTGCACCTCCAATTCCGGATCAAAGGAAACTCCAACTGCGGCATCTCTCCTACAGACATCTGGAGCCACAGAAGTCGGCAGAGTAGACGTTGACATTCCAATCGTGTTCGAACAATTTTGTGTAGGCCTAGGGCGAGGTAAAGTTTTCGGCGAACCAAAGGAGCGTGCTGGTTGCTGTCCACTGACCTCTTCCCTAGAAGTAGATAGGGAAGAGCGAGGAGTAACTGCTAATAACGAGGTTTCTCGAATAGGAACAACTAACTTTCGAGATTGGACCTTATACACTCCATTGGAGATGTCAATAACGGCATTAAATTTTGAATGAAAACAGTTCCCTAGCAAAATGTCAAAGTCTGTTGCCTCAACAATGTAAAAGTTTTCTGAGAATTGTTGTCTTCCCATTTTAAAATAAATTCGAACACGTTGATTTACCGATACTTGTGTGTCTCCTAATCCAGTAGTTTGAACACTTACATTTTCCACTTTAATTTTACACTGTTTCTTCAATTGCTCAAAATATCTTTTACTAATGTAATTGCAAGTACTACCAGTGTCCACTATGCAATTTACACACTTCCCTTTTATATAAACCGGTACAGTAATTAGTTTATGCGAAAAGGGGGTATTTTCCAATAAATTCTCTCTTTCCCTTGACCAATTACAATTTTGTACACTATCCTTTACACATGTCTGATTATTCCCACCATTATGATCAACATTACCAAATAATTGAGGGGGGTTATAATAACACCTTTGAGTGGGTTGCCTTGATTGCATAATTACCTGATCTCGAGTATTTTTAACACCGACCATAGCAGACGATTTCCGGGATGGTACCATATCCCGATTTCCCCTAACAGGTGTTCGCAGTTTATAATAATCGGCCTTATACCTATGCAACATATCATACCTAGCTGACAAAGACATTAATTGCTCAAACGTATGAGGCATCCCATGTTCTACCAAAAACATATGGGCAGAAGGACAGACCATGTTACATATTAGATCACACACAGCATTTTCGCTAAAGGACATGTCAAGGACGTTAATAATACTTAATTTAAAATCTGCAAATTCAAAAAGCGTTTGATCTTCACTCTGCATTGTGTAAAAATATTTTGACATGAACTGGGTACGAGCAACAGTAGAGATAAATCTGAGCATAATTCTTCTACAAATAGTTTGCCACGAATAAGAACCACCGATAAGTACCTGTATCATTTCCTGAACTTCACCTCTAGAACGTGAAAGACAGGCAATGAGAACTAAATCTAAAGGTAAATTCTTACTCCTCACAATACTATCCAATTTCAGTAGAAATTTAAATGTTAGTTCCGTATTAGAACCATCTATGATAGGAAGTGAATTTATTTCATTAATTAGAGCACGATAAACACCATCTGAAGCTTGTTTACTGAAATTTAAAGTTAAATTATTTGAAAAGGGGGTATTTTGAATAGTACTCCTATTTTCATTACAGCCTCCGGCTCCGCCACTGAGATTTTGTGGTGTTATTGGTTGACTAAATACACCCCCACGTTCAAATATTGGGTTTTCAAATTCATATGAGTACCCCAAAAACTCATCACTACTTGTACTAGAGGTTTCTCCCTCATTATTATGTCCCGAAGGAAAATTTAAATCTCTGGCCCTCCTATTGTAATTCTGTGCCATATTGCTAACGTCCTTCACAAGACAAAAATATAGTAACGATACTAGAATAATACAAAATGACCCCAATGTTAGGCACATAAAATAGTTTTGCCTCTAACCAGCTGAATTCCAAACGTTACACAAATTTGGGGGGGGGCAATTCTTATAAGATCCTTCCCACTTACAAAATTTTTGGAAAGCAGCTGTTGACTGCTGATCTTTTAAATTATATATGTTGCGGAGAACCACAACATACATAATTCAGTGCAACATGTAAACCTCTACTTCGGTAGACCAACCCTAGTTCCTACCTTCAAAACTTTTTTTTTTTTTTTCAAAGGAGTGACCACGGGACAACTCCACCGAAATACAAGTTTACTTTTGCACTATGGGTAATGGAGCAATTCCACTTTCCAAAAATAATCACTTTAATTCCTTTTTCCTTATTCCTAAAAATGTTTTTTTTTTTTTTTTTCTAAATACCCAATCAGTGGGAAAAGGATCTAATCTACTTCTTGAAATTGTGAATTCCCAAATTCAATGTAGTTAACAATTTATTATAACAAATGAATATAGAAAACAACAAGAATAAACATGAATAAATAACGGTATAAATCCCGAATATTAATACTGAACTTGAGCACTTTACTAGAACAAACAAATCCAGCCTTGAACTGGGAAACGAATACTTGTTTCAAATCAATTAAACGGTACTTTTAACAAATGATTACTTTTTTTTTTCACAAAAGTTATTTAACAACTTCTTTACCTGTCGTTGTATGAAATCCTCCTTCAAGGTTCCGATTAAGGAGAGGGCAAGTAAGAATTCTTAAAAAATACTCTGACTTTTCTTCCCTTTGAAACTATCATAAAGCTTACCTTAAGAGAAACAGTGAACAGAGCCAGTGACTGAATCCTCTATAAATTTTGAATAAAAATAAAATGCCAAAAGAGATTAACATAGAGGACCCTTTCACTAACTCTCCCACCTCCTCTTTAAGTCACACATAATAATTTAGATAATGAAACAAGAATTCAATAAATTACTCGCAATGATTAGAACACGACTTAATATATTAAATTGACACTATTTTCACCTTTCATTTGCCATATTCAATCTTCCAAAGCACTAGTTTCAAAACAGAAGGAATTACTTTTTAAAGTCAGTCACTATAACTTTACGTATTTCGTTCCCATTCTTATTTTATGTAAAGAACTCATTCGAACTACATTACCCTACCTCGATCAGCAGTCAACAGGACGCCGCCTCGTGTTTTGCACGTAGAGGAGGCCTTCCCGATGACGTCAGCTACTCAATCGCGCAGCCTGGCTCGGGAGAGAGCCATTACGCAGTAGCTTGACAAAACAGGGTTGCCAGTCTACTTTGACGGAAACATTGAAAGGGGGTTTCATTTACAATTAGATAATTACAATGATAATAATTAATCGTAACAACGTGTTACTTCGTAGCTCAGGGGATAAGTGAGAGATTACAATACACAAGTTCGCACGATCGAGTCTTGTCCACTGCTATTATGTTTTTTTTTTTCATTTTCATTGTTTAACGGTGAAAGTGACGTAGATACATTTTCATTGGCATTCAAAAAAAAAAAAAGAATGGAAGGGAATACGTAGCCCTGAAAAGGGCTGTTTATATATAAGTGTTTAATAGGAGGTCCAATGACCTTCTACATCGATGACTGCCTGGAGCCTTCTGGGCATGCTTTCGGTAAGTCTGCGGAGAAAGCGTTCACTACGGGAGACTTCCTCCCAGCTGTTTTCAACGATTTCCCATAATTGATTTTTTGTGGATGGAGGCGGGTTAGGCCAGTTCTCCTTCATCACCCTTTTGACCTCTGCCCATACTGTCTCAATTATATTCATATCGGCTCCACGCGGTGGCCAATCTAGGACCTCTAAATCAGCCTGCTGCGAGAGCCAATTCTGAACTAATTGACACATATGAACCGGAGACCTGTCGTGCTGAAACTGGATTACTCCATCGGGGTAGATAAAACGCACAGATGGCAACATAACATCCCGAAGGATATGTAAATATTGCTCACCTGTAAGACGCCCCTCTACCCTATGGAGTACTCCAAGACACTGTGATGTCATGAAACCCCAAGCAGATACAGATACGCGTCCACAGTGACGTTTGTGGAAAACGTATCTGGGATCATGCCTGGAGCCTCTCGGACGATACACGACTACTGGGCCATTATTTGAGGAAGAAAATGTGCATTCGTCTGTGAAGACAACATGTCTCCAATCACGGTTCACATTTTCTTCCGCAAACTGAAGCCGTCGTCTTATATGCTCTTCCGAGAGGAATTCTTTCACCGCAGCACGACGGGCGTGAAGATTAGCTTCCCTAAGACGCCGTACAGCAGTATCTCGAGAGCCTGGAAAAGCTGATGCGTGCCGAAGTTGTCTGGCGGTCATGTTGGGATTAAGTCGCGCAGTAGCAACAAGCTGGGCATCCTGCTCAGGTGTTGTCACACGACGCCTACCACTACCTCGGCGCCGCATAGTTTCTCCAGTCTCTCGAAAACGCTTTATCCACTTCTGTGCTGTTCTTGGTAAAACTCCACACCTTTCAGCGGCTTGTGCAGCGCAATAGCCTTCTTGCACTAAAGCAAGAACACGCTCTTTTCTATTCTCAGCCATTTCTGACTTCTATCCTTTTCACGAGTTGCACGTTGAATGAGCACCCCTTTTAGTTGAAGCTATTAAACGACATGCGCAGTTGGTTACTCCAAGAGCTAGTAAGATCGTAGTTTTTATTTGCTAAGAGGCAGAAAACACGTTATTTCGATATATGTTGTTTGACTACAAGGGAGCACTTCACAACTGATTACTGAGTGATAAGATCTGTGGTATTCTGTTCAACTTTCCTTTAGGCAATTTTAAACGTAATAGACGATACTTGTCTGACCTTGTCAGTGCCTAAGGCAGAAGACAAAATCAATGAAAATGTTTTCAACATAACATTTTCGATTTATGTTTATCTCCTATCCGTTTTTGTTACGATTGCCTTCTTTAGAAATATCAGCTCTCTTTTTTTGGCCCCTATAAGGAAATGTATTGCGGTTTTCCAACGTTCAATATTTTTGGCAAAATTAACACTTTCAAATAAAGCTAAACAAGCATATGTTTCACAGACAAAACAATATGTAAAGTTCTACTTTCCAGTTAGGCAACATTCCTTCAAAAATTGCAACTATAGTTTGCATCTCAAGTAATAGGGTAAATGTGCCAGTAGTCGACCATTTAAGGAGATTTTCAACTTTGTTAAAGTATAAAAAAATCATTTTTTACTAATAACTTTTACTGCATATGTCATTAGAAAGAACAGTGTTTAAATTTTACGTTTGTGTAGCTCGCATAGGAAATCTTTTATACATAATTACACAGGAAAAAGAAAATACCAGAAACCCTGAAAAAAACAGTAGTCGGCCTATGAAAACCAAAGGTCAGCCATTACTTTAACCAGTACTCAGCCACACTATAGAATTGACTTTTTTAATGGAATTTTAGAGACCAATTCCTCAGTAGCAAATTAAGGGACAAATATATTGCACTCAGAGTTCCTACAAAGAAAAACTACGTGGAAAACAGGCCCGCAACTAGAGGGAGCTAGGGGGCCTGGCCCTCCTAAACGTTTCGTGGCCCCTCCAGACCTCAACACAAAAAACACAATTTAGATATGTGTAAGAGATTTTTAATGACTTGCCCCCCCTAACATATCTATGCCCCCCCAAACCTCTGTGGCTAGAAGCAGGCCTGGTGGAAAATATATTGCGATACAGGAAAAAGGACTTCTTGTATGATATTTACCATAAACTAAGAAAAATGTGCCTCGGCCTAGACTAGCTTATTTAAAACTAATATATAGGCCTATTTATATTTACATTTATATTTACATTGATATTTATATTTAGCTATGACATTAACCCTTTAATATGAAGTTCATTAAGCACTTTCAGGACACATAAGCACTTGTTTAGCAGGTTTCTCGTACGATAATACACTGAGGCACGTGCATTTTAAGTGGTACCAGTGATCACAAAAGTGACACCCAATATATTTAAGTGTATCGTTCTCAATATCACTTATGAATTCTTCTTCAGGCCTTAGACGGCATTTCAACAACTTCTTGCGTCTCGTCTTTTTAACTACTAGTGCTACTTGGCTTGACAGTCCTTTTCTTTTTGTTTGACTTAAAATTTTTCCTTTCTTTTGTATTCTCTCCCTTTTTCATTTTAGACATTCCTCTTCTAGTTTTCTTTTATTTTCATTCTTTACCATCTGATAATTTCTCCATGCTTGGGAGGATACTGCACTTTGAACTTTTTCTCTGGGCACATGTTTGGTAGTTTTGTTTTTGATTGGAGCTAGCCAGAAAAGATGCTAATCAAAGCCAGATGATATGGAAGTATTTTACGAAGGTTTTCTTTGAATTTCTTCTGAGATCATATGGAGTTATTTCTGGCTCTACTGACTGTAGAAACAGAAGTAGACCTTTCACCTTGCGTCGCTTCAGTACAAGATGCCATAACGGATATGTTGTTTTCCTGGTTTGAGTCAGACGTAACGTCTATTTCTGATATCGAAGATATATTTGTAGGCTCTAGACGGCCAATTGCTAAAATTTGGTATGTTCCAGGACTAAGATATAGAGCATTTCACTAGCAAGTATCTACTGATAGCAGATCGATCCTCTTCGGACAGAACAATAGCCTTATATGTGTTCATTAGTGTAGAATAAGAAGACTCTTTGGATAGAGTATCCTCAACGCACCTGATTGCAAAAACATCTGACACTGAGTCTATTCCAGTAGATGTCTTTGGACTGGTTGAAAGAAACGCTAAATCACGCGTTCTTAAACTGTTAGACATATTTTCCTCACGCTCATAGTGAGTTAGAATGTAAATATTTATGATTATTCTGTATTGTTTCGGCAATCAGGCAACTCTAGGAACAGAGCAGATAAGAACAGATAATAATAATAATAATAATAATAATAATAATAATAATAATAATAATAATAATAATAATAATAATAATAATAATAATAATAGTTGAAGAGCAATTGCAGCCTTGGAATTAAAAACGTGCAGAAACGCGACATTGTGCGGAGTAATTTAAAAAAGTAAATCAATTAGATATGGATAACCCTTACTTCCTCATAGCTACCTTAGATTAAAAGACTAAGCTATGATCAGGGTCAAGGGCGTCGATCCTGCTAGGGCCGGGGGGCCCGGGCCCCCAAAGCTTATGTAGGGCGTATGCTTAGGGTAAAATAAATACTCATTACCTGTCCTTTTTAAATTTTAGAGAAATAATTCAGACCAGCCATAAATCCTTAACCTTTTTTCCCTCAGTTCTAGAAAAATACAAGAATTGAAATGGTTACAATACCAGACTGATATTAAAGTACGGGACAAAAATAAACGACCAACATCGTCATAAGTTTTAATGGCATTTTCGATCGTTTAATTTTGTCCCGTACTTTATAACTGTATTATACTTGTATGATGCAATTAGTGACATCATAACAGTTACTTTTTCATTAAATCGTTAGAAAAGTCTTCTACGTATTAGTTAAGTGTCTTAGTTGTATGTCATGTGTCATTTAAATTGAATGAATGATAAGTGGATGACTACTGGAGTAATGGGGGGCTGACCATTGGAAATTGAAGTGAAGAGTCATTTCCAGTAGTCAGCCTCTAATGACTGACTACCGGAAAACGTTATCAAAAATGCAACTTGTAGTCAGCCCCCCTTATTTCTACGCAATATCTTGGTTTGTATCATAAACCAAGAATTTTTGATAAGCTACGATACATTCATGCATAGAAGAAAGCAATAACTCGTACTATTTTACAATAATATAATTTTAACTTAACTTTGAAGTAAAGCTTCTTCCTTATTTTTTTATTAACAAAATGCGCACTTTGCTCACTTGCATCAGCAGACCTCAAATGATAATTTTTCTTTTCTGCGACGAGGAGTCACACCAGGCCAGAACAAATGAGGTTGAATACTGGAGCTCTGATTTAAGTTGTAGTTGATTATTTGTTTGATAACAAGCTACTGTATGTTTATTTAATATGCTTTTTACTGAAAAATGGCTGACTACTGGAGACGGCTGACTTTAGGCACACTTACCCTCCTAACTAACTAACTAATTCTATGGCCTATGGAACCCGGAGGTTCAATGCCGCATTCACAAAAGCTCTCCACTGACTTCTATCCTTAGCTAACTGGATCCAGTTTCTACTTTGTATTCCTATTTCTGCGAGATCCATCTTAATATTGTCCTCCCATCTGCGCCTAGGTCTTCCTAATTATAAGCTCAAGTAATATGTAACATAATAATAACAATAATAATAATAATAATATCTTAGTATCAAACTTTAAGCGATTTTTATATGATGCATATATTCATGAAAATAGTCACTACTTGTTATGTACTCATTTGGTGTTCCCCTAGGGTTACTAGGAATTGAAATCAGGATCTCTGACTGTGCCGTCCAGTATGCTAACTGTATGACCACAGAGCACGGATCTGACAAAAAACATTTTCATAACGTTTTGCTACCCCTCCTTTTCCCGTATCGATTAAAGTGCCATCCGTGAAGGAATTGTTTTCAATTCTGGGTGAAATCAGTCACTTTTTTCTGGAGAATCGAAATGTCCAATAAGAAATGGGGGTCCCACTTTAAAATTTTAAAGTTACCCCTACCGCCAAAGGGAATGGGGATAGCGGATTTTGTTTGGTATAATTGAACTATACATATAAAGCAGAAACATATATTCTCATTTTGGGCGTGTGTTTTCAATTTGATATTAACTTAGAAATCTATTTGAACTTTGGTAGTGCTAGCATTTCCATAGCGTCATCTTCGTATACAAACAGATGGTGAATAAAAGTGACAGAGGTTTGAAAGCTGACAGTTTATCTGATTTTGTTTTTATAACCAATTCAAATGTTAAAAATGTAACGTTGTATTTAGAAAAAATAAAATATCCTTATATTGAAAGAAAACCGGACTGGGAACCGAACCGTCAATCATTACTGTAATTTCAAGCGCCTCGCTAAACCCACTTATTTTCTTCTTAATTTACGTCGCGAAAGGCGGCCCCGAAGTTCACTTACCAAAGTCTACTTTCCCCTTATCAGTACTTTCTGTATATTTCCTACTCGGTTATACACGTTTTACAGTAACCTTGAATGATAGGGACACAAACACAGACACGTCGAGAAAATTTAAAATTCCAAAAGTTCTCCCACCGGGAATCAAACCCGATACCCTGTACACCACAGACACACATGCTAGCCACTAGACCACACAGCCAAGTTATAAAGCCAGCGCGTTTTAATAATTCTACTGGAAATGCACGAGATATGCACTTGTAATACATTGAGTGATTTATTCGAGAGAGGCAAAGCACTTTACTTTGAATTCATTTCTTGGTTTCGTTTCTACTGTTTATTCTTTGTATTTTTCGTACACTACTTGAAAAAGCAAATACATTTTTCGCTACGGTGTCCAGAAATACTATTTTAACTGATCATAAAACAGAAATCTTTCGGTGAAATAATATGGGGTAATGTGTGCTATTCTAGTTTCATACCGAGTTCCTTCGTAGCTAAGCGGTTAGCATACGCACCTTTGACGTAAGAGACCCGGTTCGATTCCCGGTGTGAGCTCATGTGGTTCGGATTTCACGCTAATCAGTAGGTAAACGTCTCATATAGCCTCGATGCTGAAAGGGATGTTAAAATCAACTCAACATTATTTTATACCATCAATTGAAGCAAAAGGTAGACGATACTATCCTGTTAAAAACATGCATTTATTTCTTTGGCACATATTACAAAGCATCGGACTATTTGCGACACTTCAAGAAAAAGATGCTTTATGAATATTAAGTCGCTTCAAGCGTTCAAATCGCTTTGTAAAAATCCAGATTATGAATTGCAATAACTTTTTACGTTGTAATTAAAATTACAGCATATATTGTTTTCTATCTCTCTCACATACTTTCTCTCTCTCTCTCTTTCTTTCTCTATATATACACACCTGTATATTACAATAGGTATCAGAACATGAATAATTTTCATTTTGGACGTGTGATTTAAGGTTGGTATTCAAATCAGAAAGTTGTTCCCATTATAAAAATGTTAACGTTCCTCATTTTAGCGTCTTCGTATATAAATGATGACAGGGTGAACAAATGTAACAGGCTTTGAAACGTGATAGTTCATCTGATTTTTTTTTTCAAGCACTTCAAAGCAGAACTTTATATTTAAAGAAATGTTTCCGTATGTTGAAAAAAATCAAAACTGCCGGGAGGCAGATTCGAACTGCCGCCCTACGATGTTAGACTTTCAAGAACACTACTAAACACGCTTGACCACCGAGACAACTCATGAAAAAATATGCTGTAATAATGCTCATATATCGCTCCAAGCGCACGTTCACACCTGAAGTTTTAAATAGTAATTTTCTCCCTATATCAGTAATTTCAACTGAAGATATTGACTGATTTTGCATATTGGAACTGTGCATGAAGTGTGAATTGCATATTAAACGCAGAAATACGTAGTTGACTCTTCAGTTCATGTTTCTGTTCAATAGCTTCACATGTTAGTGAGTGTTTCCTAATACCTGTGTCATTTTCCCTCTTTTTTCCCACGGGATATTCTTCGTGTAATTATTTGACACACTAAGGTTTCATAAGATTAAAGGTTTTTTGCTTATAATTTTCTTATTTTGCTTTATTTTTTCTCTAAAATAATAAATAATTATGCATTATTACACTGCTTTGTTAAGGAAAGCACAAAGAAGCGATAATATAGTCAGAAAAGCGAGTTATTAATGAAAATGTGGAAGTTACAGTATATGCGAACTTTTTTTTGCGGATGAGGATACTTGTCCTCCCTTGCAGTAGTAGCTCTAGGCCTTCCAGATCTTGCTCGAGAGCGATTTTCCCCTGTTTCAGCAAATCGTTTTAAGGTACCATGCACTGTAGTATGGGGTATTTTCACTTTTGCGGTTATTTCCCGTATTGTACAGCCTTCTTCTCGTAAAGTAACTATTTTTGCTCTCGTTTCAATGCCCAATTCCCTTTTCGTACGGGGCATTATGCTGATTAATAGGGAAAACTTTACACCTCACTTCAACACACACAAACACTCAGCTAGCGTGGAATAGACAACTCCCAACAGTGAGATCTGAGAGAGAAGTAGACAGAGCAGCTTGAGACAACTATGAGGCATTTATTATGTGTTCGACCTTCAATTTGCAGAGTAATGGCCGTTTGTATCGCATGCGTACGTAATGCACCAGCACAACGGCGCGATATTTAAGTTTATTTTTCTTAATTCATCCACAACAGGCCAAGATCTTTTCTCCTGTCGGATTCTAAAATGTTTCACCGTTCATTTGTGAGCAAATTGTAATGCATTCTTATGTTACATTTTTAAAATTTCTTTATTTCGTGCTTGTCCGGAAACTTTTCGGGGGTAGTGTATATATATATATATATATATATATATATATATATATATATATATATATATATATATATATATATATATACTTTGGCGGAAACAGAATTTTGATTTTGATTCATCCTAACCCCCCCCCCCGAATTAAAAAGATAACGACGCCATTGGTAGAGGGGACTGACTTTAAAAAATATCCCGATTTTCACTAACAGAAATATGGTCACCGTACCTATAGATAACAAATGTAACCTTCTAGTAACTGCATATATAAAACAGAAACTAGGTTACTTTCAAGTATCCCTTTTCAAGCCCTATAGCTACTGAGGCATATAATGGTAGGGTTTATATTACGTGCAATCTGAAAAAAAAAATGATAGGTCTTATTTTCAGGAAACACGGATGTACCGTATATACCTATATACGGTATAATTGCGCAGATAATTTATTTGGCAGTGAATACGTGAAAACTCTATAATAAAAGTGTAGCCACTTCGTTTCGGCAATAACAAATATCAAGTCCCAATATAATAACATCAAGGCTAAAGGAGACGAATAAGTAATGGAATTGGTGGAATGTGAATTTCGGAGGAAACAGCAGAACTCACGAAAACGATGTTGCCCACCATAAACTCATTTGGATGGGATTGAACCAGGACCTAAAAGCAGTACCGCATTTAGAACCTCGGCACCCCTAGGCACTTTTGCTGTCGGCGCCCCCAATAATTACATGTTTTACAACCCTTTCATCCCCAATTTCAAAATAACTAAATTATGTTTAATTAGTGAATTAACAATTTATTACAGTTAAATACCACTCACTACATGCTGCAGCTACAACTATTGTACATAAAAGAAATGAGAAATATGTTCTGAATTACTTTTAGATTTCTTACGCTATCATTAAACATATTAGACTAGTAAACAAGGAATTAATCATGATTTTTTTTCTTTTTCCAAGAAAAAAAATCAAAATATTTAATTCTTTAATTTTGCGTCCTTCAAAAATTTTGCGCTCTAGGCACGGGCCTAGTTGACCTAAGGGGAAATGCTGCACTGCCTCCAAGCAGTACAAATGCTTGATGTACCATTGGACCCCCGTGTCCTCTGTTTTGATTTTGACTTTCGCGAACCTACCTAATGTTGAATACAGGGGTACATCGGCGGAAATTCTTCCTTTTTTTTGAATAAATAAAATAAAAGTCATGAAAATTGTTTAAATGTTTTTACAAGTTAGTGCGAAAAAAATAATAGAGGAACTAATTGCTCAAAGAGTTTTAACAACGCAACCCAACGATGTAACTTAGCATTCAATTTTGATTTCATTTCATTTGATTTTTGGTTCAGCTTTTCTTTCAGCAGCGAGGCTATATGAGATGTGAACCTGCAGCTTAACGTGGAATTCGAACCATACGAGCCCTCAACGAGAGTCGTACCTAGTCTCTCACGCCAAAGGTGCGTTGCTAGCCGCTTAGCCAAGAGGAAGTTAATTAGTATTCATTGAGAAGATGCAACAGGTTTCGATTTTATCTCCTATGTAACCAGCACCCCAACGTTATGATTAAGAATAATTTGGTTGTAATATCTTAGCCTTCGTCTAGCAACACTGTCCCGATCATATTGCAGTTTCAGTCGCTTGTGATATACTGATATCAAGAAGAGAAGCTATGGTAAAGTAATAAAAGCAGGGTTCCAAACGATTGTGAGTTTTGATATGTCGTGCAGTATATTGTACATAAAGTTCTGCTTATCCACTTAGAAGTTGTTTGTTTGTTAGTAGAGCCATGTGCGAAATATTACAATATGTACAAAGTACATAAGACTGAATTTTTTGTAATATACTTGGCTGATTGGTTGGATTTGAGTTAACCGTCCCTTTAGCACCAAGGCACATACGTATTTTGTTAATGAAATTACAATGTGACGTAAGTGTTTTCTCATTCAAAGATCTACAAGAGGTAGTAGTTTACTCTTGGAGCAAATAAATGTTTTCCTGGTGATTTTCCCAAACACGTCGCAAGCGATTTTGTACATACTTCATAGATAAATACTTCATGAATTACCCTATAAATTCCACACCACCTTTCCACCTCCCCAACTCTCCCTACTTTTTACTCTATAGTGACATTCACTTCCACCCACTCACCCTGATGAAGGCATCGCATCAGCCTTCGCCTTTCATTCAGACTCACATTACATCTTTCCATCATACGCACAGTAATCCATCTCTTCTAACAGGGCTCATTTTGTCTCTCATCGTGATCCTGAGCAGCCCCAGGATCAGAAGATAACATGCATTTGTCTTACTAACCCTTTCCCTTTACTGTGTTGTTGCGTTAAGTGCACCTTACCCTCATCTCCATCTCATCACCCATCCTAATGATTATGGCTAAATGCCATAATGTCTGCTATGGTACTTTCCTGCTACATAATTTATTAGAATTTATATGTTTTATTAAACCACTTAGACCATCCCTGCTGACTTCTTCCCACGTTACTATTCCTCCTCATCCCGAGAAAAGAGGTCGTAACCCTTGTAAGGGGCTGACATGGCTTCAGCATGCTAACATTGTACAAAAAAAAAAAAAAAAAAAAAAAAAAAAATCCTATAAATGTGGTGTAAGTTATTTCTCCGAAAAAATTCCTAAACGGGTAATCCAGAAAGACCCAAAAACCAAAAATACCCACAGGGACTGGTTTATTCTTAGGTGGTCGATGTTCTCAAAAACTTTTCAGACGATTGCGTTCATGTTTGATAAATACTCGTATTTCTTTCGTTAAGAACGTAGCATAAGCCGTGTGTGTGTATCCTTGAGAGTTTTATTCTGATGATTTTCGCAACTGCTTACCCGATTTTGTTAACATTTTATAAACAAATATTTACAACCCTATAATATTCTCCTGTACCTATTTCTTCAGGAAACCGCCACAAGGGGTATTCTACTCCTCATCATCATAGGTATTCTGCCATTATTGGCAGGTCACTTGCCGCAGCTAAGAATCTTCTATGCTTCACTGTCTTCCGCTAATCTCTTTGTCTTTACGTATGATTTCTCTGTTTTGATATTGTCCATTAACTTCGGACACTCCGCCCTCTCCGTCTCCTTCGCCTTGTACCTCTCTTTCCTGTCACCATACCCTCTTCCATGTCCCTCATAGTACAATTCCTTCCTAGCCCATGTCCCAACTAGTTTCGCTTCCTCTTCTTAATAATATCTAAATAGTTCTTTTCTTCCCCATCTTCTCATTCGCTTTCTCCTCGACGCAGCTAATTCTCTTTATTCTTCACACTCACATTTCGAAATCTTAGTTTTTCGTTTTTCTTTGTGATATTCGTTTTTCATCATTTTTGCGTAATGTTCATGTTTCTGACCCGTATAGTATAATAATCCACACGAAACATTTTGTGAGTCTTTCTCTCAACTCTTTCTTCATTGTCCCACAAATAGTATTTTCTTTCTCCTAACAGATTTCTTTCGCTATTCCTATCCTTGCTTTCATTTCATCTTCACACTTCATACCATCACTACTAATACTATCCAGGTATTGAAAACTGGACACTTGTTCTATTTTCTCCCATACTACTTCTTTATTTGAGACTGACCGCTTCGTTCCAATCACCATGGCTTTTGTCTTTCTTACATTTATTTTCATCTCATATTCTTCACAGCCCTTCCTCAAGATTTTTTAACATCTTATTATTTTTTTTCTCAGATTCCGCAACAAGCGATCATCTTTAAACCGTATACACGTAATAATTCTACCTCCTACTGGAATGCCATCTTCAGTATCTAGGCTCTTTTTCACTTTGGGGTGACTTCTTTCACACGGTTCTATCTAAAACTACTTAGGCCATTTTATTCACATTTCATAAATAAGTATTTCATTTACTACCCTATAATGTTTCGTAAGCCGTTTCTTCTGAAGATATCCAGAAGAGATAACTTATTATTCTTGAAGTAAGTTTCTTTCAGACGGTTTTTTTTTTTAAAAAAAAAAAACTATTTTTGCTAATATTAATAAACAACTCTATAAATATTTCGTTTTACTGAAAAAATCCATAAAGGATCGACTAATAGTAGTTTATTCTTCGGGTGAGTTTTATCAGATCTAAAAATTACTCATTTTGTCATGTTTTATAAGTAATACAATAACAACCCTGCAATATGGCACGTGTCATTTGAAAAATCAACACGGTTAGGATTAGTTTAGGGTTAGGGTTTAGATTTCTGTTCTTTCGTCATCTATGGCCATTTAGCTCGTCACGTTTGAGGGATGACGTCCCTCGGTGAGCACACTATCCAGGGAAAGGGAAGGAAGAAAGGATTGGGGAAGGAAGGAAGTGGTCTGGGACCTATAAGTTAGGTACCACCCGGGCATTTGCCTGGTGTGAATGAGGAAAACCCAGGAAAACCTCATTCAGGGTGGTTAGCCTGAAAAAAAACGTTTTACACTTTTTCGACCGAATCACCCACCGGGAATCGAACCCAGGACCCGTTTAGTAGTTCAATCTTGGGCATAAGTTTTTTTCGAAGTTTTCTGGAAATACCTATTTTTTCATTTCATAAACAAATGTTTTAGTAATAACTACACCATGACTTGGTGTGATTTAATATAAATGGAAGGGAGAAAATTTAGTGAAGAGGTCCGCGGTTTTTACTTTATTTATTTTTTAAAAATACATTTAAATAAACTTCTTGGATAGTTTTACATGGTGAATGATATTACTCTTATTCATCTAATCTAGTATTTCTTCATTTTATAATAATTAAATTAATAAGTCCCCATCCTCACCTTGTCCAGATTAAAGGAAAACACAGTTTAATAATATTTGGTGCAAAATGAGAATATGCTAAAAGGGGGTCGTGATGTGAAAAAGCTTGAGAAAGCCTGATGTAGGGATTTTAGTTACTGAACAGAATCCCGAACTTCCAACCCTTTTCCTCGCCTACTGTTTTAAAGCCTTGAATGGTTTCCAATTCAGTTGACCTTTCTAGTGAAATGAGATCTGTATCTGTTTCTGATATCATTTTGAGTGTAGTTTTAATAGTAGTGAGAATAACACAGTCTTTTTTTTTTTTTTAATATTGTCTTCTTTTTAATGAGATATCATCTTGGATTCAGAGTCATGAATTGAGAAATATACGTTAATGCTATCCATCGAAGGTAACCGTATTCAACGTAGTCGAACTGCGTTTTACCTTTTATGGCTTTATTTGTCAGACAACGTTCATTGATGTCAATTATACATTCCTAATATGTGATTCATATAGAGTAAACATCCGTGCATACAGTACACATACACTGAAAAGAATGTTGAGCT
The DNA here is from genome assembly GCF_964235325.1 of Thermobia domestica. Classification (NCBI taxonomy): domain Eukaryota; kingdom Metazoa; phylum Arthropoda; class Insecta; order Zygentoma; family Lepismatidae; genus Thermobia; species Thermobia domestica. Next base: position 144,292,820 of record NC_137458.1, on the reverse strand, counting down.
CTCTTCGTAAACTTCCGTTATTAGCTCCCAGCATAAGCATTCCGGGGCTTCAAGTTTCACTCCAGGTAATATCAGAGATATAGAAGCAAAATCTGCTAAATCCATTTTTCAATTTTGTCAGTTGATAGTTGTCAAAATAGTTGAACTTTTTATTTATTTTATTTATTTTTTCTTTTGTGTTTGTTTATTTATTGTCCCTACTTAATGCAAATGAGTTAAGTCTACTGTACTAGAGAAAAACAATTGTTCAACAATTCTGAAACATAAGGCTGTCACTTTTTCTTCGTTCTCTGACAAAATTAAAAAATGGATTTAGCAGATTTTGCTTCTTCGGAAACTACTGGCCGGATCTAAACCAACTTTAGTGGTGAGGTAGCTCTCGTCTAAGGCAGAGTTTGTCAACCTGGGGGTCGCGACCCCTAAGAGGGTCGCGAGAGGGTTTCATGGGTGTCGCGAAGATAAGCGGAAGAGATAAATATAATTAGAATCTAATACCAGAAAATATTTTTAATTATCATCTTGAATTTTGTTCTGATAGCCATATTTTTATTTTTATACATACTGTTAAGAACAATAAAAAAAAGTAGGTCTACTAAACATTTTCAACAACAGGTGCAGAGTTGTTTTTAAAAATCAATTTAAATGAAAGGTATGATATGAAACTAATAGGAACTGCATATTGAAATACCAGAAAAATACAAATGCAACGAAACCTGCATATTGAAATACAATTAAAATTTAAGGCTAATGAGATACCTGTACCTGAGCATGGTGCGATTTCAATAGTGCCGCAATGTCCGGTTCAATCTTCGTGACGCACATTATCAATTCATTTTCAACTGATAAGCGATCTTTTGTCTTTGTTTTAATGCTCATTATGGAAGAAAAACAAGTTGCTTCTAAGAGTTTTTGGTGATACTGAACACATACACAATAATGTATCAAATTCACAACAATATGAGGTAACTTAAAGTGGCGGACTCTTGAAAATTAAAATACTCAATAACTGTAACAATTGTCCAAGTTTTTAAACCGAAATTAGAAATCACTTTATTTTTTTTTTTTTATCATATGACCTAAAATTAAGATAGTTTTGAAGTTTTAAAATTTTCAAAAGGCCTCCATTTTGAAACAGTATGACGGATCGGATTTGATATTTGTAATATGAATGAACTGACCAAATTTGGTTTTAATCCATTCGGTTTAGGGAAACTACTGTATCCACTATATAGTGTACAAGAAATGGATTCGTATACTATATACAAGAAATGGATGGATATCTTGAGATCTCAGCAATATGTATATTAAAAGTCCCACACAAGTATATTACAAACCAGAAATTATAAGAGGGTCGCTGGCAAGAGGATGTAAATAAAATGGGGATTGTGGTAGGAATTAGGTTGAGAACCACTGGTCTAAGGATTGAAGAACTCTGTATTTAGTGGCCCAGCACGGTCAGGAACACGCTCAGCTAGTCTCGCTTCACTTTGTATGTGGTATTTTATTTCTGGTAACTACTGGCCAGATCTTACGAAATTTTGTGGAGAAGTAGTCCGTCGACTAAGAAATAAGAAATAAAGATCTCGATAAGTACGATCTCGTATAAAGGGTGCCTCTACTCAGCAACAGAGGCTGTCTTTCACAGCTTTGCACGTCGGATGCTTCCGAGTTTGATTCATCCCGGCTTGTCACTGTTACAATAAGTGATGCCATATCGAGGGAAAACCAGGCCACAATTTTACTTATGTGGGGAACAGGGGAAAAATACGTTTGAAAATTTAAAAAAAAATGAGAATTTTAACGTTCTGGAAGGGAAACTATACTTTAGTTGTAGGAAAGTTTATTACTATTATTGACGGTTGGGAAACACCATCCAGAGACTTGGTATTGTCTACGTTGCGTGAATCACAGTCAACAATTCCTAACGTTAGTGACTTCAATGATGATTTCAAATTTTCAAATTTAGAAAAGTCGCTAAACTTGTGTTGTGCCTTCCACTTTCCACAGCGGAAGCTGAAATACTATTTTCTGCTTCAAATGACGTTGAAGCATACAGAAGAAATTGAATAAGTAATTACACGCTAAGTGCAGTTTGTGTTGTTAGATCCTCATTTCAGGCAGAAAAATATTAAACGTACATTTTATCTTACGAGACGATACCTAGATATTTACAATAAACCACATTTATACAAATTGTGCGTTATCAAGAAGTATAGTCATCAGAACAGTGGCGTATTTTGTGGGCTGCCGGGACTATTGGCGTTAGTCCTAGAATATTAAGAAATAAAGTTATTATAATATAAACTAAACCATATTGCTAATTTATATTTTAGTACCTTCTCTCAATGATACAAGTTTCTGAGAACTGTATGTATTTAAAAATATTCACTAACTTCTCTGCATAGAGTCTGTATCGCTTTCTTAAGAGATCTTCGACATGGCAACGTAGCAGAAACCACTTCTGTAGTGAAAATAGTGTAGTTATCAGCCCGTTCCCCTTCGCTCCACCTCCACCCACAACGTAAAAATAGGCTGCCACATAACACCAGTTGCTGTAAAGCAGGCTTTCTCAACCTGAAGATAGCGAGAGGGTTTCAGGGGGTCGCGAAGATAAGCGGAAGAGACAAATATAATTAGAACCTAATACGAAAAACACGTATTTCTAAATATTATTTTGAATTTTGTCCTGACAAGCATATTTTTATTTTTATACATACTGTTATGAACAACAAAAAATAGGTCTAAAAACCTCATATTGAAATACAATTTAAATTGAAAGCTAATGAAATATCTGAGCATGGTGTGATTTCACTAGTGCAGCAATGTCCAGTTGAATCTTCGTGACGCACATAAAGTCATTCAAAATACTCAATAACTTTTTTAAGCTTAATAAAGTTAAGTTTAAGTTTAATAAGTTTAAAAAATAGAAATCACTTTATTTTTATGACATGACTCAAAATTAAGCTAGTTATGAAGTTTTAATACTTTCAAACGGCCTCCATTTTGAAACAGCTGGATCGGATTCAGTATTTGTAATATGAATAAACTGACCAAATTTGGTTTTAATCCATTCGGTTTTAGGGAAGTTAATGTATCCACAATATACAAAAATGGATTCTACTATTATAGAAATAGATGAATATCGTGAGATCTCTGCAATAGGTGTAATAAAAATTCCATACAAGCTTATTACAAACCAGAAATTATAGGTAAGGGGTCGGTGGCAAGAGGATCTGATAAAATGAGGATCGTGATAGGAATTAGGTTGAGAACCACTGCTCTAGAGTAATAGGCTTCTTGAACGCGAGCAAAGAGTAAAGGGAAATTTTACGAGTAATGACGGTGCATTTTGGGGGTCTCTAGGAATTGTCTCTGATATCTTAGGACTCGTTTGGTAGCGGTTTGTGTCAACGCAACGAACGTTTTGAGGTTTTATAGTATTTTGCGATAGTTGGCATAGCTATTATAAATACTTATCTCATTATTTGCGTTTCGTTGCAAAGGCTTTTACAGACTGAAACTCTTTCGATGGCTGATCGCCTATTTCAGCGTTCTTTATTACTGACAACTTCCATTTACTCTGGTGAGTAGGGTTACCATCTATCCAAAACAAAATGTAAGAATAGAACCTACGTCATACAGCAAATGGAAGTAGAAATGTACGATCGCTTTACGTAATACTAATAATATAATTTTTTCAGTGAAGAGAACATTTATATTTATCTAACTGATAAAAGGAAAGTGTGTTGTAAGGTTTTCTGTTATTTTGAGGACTGTATTATAAAGTGGAAACTAAACTTTACTACTACTACTACTACTACTACTACTACTACTACTACTACTACTACTACTACTACTACTACTACTACTACTACTACTACTACTACTACTACTACTACTAATAATAATAATAATAATAATAATAATAATAATAATAATAATAATAACCAACTTCATCAATAAACATGAGAGTGTGGACATTTTAAAGTTACGCTAAAGCCACTTCGGGAGCGACTCATTTCTCCAAAATCGGCACTGTTCGGACAAAATCGGGACGATGGTGAGTAATGTACAGGAAAAAAATGAAATCCTTAGATTTACGTCCCACGATTATGCCGGTTAGGCTAAAGGAGACGGTGATGATGAGAAATGAGTGAAATGAAGAAAGTGGGAGGAAACGGGAGAACCCCGAGAAAACCACGAGCACGGTGTTTGTCCACCACAAAGTCCACACGGCGCGAGCTGGGATCGAACCAGGAACCCCAAGCACCGGAGGTGAACGCTCTGCCACTGAGCCACCGCGCAACCAGTAATGTACTGGATTTACCTCTTGCAGGAAAATGAAGTTATAAATAAACAACATGCGTTTTATTTATTTATTTATTTATTTTTGTCGTACAGTAGAGTGATTACAGAAGCAAGCTTAAAAGTGAATGAAAAACTGTTAAAGTAATTTTCAAATAACGAGATCGAAAGAAAAAAATCGAGTATATCAAAGAGATGAAATTAAATAAAAATAAGTAAAAGGTTTTGTAAAATAGTGTCAGAGGGGGCAATTGAATTTATACTTTGTGTTTTGAAGCCGTGTTTTATTTACGTGTAAAAATTGAAACCAAGTTAATTAATTATTCACTTGTGTTATGACATTACTGCGGGAAAATGGCAGAGGAATCTTCACGAAGGATTTCTATTGGCAATTACTGTGATATAGAAAGTTTCTAAATGTGCCTTTTAATAGTCGTTCTCACGACTAGAAATTGTGAAAATGGGAAGACCAACTCCTGATTTAAATTTATCTAAGGACATAATAGAAAAACACCGTAAGTACACATGCCATTTTACATTATCTTCGTATGTTAATTTTAATTGGTAGTGAGGTAGTTCTAGTTGTCTAAATTATTTTGGTAGCCTTGTTTGTTATTTAGCAACGAAGCTATTGTATGGTTGAAGGAAGTGTTTTCTAGCTTGAATTTCCTTTGCAATCCTACCCAGCAACACGATAAATGGAAGGCTCACATTTACAGTAGCATGAATGTCGCACATTTTAGAAATACAAGAATTGATTTACAAGTAGATTAACAGCAAGCTCTGCATGTTGCTCAACACAATTCTGTTGTTTTAAAAAAATCGGGAAGTTTTATTGCGTTTAATTAATGCAGTCTGTTTCGTTGGAAAACAAGAATTGGCTTTTCGGGGTCATAATGAGAATGAAGAATCTGATAATTAAAGTAATTATACTAAATATGTAAAACCTTTAAATGAATTTGACCGTTTACTTGTAAATCATCTTGAGAGCTCTACAATGTTTCGTGATATTTCTCCTTTAACCCTTTGGAGTTCTAGTACCTATTTTTAGGTACTAAAGTAGTGTCTTCATTATTCGATTAAAAAAGGACCAATAAAGCTTTTGACATCGTTTTTTTTCTTTTTTTTTATTTGTCAAGTCTAGAGGCATTGTAGAACACGTTGCATGTAGTTTCACGCCTTTTTGAGTGGAGACATAGGAGGTAATGACGTCATAATTTTAAAAAAATATTTTGTTTGTTAGTCCTATTTTTATTATTTTTAGCGGGCTTACTTTTGCAGCTAGAAGATTGAAATTTCGCACAAACATTTAAAAAAATGAAATTTTTGAGTTTTACGTCCCACGGTTATGCCGGTTAGGCTAAAGGAGACGGTGATGATGAGTGATGAATGAAATGGTGGAATGAAGAAAGTGGGAGGAAACGGGAGAACCCCGAGAAAACCCACGCACACGGTGTTTGTCCACCACAAAGTTCACTTGGCGGGAGCAGGACACAAACATTTAGTCCGCCAAGTAGTATCTATAAGATTTTTCTCAGATTTCTACGTTAACACAGTGGGGTTCAAGAGGGGCAAAAAGGTAAGAAAAGGGGATATTTTTACCAAAAAAGTTCCTTTCTTTGCGATTTTCCCGCCTCAGATACATGATGAAGACATGTGAATAATACCATTTGAAAGGCAGTTCTATTCTAAACAGAATGATGGGCGAACCATGATCCTAGAATAAATAGACATGTCTCGGGAAATTTTTATCTGAGATCCTGATTTTTTTTTCATTAGGCTTATTTTTATTATTTTATGGCAGGTTTACTTTTGCACGTAAAAGATTGAAATTTTGTACAAACATTCATTTCACCGATTGGTATTTATCAGATTTGCGCTAACACAGGGAGGGTCCAGAGGGGAAAAAATTAAAAAGGGATATTTAACCAAAAAATCTCTCTCTTTGCGATTTTCCCGCCTCAGATACATGATGGAGACATGTGAATGGTACCGTTTGAAAGGAATTCTATTCTGAACAGAATGATTCGTAGTGATGTGAGGTGAAAAATTTTCCCCGGAAAATTTTCCATTTCGGAAAATTTTCCGCTACATTTTCCCGAAAAATTTTGCGTTCTAAAAAATATCAGTAATCAAGTAACAATTCCTCAGTAATCATAAAATTACTTGAATTCATGTATAGAAATGTTAAAAAGTGAAAGATCGTTTAAAGAATCTGAAAATTTTCATGGCTCAGACAATTTTCAGTACTATGTAGGAACAAGCGAAACAATTTTTCATGAATCCAAATATTTTCTGTCTTCTATGGAAAAATTGAAGAACTATTTATGAGTCGGAAAATTTTCATCATTTTGAAGTAAAAAGTAAAAACAACTTTTTGTGAATCAGAAAGTTTTATTGCTCTGTAGAAACAAATGAAAGGAGTTGAGTTGAGTTTGGGTTTAACGTCCCGTTCAGCAGCGAGGCTATATGAGACGAGGACCTACTGATTAACGTAGAATCCGAACCACATGAGCCTCCGTCGGGAATCGAACCCGGGTCTCCCACGCCAACAAGTAAAAGGAATATTCATAAATCGGAAAATTTTCATTACGATGTAGAAACAAGTGAAAAAACTTTTCATAAACTGGACAATTTTGTATATTGTATATAGTGATGTTAGGTGGAAAATTTTCCACTATATTTAACTGCACATTGAGCTACAAAATTGAATTTATGTAGGGGAAAGTTAGTCAGCAACAAATTATAATTTTCCAATTAGCTTTCGGGAACCGGAAAATTTTCTAATATTTAAAGTTGGGAAGTAAAAATTTACATAGTGTTTCTCTCTCTCTCTCCCTCTGCGAGCTCCTTCGTTGCTAAGCGGTTAGCATATGCGCTTTTGGCATGGGAGACCTGCTTCGATTCCCGGCGGGAGCTCAGGCAGTTCGGATTCCACGTTAATCAGTTGGTCCCGTCTCATATAACCTCGCTGCTGCTGAAAGGGACGTTAAACTCAAAGTCAACTCAATTCAACTCTCTTTATATATATATATATATATATATATATATATATATATATATATATATATATATATATATATATATATATATATATATGTATATGTATATGTATGTATGTATGTATGTATGTAAAGTGCCGAGAACATACATCGAGTTCGTAGAGTACAAATATCCCATTCCATTATTTAAAATTTAAATTTATTAAAAGTGATGGATATTTTCCGATTCATAAAAACATCACTTATTCGTACATCGTTGTTTAGCCGTAAAATTTATTGGTAATAAATATTGTCTTAAAAAGTTTCATAAAGTGAAAACTAACGATTCTTCATTTCTTCAGAAATGTTTCCAAAATTTCAATGCGTTCTTCCCTCAGAATCCACCTTTGATCTCACAAAATTATATTTCGTCAGTTTAATACACGTCAGACGAAGTTTTCTCATAGCTTTACTACTTTTGTAAATTTACATACTGCAACATTTATAAATAAGTAGAGATAATATAAAGTGCCTACTGTAAATTTTTGACTATCCAGAATTCGAGTTTCAGTAACTTATGAAAACAAATACTGACCATTTTCTGGAATGGAATACTGACCACTTATTTATTCATATATTCATTCAGAAGAGAAAGTGAAATATAACTAATAAGGAAGCTGATTTATGTAGTTGTTCTTCCAATAAAATAATAAAAGAAACATAAAAAGGTGCACTATTAGCGCTGCGTTCTAAAAGCAACAAGTTATTTCATTTTAATTTACAAAATAAAAAAAAAACATATTTCTTTTTTATATATGTATATACTTGTTCTACAGAGTTGGCGTGGGTCAATGAAAACTTTACCCACGACCCACTGACCCACCGTGACCCACGACCCACCATGACCCACCACCCACCGTGACCCACTCTAAACCACCACCCACCGTGACTCACTCTGACCCACCACCCACCATCAACCACTCTCATCCACTGTGACCTACTCTGACCCACCACCCACCATCAACCACTCTCATCCACTGTGACCTACTCTGACTCACCAAAATCTCGTCATCAACTCTTACACATAATCCACGGCCTCTTCTACTGACTAAAGTGTTTACACTTGTAACAATACAAGACTGTGAAATTGTCACTAATCAGTATTTGAATTTCTACGGTCAATCGCTCAAGCACCACTCTATTACAATAAAGGTGGATCTGACCTTTACGATATAAAACGGTAAAGTGTTTGTCAATGAGGAAATTGAAGCACTTCGAGATGGGGGGAAATTAGTTTGTGCCTAAAATATACTTGTACAAAGAGAGTATTCTTGCGAGTGTTAATTTCTCAGCGCATTCCAAAAGAAACTTCTATTCGCAGGAAAATATTTCTGTACAATATGGAAAATGTTAGGATTTCTCAGTTTACAGTATTCTTCTGCAAAAGACTTGAAAAATAGCGTATAAAGGTGCTGGGGTACTGTCTGTAAGAGCATCTCCATAAAGTATGCTCATAATTGTAATTTGTGTAATCACTAAAACACCACGTTAAATTTAAGTTACAAATATGCATAATTGCAATTATTATGAATATTTATTCAAAGTAGTTTACTTTCTAGTTATGAAAAGGAAAGAAGAGACTTATTAAAAATTAGGTACAAAGTTGAAATAACACTAGGGATGGGTACAAGCGAGTTCGAGCGAGGTTTCTTTGAAACTCGACTCGACTCGAAACATATAGGCCTATCTTTCAGCTCGACTCGAAAACTTTCCTCCAACTCGACTCGAATTTGTTTCGAGTCGAATCGAGCCAAAACAAGCCAAATCCTGTGTGTAGTTCTAAATACTCTCTTCAAGTATCCTACATAGACAATATAATTATTATCAATGACACTACTACAACACATTATTATTATTATTATTATTATTATTATTATTATTATTATTATTATTATTATTATTATTATTATTATTATTATTATTATTATAACCTCATGTAAAAATATGAAGTGGTTTGTATCTGAACACTAAAACCTAGTTGACTGCGAATCTCGGTAGTCGTGAAGTCTAAGAGGCAAGGACTTCGTTCACAAGGTTCCGGGTTTATATTTCGGAGGAGGGTGATGGTATTCATGGGGTTATACGTTTATAGGGCCCACCAAATTAATTGCCCTAAGACCTAAAGTACATTCCCAGGGAAAGTGCATTCCGTGGCATCTCTACCAGAAGCTGGTAGACCTCGGATCAGCTTAATTTCCTGCGTAATGATTGAAAACAGTAAGGCATTACACAATGAAAATTCTCTTCGGTGCTAGCGGTTCCGGGTTTGCTTCCCGCTGGGGGCACTCGATCGAAAATGCGTAAAAAGCTTTTTTAGGCCAATCATCCTGAATTAGGTTTTTCTCATTTACACCAGCCCAATGCCGGTATGGTACCTAATATATAGGTCCCAGGCCGCTTCCTTCCTTCCTTCCCTTTTCCCAGAGACTGTGCTCGTCGAGGCATGTCATCTCTCAAACGTGACGGGCTAAATGTCCATAGATGGCAAAAGCTCAGAAATTTAAAATCCATCCACAATGAAAATGATAGCACCTTTTCTGTTCCTAACTGTTCACTCTCCCTTATCCTAATAGCTTAGATAGCAGAACACACTTAAAATAAAAAGAACGTTTATTGTTTAAAGAGACCTAATGTCATGTGGAATGTTGTTCTGCGCTCCCCTCCCTACTTCCACAACACGCAATGATTGAAATTTCATCGAGAAACATTCAAAAGGCTGATAGGTCTAGATCATGACAAATCTGTTAGACGAGATTTCTTTGCGTAAGACAATTGGAAGTTACCTTCTAATTTCAGAACTATAATTTGTGATGCTTTTGATCTTCACTTAATTTATAACTTCAATGGTATCTCCCTCGAAAAAACTGGGGATGCGAAGAGTCACTCAGGGTAGCCACTATTTCGGGGCAGAATTTGGGAAACTTAAATGAAATACACTTCTAGTGTCCTTTTGTGTCATAAACAATAATTTTTTCCCATATTACTCTAGATATTCTTACATCCTTAGTCCTGAAAAAGATTAGCTCACTCATTCCACATGATCTATTGAAATATTCAATATTTTAATGTTCGTGGCAAACGTTACGTATTATTACCACAAAAATATTATAGGCATGTCCTTTGGACAAATCACCTAGGTGGACCGCAGTGGCTCAGTGGTAGAGCGTTCACCTCCGGTGTATGGGGTCCTTGGATCGATCCCAGCTCGTGCCAAGTGAACTTTGTGGTGGACAAACACTGTGTGCGTGAGTTTTCTCGGTGTTCTCCCGTTTCCTTTCACTTTCTTCATTCCACGATTTCTTTCATTTCTTATCAACACCGTCTTCCTTAGCCTAGTTGGCATAATCGAGGAACGTAAAACTTAAATATTTAATTTAATTTTCTTTCAAATCAGCTAGACCACTACTTAGACAAGCTTATAAGTATTTTCTTTCCGCATCTTTCTGTTGATTTTTTGTGGCCCAATCCTCTCACTATCTAGAAGTTTGGAGGTTTTACCGCTTCAAACAAACGTACAGGACACAAAAAAGAACATTTTGTCCGATTTGCCGACGGTAGATTCACAAAATACGAAACATATGAGTAAATATATTGTTCCAAACAGCATGTTGTAAATCATAACCAGTCGGTCTCCATAGAAAAAGTTTATTTTTTCCCTCCCAACTGTAAAAGACTCAGGAACACAGATAAAGTATAACCGCTATTTGCAGATGCGGATATAACAGGTTGCCAGATCTACATATTTATTTTCAGATCTAGGGATTTTTCGTCGCCATACGGAAAACCAGATTTTTTAAAAGTTTGGTCTGTAGATTTTCTGTAGTGTAGGGGAATATACTCAAAAATATTGTGTGACACATAGTTTTTTTTTCAGTGAGGTCAATGAACTATACAAGGCCTATATTTTACTCCTAGAAGGTATCTTACTAGGGAAAAAATGCGAGGACTGATAATTGTCAAAAGAATATTTCAGTGTCTTCACCTTCCTTTTCCCCCTTCCGTTTTAGGTTTCCTCTATGCTACAAGAGGTCTGTCATAAATAGGAAATAATGACCATAGATCAAACTCGACCTTTGTTTCACCTTATGTAGATGTCAACTGCCGCTATTCTAATACTATCACATTGCTGCACGAAGCATTGTTAGCAGATGAGTGATAAACAGTTAAACCTAAGATCTATAGAGTCTCTCCTATAGATTTCTCTATTGTTATTGCATTCACGTAATTTCTTGATGAATGCATTTGCTACCTATGTATGCGTTTGTATCTATAATTGAGTACTGTATATAGGTCTAAATTGAAAATTAATTGTTACGTTAACACTGCTTTGGTCGCGCCCTTCACCGTTACGTGAGTGGTCGCGCGTTCTACTATTGTAGAACATCAATATTTTTCTATAGTGTTATGACTTTTAGCAATATTCGGTCTTGGGTATGTTAATTATATTATTATACAGGTTATAAAATATTTTTAAATTATTTTATTTGATTAATACAAGAATATTGACAAAAATAAACATTATATATATCTTGTTTAACATATTATCAATTTCGAACAAAAAATCTAATAAATGTTTAGGTATAAGTATTGAAATAACAACATAAACCTTCTTCTATGATAAATCATACAGGTAGAACGATTTAATTTACTCTTTCTGAATGATTGTCTATTCCAAGCAATTGTCACATACGCTTTTCTGGTAGTCTGGGCACATCCATCTCTGGCTTATTGCACATGTTTTTTTTTTTTTTTTTTTTTTTTTTTTTTTTTTTCTTGTTGACTTGTTGGGAGAATGGCCATGAAGGAAACATTTTCCGACCCCTGAAGCTCTGTCTTGTGGTAATGGAACACCTTCGCTGAAGCCAAGCATAAGTCTTCCTCTGTGTCGAAGCTCTTTCGGCAAGGATTCCATGGCTAAACGTTGGCTATTCGCTGGTTTTATCAATTCAAAAGTTAGATCCTGCAGAAAATTCTTGCATCTGACATTCTCATCGTCCTTATTTGCTCTAAATATATTAAGAGCATTAACACCAAGTACGTTCATCACCAATTAGGCATGAAAGTAATGTCTTGTGGGCCAAGCATACGAAAAGTTGGTATTATATTGAAATTGGGAGTTCGTGAATTTCTTGGCGTTATGAGATCTACATACCAGCGAGGAGGTTCTAACATTTTCCTCTACCGATATGAAACGCACGTATGTCGACAAAAGGTGGTGTAGCAGAACCCATGACTTCAACACTGGCTTGCACTGGAATGTTTTCTTCTTCCGGTATAATGTCTGGTACATTTTCGGTATGGCTGACTCAACTGTTTATTCAACAAAATCTTTCTCGAGCTTCTTCATGTCTTCGATCCCAAGTACAATTTCAAAGTCACTTTCTGCCTCCTCTAACCAAAGAAGCATCTGTTCTCTGTTATATTCTGACATTTAAAATATATACAAGCACAAAAATAACGTGAAAATGTAAAACAAAATAAATCACTAATACGAAACAAACCAGTACGCCAATAGTCGCGCGATCTACAATAGTAGAACACTTATGAAACCATGGAACAAATCTGAGCAGGTGCAATAACAAGCGCTGAAAATTGACTCGAATGTACAGAAGGTTCTCGAAGAAAGGTACATAATCGCTTAAGGTCGAGCGTGTTGCCAATTGCTCAGGATTTTAAAAATAAAACACCTGTTCTACAATAGTAGAACGCGCGACCACTGCAGTGTTAAGGAAACTTTAACTGAGAACAGTGGTAATTTTTGCTACCTCTTTTCTGCCAAATGGTAAATATGTTTGCCCTCTATATGTGCGGTCCCGGCTCTATTCTCGAAAAGTTTGCTTGCTTCGGTTTAAAGAGGCGGTAGAAGCAAGTTTATTATTCTTTTCCGGTTGATATTCTGTATAAGCAAAAAGCTCTCAAGTTAAGGAGACGATTTAAAGTACCAGAGTCATACAGAAAGGGAGGGCTAGGGACCCATGACCCAGTTGCGGATCTAGGCAGGGGTCAGGGGCGCCTAGGCCCCCAGTTTTTAGAGTGACAAAAATAATTTAAACTATTATTTATATATCTTTGAACGTTTATAATAAACAAGGTATACTTACCATAATCTTGGTTCCGACTGCGCCCCCCAGTTTTTACCTCCTAGATCCGCCGCTGAAATGGCCTCACTAACTTGACCCAACGAAAACTACTAATCACTGCTTCTATCCATTAATTCTTCAAGGTACACTGAGAAAAATCCGTTCTCCGGACATCGGTATATTGTACAAATACACGGAATCCTCTTGCTTACTACAGAAATCAGTATGGAGCATACGTTATCCACATGCTACATACGCACTGCCCTTAGAAGTTACATCATGCCATTGTAGGATGTTTGACATCTAACAGTTTTTCCATATATCACATGCCTATATTTATGTTACATTCCTTAGCTATATGTTATATACATCCATTTGTATGTGAGATCCTGACCGCCTATATTGTTTCATACGAAAAGTACGTATAGATGGAACACCTATACCGAAAGTATTATAAAACATCCGTTTTCAGTTATAAGTCTGGTGTAAGTTAAGTTCAAAAACTACAGGAATTACGCATGTAACCAGGCACGTAAAAGGATTTCGTAATAGGGAGGGGGGTCCGTGACGAAATACTGTGGTTATCACATCAGGGGCTAGATTATTCTAAACTATTTTACCGGCAACATATATTGGTTCGTTTAGTCAGGATTTCTTAATGAGGGGGGGGGGACGTGACATGAAATCTGTTGTTCGCATCAGGGACTCAATCCATCTATGCTATTTTATTGGCAACATACCCATAATTGTTTGTTAGGACAAAAAATGAGGATATGTTAATAAGTATTTTAATAACGAACTATGAAGAAATCTTGAGTAAAAGAATATAAACAGTATTGAAAAAGATCTTCCGAAGTCATTTGAGCTCGCTTCTTCTTGTCTTCTTTCTTCTTCTTTTTATCTTCGTTTAATGTCGTTAAGGATAGCAACGAGATTTCTTTCGATAGTTCATAAGATTAGCATAGTGCTTGATGGAATTCGGAATGCTTCGTTACAATAACATCCATTTTTAGCTCGACCCCCTCCCCTCGTTTCCTCCACACAAAACTCCCCATAAAAAAGAGTAACCAAACGCTTGCTGTAGCTTTTTTTTATTTTTAACGCTGATTCTTCTTTTTCTCGTTTCTTTTTGTTTCATCCTTCCTTAATTTTTTAAAATTTATGGTCTCGAAGGGGGGGGTCCGGACCCCCCGGACCCACCCCTTGGCTACGTGCCTGATGTAACCTACCTTTTTAAGTACGCTTCCTACATTTTTTTCTTAGTTTAGCTCACAAGAAATTTATCGAGTTGGAAATTTACACCTGATTGTACAAGAACTTAGTTTTGTAATAGTCTTCCTCATATCCGAACCAAGAATTTCTTTAAACTAGGGCCCAGATACAAGACCTATTGATCCAGATATACAGTCACTTCAATAAAAGCGACATCTGACTTCTAGTGAACAAACAAACTCGATCCATTTGATTATGTTGAATCATTTGTACCGACTCTTATGGTGCAATTGGTTTAAATGGGTCGGCTCACGACCAGGGTTGAATTCAGGGGGAAGCCCGGGGGGGAATCTCCCCCCCGAAGAAAATTCATTCCCCCCCCGGAGAAACTTAAAAAATTTCGGTCACAAAATGTAGAAATTACTTCACCCAATTATTTGCTTTCTTTCCGTGTACGTGCAGACGAAATCCGATCTCTCAATATACATATAAATGACGCAGAACCATTCTATATAGATATTAAACATGTAACATCTAAGATGGAACACCAAATAGTCAGTAAAACTTGTATTTCTTAACTCTATAACCGAGTTTGGCAGAACATGAAATTGTTAACTGTTGAAGAAAGGTTTGTATTTTAGTAGGTACTATACTCTCGCCCTATATTATATATTAGTAGGTAGCACTAGCACAGATTGAGATAGGAAAGGAAAGATAGGGAAGATCTTTCGATCATTCCATATGATCTGTGATGTCAGCAGACTTCAGTTCTTGAAAATGTACAGTTCTTGCATTATTTGAAATCGAGCGCCTAAATCCCATTTCTCCCATCGGAAGTAACAGATGTAAATGTTTTTACGATTGTTAAAGTAAACACACTTCTCTTTAATTAAAAATAATTCAGTTAAAGGGTGAGATTCAGAGAGTGTCATTTAGAGGGATCAGGAAGGAACAGTTATCCCTCCTTGGTTAGAGATTTATAGAGAATTTATCAATATGATAGTAGTATATGAGTAAAAGATTGCTATTGAAGGTGATGAAGATCCTGCTCAGTGCCGTGCCATGGGGGAGGGGCAAGCGGGGCGACGGCCCCGGGCGCCGAAGTAATGAAGTAATGGGGCTGTAAAATTCGGGAGGGAAACAGAAAAGAAAAGGAGAGAAGAAAAACAGGAATGAAACACGTGCACATATATAAAATGAAAGGAAAAAAGTAATGAAAAGTGCTCAAAATCAAGGAAAAGCAGGGTTTACTTATTAAAATTTTCTCATGTTTCACGGCTGGTCTGTCGACCTCACTCATATATACGGGTGCCATCGTATACTCTCGCGCCAAGCGCTGATTTTCCACGACACGGCACTAATCCTACTGAAGATTTCGTAAACTAAACTATTGATGCAGTGAAGAAACCAAGGCTAATATTGGATAAGCTTGCATATGTGCATTATTTTTATTTATATTAGTTTCATTTTTTGTATATAGTTTAATGGTTTTAGTGAATTCTTTGTGATTCTTTTAGTGATTTTTCTAGTGAGTTTTAGTGAGTTGTGTTTGCATTGGCTGGCAACAGTGCCTTCAGTGTGCTGTTCAAGTGTGTCTGTACATTCGAAAATGTGCGGCGAAGTACAACTAGTCAAGCATATTCATTCATAGTTTTAGAAAAGCATATTTTTCATAGTTTTTAGAGAAGCACTCATGTTCATTAATAGACAAGATTTACATGTTCTTAACAGTGTTTTAGAGTGCTACTCAGTTTATGTGTGACCGAAGACAAAGTATGACAGGTTAGCAAGCAACCATGTGGTTTAGCAGCAAGCAAGCAACAATTACTGCAGAAACAAGTTAAGATAAGTAATTCATTGTACTAACCTTTAAGTATTATATCAATCATTATGTTAACATACGAACAAAGCATGTCATGTTTATTATATTAACGCATGTACCTTTGAATAAGAATTGAAGCAAGTAACAGCTAAATTATTCGTTAAGTCTTATTTCTCGTTCCTTCATGATATCTGGGTGAATCAGTAATATGGGTTTAATCATACAGTTCATTAGCTTTGGATGTGATATGTGTGATTTGTAAATGAAGTACATAAACATATCACCCCTTCATACATCATCATTTTTTTGGTCCTCCGTCCACCGGATGTCAGAACGAGAAACGTGACTTTGCATTGTTTGTTCTCGTGTGTGTTTGTGTGGGTACTGCTGTCATAAGCAGGACAAAGCTGTTCATATTAGTATAGTGGTGTGTGTGCATTCAACCCAGCTGAATTCAAGGTTACACGTTTGTAGGTCACTCAGAAGTAAAAAAAAAAGAAAAATTATTGTCAGCGGTTTGAGTAGTTAAAAAAAAAAGAAAGACAAACAATGGCAGAAGTGCAGTTGGGTCAATTAATTAAGAAACGTGCTTCGGTCAAAGGTCAGGCAACAAGAATACAGACATTTCTTCAAAAACTACAGAATGAAAATAAACCTAGCATACAAGAAGCAAGAACGAGGTTAGTTGCACTTGAAGGGGTTTTTATTAAGTTTGATGAGATACAGTCAGAAATAGAGCTGTTGGATGAGACGGGTGAACAAGAAACGCACAGAATTACATTCGAGGAACTGTATTATGATTCAAAGGTTAAGTTACAAGAATTTATTGATAGTTTTGAACAAAAAACGGATTCAGGGACAGCAAATAACAAAGCTGGAAATTCTAGTAGTAGTTCAGTACAATTGCCTAAAATTTCCTTGCCCACATTTTGCGGTAAATACGAGGAGTGGTCGCCCTTTAAGGACATTTTCATTTCCCTTATTCACAATAACGAATCATTAAGTACAGTTTGTAAGTTTCAATATTTGCGCACATCACTCAAGGGAGAAGCGTTTACATTAATAGCAAATCTGCCAACGGTAGAAGGAAATTACGAAATTGCATGGAAGCTTCTTGTTGAACGCTACGAAAACAAACGGCTGATAGCTTCGACATATGTACGAGGGTTGCTCAATATCAAGCCAGTAACGAAAGAAAACGCTAAAGACATTAGACAATTTGTAAATACTGCTCGCAGTAATTTTCAAGCCCTTGAAGCATTGAATTTGGACAAACCTTTGCATGACGTACTACTAACACAGCATTTAGTAGAAAAACTTGATTCGGCAAGCAAAAGGGAATGGGAAGCTGAGCAAAGTAGTGACTCCTTTCCATCGTTATTGGAATTATTTTCATTTTTAGAAGGTCGTTGTCAAATGTTAGAAAACATTCTTCCTACTCAATCTGAAAGTACTTATGACAACAAAAGTGTAGATTCCAAAGCAAAAAGAAAGAATAACAGTCAAGTGAATTCGTTTGTTACTGTGCTTTCAAATGCATGTAATATTTGCCGTAGCAAAGAAATGCATGCTGTTTTTCGCTGCCCAGAATTTCTGAGTGCTAACATTAATCAAAGAAAGGAGCTCGTGAAGCAAAATAAACTATGTTTTAATTGCTTAGGTAATAAACATCAAGTAAAGGCATGCAAATCAAGTACTTGTAAGAAATGTAATTTTAAGCATAATACACTGTTGCATGAAGATACTACTCAAGAGGCTACTAACAAAGACAGTTCAAGCAAAACAAATAACAATACTACTAACGTACCTAAAGTTAAGGAACAGAATCAGGTTCAAGTTCAACCACAGGACTCTTATTGCTCATTTAAGATTAATTATGGTCATCAAGTCTTATTAGCAACAGCGTTAGTTAACGTAACAGACACTAAAGGTCGTTTTCAACAATGCAGAGTGTTATTAGATGCAGCGTCTCAATCGAATTTTGTAAGCGAAGCTTTAGTTCATAGATTAGGCCTCAAGAAAACGAAAAATCGTGTTCCCATTAGAGGTATCAATTCTGTAACCTCCGAAGCTCAGTACAGTGTTAAAGTTCATATTTATTCAAGAACATGTGATTTTAGTGCAGTGGTCGATTGTTTAGTATTGCCAAACATTACAGGTTGCATACCTTCTAAGGATATCGATTACAGTAATTGGAACTTGCCAAAGGATATTTGCTTAGCCGATCCAAATTTTAATCGCTCGTCGTCAGTGGACATGCTTATAGGTGCGGGGTTATTCTACAGTCTCCTTGAGCCAGGCCAGAAGACTAGAAAAGGAAATTATCCAGTTTTGCAGGAAACGAAGCTAGGATACGTTGTCGTCGGAAATATGCCTTCAATACCCGAAGAAGCCAACCAGTCGGTAATTTCATGTTTTGCTCAGATGGAGACAGACTTGGATACACAATTGAGAAAATTCTGGGAACTCGAAGATCTTCAGACTAAGATTTACACGCCGGAAGAAGAAAATTGTGAGAAGCATTTTTTACAAAATACAACCAGAAATGGAGACGGAAGATTTATTGTCAAATTACCAAAGAAGGAAGAGAATGCAGCTTTAGGAGAGTCTTACAACATGGCACTACAAAGATTTAAGCAGCTTGAAAGAAGATTGCTACAAAATCCTGAGTTTCATAAACAATATGCCGCCTTCATGGATGAGTATTTAAGTTTGGGTCACATGCAAAAAGTTGCAGAAGAAGACGTGAACAGCAGCAGCAGTTGTTATCTTCCACATCATCCTGTATTCAAGATGGACAGTACAACAACTAAATTAAGAGTGTTTTTTGATGCAAGTGCAAAAACGTCTAATGGCAAATCATTGAATGACATTCTTCAAGTTGGGCCAATTGTTCAAGATGACTTGTACTCCATTATTTTAAGGTTTCGGTTGTATACAGTTGCATTTACAGCAGACTTAGAGAAAATGTACCGCCAAATATTAATTCATGATGAGGACAAGTGTTTACAACGCATCCTTTGGAGAAATTCAGTAGAAGAACCGATCCAGTTGTATGAGTTACAAACAGTGACGTACGGGACTTCGTCAGCATCCTTCTTGGCAACAAGATGTCTGAAGCAAATAGCGGAGGAAAATTCCAAGGAATTTCCAGAAGCGGCAGAAGTAATAAAACACAATTTCTACATTGATGATGTGTTAAAATCAGTACCAAACGTGTCAAAGGCCTTAGAACTACAGAAGGATCTTATTAATATTTTAAGCAGAGCAGGTTTCAAGCTTTGTAAATGGAGCTCTAACAAAGAAGAAGTACTTCAAGGAGTTCCTGAAGACTTCAGGGAAAAACAACAGCCAATCATACTTGGTCAGCAAGACGGTGTTAAGACTTTAGGAATAGCATGGATTCCATTAACAGACAAACTTATAATTTCGAACAAAATTTGTAAACACGGAACTGCACCAGAAAGTAATGTTGCAATGACAAAAAGACAAGTCGTCAGCATAGTGTCATCTATCTTCGATCCATTAGGTCTAATCGCTCCAATTGTCATCAAATACAAGAATTTCTTACAAAAGTTGTGGAAGACAGGAATGGATTGGAATGACCCATTAGACACAGTCCTACAAGTTGAGTGGAATCAATTAATGTCTTGGTTACCTGCGATGGCGAAGATACAAATTACAAGAAACGTAATGTCTTCGGAGAACGTTAAGGAAATTCAATTACATGGTTTTTGCGATGCAAGTGAAGAAAATTTTGGAGCAGTAGTGTACATCAGGGCTACAGACGAACAAGGAAACATTGAAGTCAATTTACTTTGTTCAAAGTCGAAGGTTGCACCACTGAAGAAGCAAACCTTGCCTAGATTGGAATTATGTGGAGCACTGTTACTTTCGAAGCTAATAGACAAAACACTATCCATATTGAACATAGAGGTCAGTGGTATACACCTGTGGACAGACTCGACGATAGTTTTGTCATGGATCAAATCACCTCCCAATCGTTGGAAGACATTTGTATCCAACAGGGTGGCTCAAATTCAGAGAATCACATCAATCAATCAATGGCACCACGTGCCTAGTAAAGAAAATGCGGCAGACATAGTTAGTCGAGGAGCGGATCCCAATACTCTTATTCAGTCTCGAGAGTGGTGGCATGGTCCAAAGTTTCTTCACATAGCAGAATGGCCATGTCAAGAACAAAATGAGCCGGCTAATATTCCAGAAGAGAAGAAAGTCATGATAAGTTTGGTGGCAGTTCATGAAACAAGCTTTATGAAAAGGTATTCATCGTTAAACAAAATGTTGAGAGTAGTAGCATATTGTTTGCGATTCAAACATAATTGTCTTTCCAAGAAATTAGAAAGAAAAACCGATAGTCTTGACGCTTCGGAACTTCGTTTAGCGTTACACAGATGTATCAAGATAGTACAACATACTACCTATCATGAAGAAATATTGAACTTGCAGCAACAAATGGAAGTTTCAACAAAGAGCCCAATCAAGGATCTTTTTCCATTTCTGGACACGGAAGGAATGCTAAGAGTAGGAGGAAGATTGGAATATTCAAACTTGGAGTACGACAACAAGCACCAATTCATCCTACCTGCAGGTCATCATTTCACCCATCTGATAGTCAAAGAAGAACATAAAAGGTTGCTTCATGCAGGACCACAGCTTCTTATTGCATCTTTGCGTACCAGATATTGGATTCCAAGAGCTAAGAAGATGGTCAAGGCAATAGTACACAATTGTTTGGTTTGTTTCAAATGGAGATCAACAAGTTCATCACAGTTAATGGGACACTTACCCAAGGAAAGAGTAAATGAAGCAAGACCATTTGTACACGTGGGAGTGGACTACGCAGGATTCTTTTATGTCAAGCCCACAATTCGCAGCAAAATTCAAATGAAAGTCTATGCAGCGTTGTTCATCTGTTTAGCCACTAGAGCAGTTCACATAGAAATAGTTTCAGACTTAACTTCTCAAGCTTTCATCGCAGCATTGAAGAGATTTGTTGCTAGGCGAGGAAAATGCTTATCTATCTGTAGCGACAATGGTTCAAACTTTGTTGGCGCCAATCAAGAATTGCAACAATTTTTTGAATCCAAGACTAACAGAAAGGACATCCTGGAACACTCAGCTCAAGAAGGTTTAGAATGGAAATTCATTCCTGCCAGATCTCCTCACATGGGGTCATGGGAAAGTTCAATAAAATCCATGAAGTACCACCTACGGCGTGTAGCAGGAACTGCAAGTCTGACATACGAAGAGTTGAACACGTTACTTATTCAAATTGAAGCCATTCTAAATTCAAGACCATTGACAGCCATTTCCAACGATCCTACAGATCCAATGTATCTCAGTCCAGGACATTTTTTAATGGGAGCTACACTTCTCAGCCTTCCGGAACCAGATCTACTAGACGTGCCTATCAACAGACTAGGAAGATGGCAACGGATTCAACAAATGAAGCAGCATATTTGGAAACGTTGGTCCAGAGATTACCTCAACCAGTTACAACAAAGAAGAAAATGGAAGTCAGCTCAACCTAATTTACAACCGGGCATGGTCGTATTGTTAAAAGAAGACAATGTTCCTCCTCAAGTGTGGAAGTTAGGTGTGATTGAAGAAGTTCATCCGGGCAGTGATAATTTAGTGCGAGTGGCAACTGTGAAGTGTAAAAGTGGCATTTTTCGGCGCAGTGTTGCTAAACTAATTCCTTTACCCCTAGAGCATTAATTGATTGTGTCCAATCAAGGAGGGGGAGGATGGATAAGCTTGCATATGTGCATTATTTTTATTTATATTAGTTTCATTTTTTGTATATAGTTTAATGGTTTTAGTGAATTCTTTGTGATTCTTTTAGTGATTTTTCTAGTGAGTTTTATTGAGTTGTGTTTGCATTGGCTGGCAACAGTGCCTTCAGTGTGCTGTTCAAGTGTGTCTGTACATTCGAAAATGTGCGGCGAAGTACAACTAGTCAAGCATATTCATTCATAGTTTTAGAAAAGCATATTTTTCATAGTTTTTAGAGAAGCACTCATGTTCATTAATAGACAAGATTTACATGTTCTTAACAGTGTTTTAGAGTGCTACTCAGTTTATGTGTGACCGAAGACAAAGTATGACAGGTTAGCAAGCAACCATGTGGTTTAGCAGCAAGCAAGCAACAATTACTGCAGAAACAAGTTAAGATAAGTAATTCATTGTACTAACCTTTAAGTATTATATCAATCATTATGTTAACATACGAACAAAGCATGTCATGTTTATTATATTAACGCATGTACCTTTGAATAAGAATTGAAGCAAGTAACAGCTAAATTATTCGTTAAGTCTTATTTCTCGTTCCTTCATGATATCTGGGTGAATCAGTAATATGGGTTTAATCATACAGTTCATTAGCTTTGGATGTGATATGTGTGATTTGTAAATGAAGTACATAAACATATCACCCCTTCATACATCATCAAATATGCTTGATTTAGAATCAGAAGTATGAGAAAGGATGATAACTTTTTGTTAAGATATTCCTATGTATGTTTGTTTTAGGACAAAAAATATTTCAGTTAATTTAAATCTTTTTAAAAACTTCTATATTGGTAACAAACAGTAACTACTGAATATGGGAAATAATATTAAAAATAGTTAATGTAAATAGCAGTTAAAGTTTAGTGTAAAATATTTTTGCCAGTCTTTATTTAATGTTTTAGATAAAATTAAACGATTGTTTTTTTTTTTAATTATAATCTCTCATTGAATATTTAGCAGCAATTAGTCCAGTGTGCGAATTGAAAAATTTTCCCAGGGGGGGATGAATTTCACCCATATGCACACCCAGTCCTCCCCCCATATATATATATATATATATATATATATATATATATATATATATATATATACACTAACAAGTACAAAACAGTTGAGATGTGAGATCTTTCATAAATTTTCACTCAAGTAATATTTAGGTTAGCTACGCAAAGTAGACCTACTTATCTTTATGTCCACTTAAAAATACTCCAGAGGGGGAAAAAGTTATCCCTGCCAGGGATAAAATTTTTCTTCTCCAGGGTGGGAAAGATTTTTGTCAGGGGGGGAAATCCCTGGCATCCCCCCCGCCAATTCGCACCCTGAATTAGTCTCAATATTAGGTAAGATGTGGATATGAATGGAATTGTTAAATATGCTGCTTTCTTGCAAAAATACAGAAAAACAACCCTCCCCCCGAGGAATTGACATTCCCCCCCGGGTGAAAATGTCTGAATTCAACACTGCTCACGACTCGTTCACCACAGAGCCGATCTCAGAAAAATCGTTTGCATGTCATGGCTACTGAGCCGATGGCTCACCTCAAGCGAGCCGGCTCGAGCTGATGGCTCACCAGAGCCGAACCAAACAGAGCTGATGGCTCATCTCAACCGAGCTGATGGCTCATCCCGTACAAGTCTCAGCCTTGGTAGTAAGATCTACACAGTTTACATACTTTATTGGTGCTCACAACATTTGAGACTGTCTCGTTATAAAAATCTATTGTCTCGTTATCGAGAAAAGACGAGACGCGAACAATGTTCCCTCTCGTGAGCAACATTAAAAGTAATCCACTTTACTACTTATATTTCTCATGGCTTTCGCTTTCTAGTCTACTCAGGTCGTGATTTCAAAACGAGCTAAAACGAGCTGAACGAGCGAGCCATTTATCAAACTCGACTCGACTCGAAACTCGACCTCAAAACAGTGACTCGACTAGAGAAAATTACCTTTGACTCGACTCGTGCCCATCCCTAAAAAACACAAATAAGCCATTAGTAATACAAGTATACATTTTCCATAACTCGCCACCTTAAAACAAATCTGAAATCGGGTTTATTTCCTGTTGGCCTCCAGGAATTTTTCGTGGTAAATCATCCGCAGCGGAATGATGTCCATCCTTCAGCCAGGAAATAACTAACTCCGTCTACTTTGAACTTGTCTAGTGGCGGGCCATTAACATTGATGAACAACAAGTTAGACAATGTTTGAACACTAAGTCTATTTCTAATGTCAGTCATCTGTTAATTCATAAGGGGAAATCCCCGTTCGCACTCAGTCGTGGAAATTGGTAATACTCGACAATCTGCTTGTTAGACTTAAATCTGATAACGATTTTTCTCGGTCAGTTTTGAAATACTCCGCAACCATATCGACCATGTCAGTTGGCAATGTCGACTCATGGAGAACAGAAACTTCATCTACCACATCTTCGATAGGAAATCTTATGCATAAATTATCAATTAAAACATGATAAACTGATTATTTCTTATTCGTTTATAAATTTAGTTTTTGTAATTACACATGAAAGTTTGATGTCATTACCAAGTTCCCTCTCTCCTTGAAGGCAAAAGGAAACGAGGTTTCAGAGAAGTGTTCAGAGGTGTCTGGGAATTTCCCCCTTCTTCCCCTTCAATTACCACACTGATGTTTGTTATGGGCCTAATTACGATGAATTTCAATTAAATTATCATAGTATAATTATTTCCTTGTTGAATTATAGATACTTTTCAGTGGGAAAAGGGATGCAATTTGAAAGTCCCAAATCAAGGTAAGTAGACCAACGTAAAGGGGAAAAAAAAGTGTAAAATTTTCCATATAATTATGCATACAATCTATATATATAAAAGAGAACGCACAAAATCCTTTGTCCGCTCATCACGCTAATACGGCTGAACCGATTTCTTTCATTTTTGGGGGGTTGTTAGGATTTGGACCCTAGATGGTTTTTATCATATCACTTTAATTTTCAATTACCAGTGTCTTGAGATAATTGACCAATCAGGTGTCAATACGTACAAAAAATCCTTTGTCCGCTCATCACGCTAATACGGCTGAACCGATTTCTTTCATTTTTGGGGGGTTGTTAGGATGTGGACCCTAGATGATTTTTATCATATCACTTTAATTTTCAATTACCAGTGTCTTGAGATAATTGATCATTCAGGTGTCCATACGTAGAAATCCTTTGTTATTAGTTCATCATAGGTATAAAAATAAACGTATTTATATGCAACCCGCATGACCCTGTGACTCGGCGGGTTAACATAACTAACAGGCGCTATAAATCACTTGAAAGCGAAAAAGTAAAAATTATCTAAGTAACAAAGTTTATTGCGTTCCGGGGTGACCGCAGCGAAGCGGGGTGAACGCTGCTAGTTCAAACTAAAAGTTCCGTGTACTTAAGCTTACAGTACAAATTTTATGTCTATTTTTCTCACAACTCTATGGATTGATTGCCCTGTGCTGTAAGCGCTCCATATAATAAATATAAGCTTCAGCAATTATTATAGTAGAAAGCAATGGATATATGAAGCGAAGCACTGTATTTTTTGTTTCTGAATTTTTTTCTTAACTAATATCGATCGTTTTTGATTATTTTTACAAACCAACTCACTTCCAATTTTCCAAATATAGAAAGTGCCCCCTCCCCATAAAGGAGAATTTTAAAAAAATGCTAGGATAGATTTTGTTTATTTTTAATAGAGTTAATACACTGAACTTCAGCTTCGTAAGTTTAACGGCTTGCGAGATACTCATTTCTTTTCCACAAAAATTCGGATCCTCACTACCTCTTTGGGATGTGTATTATAATGAAAGCAATATAACATCCCAGTTTGGATTAAGGCCTAACTATATACCAAAAGTCATTTCATTTGACTTTGTAATTTGGCCGTTATGATCAGGCACACATAGTTAGGGGAAGGTAGTCGAATTCTGCGCAGCGGATAATTCTGCGTGCACGTGTTTCTTGAACTTTGAGATCCTTTACGACACATTGGTTGCTGCTACCAGGATGCTGCCGTTACTAGTAACTAACATTGAAGAGGGGAAGACATTATGTCAAATGTTTAGACTGCAAGTGGGCGTTGAATTATTTCTTCCCTGTTGATATTAAATTTTCTTGAAACAAATTAAGAGATACGTTCTATACTTTATATATTTCTAGGTAGTTACTTTTATGTTACATTTATATTGTTCAATGGACATTATAACCACAGCAATTCGTAGTGCTAATCGATATTTAATATGTCGTATTTTTATGTTTTTTTTTTTTTTTGTGAAATGGCGAAGTGGGGTTATTCTGCGCAAAATCGATGGGATAATTCTGCGCAGTGCGCAGAATTGCACCTCAAGAAGTTTTATGTTAATGACAAGCTTACGTATTAGAGTCGCAAAGTATTGTCACAACTACGAGAAGTAGTCATACAGAGGAACAACTAAGAGAAGATATCAGTCCGTTAAAAGTTGGTGTGTGATTCGAAATACGGAACGTGCTACTCTAGGAAGAAAACCATTCCGAACAAGAACGCGAATTTGCAGATTATGTGATTACCGTTGCAAATTTATTTTTTGGTGTCACACCTACAGACCTTCGGCGTTTAGTATACGAATTTGCTGAAGCAAATCAAATTGTCCATAATTTTGATGGAACTACCAAACTTGCTGGTAAGGACTATTAAGATTGTTTCTTGAAACAAATCCACCAATACGCCTAATGCAACCTGAGTGAGTAAGTTTGAATAGGATAAAGGGATTCAATGAAGAAGCCGTGACACTATTCTTCAAGAACTTGAAAACAGTAATGGAAAAGCACCATTTTCTCAGTAGAATTTTCAACGCGGACGAAACGGGTATTTCGAACATACAAACACCTGTTCGAATTTTAGCACCTAAAGGTCAGAAACAGATAGAAACTGCTGTTTCGTAAGAGCGTGGAAAGACAGTCACTCTTATGTGTGCTTGTAGCGCATATGGAATCTTTGTCTCGCCCATGTTTATATTCGCACGGCGTCGAATGTCACAACAAGTAGAAGAAAGGAATCCAATAGATGCAGTCTATGCCTGGAGTAAGAATGGATTAATTAATGAAGATTTGTTTATGCAATGGATCATTTCAGAAATTTTGTGTGCCGATCTACGACCGATCCAGTACTTCTCATACTTAACAGCAACGCTAACCACATTTCACTCCGAATTCGCATCTATTGTAGAGAAAATAACAGCATATTATTATCAATACCTCCTCATACATCTCATAAGTCTCAGCCGTTAGACATTGCTTTCTACGCACCACTGAAAACAGCATTTTACAAATAATGCTCTCTGTTTTTAAAGTCGAAGGACACAAGTAGAAATAAATCATCAACGAGTAGCAAAGACCGTGAAAACGATAAAATTACACACTACAATCTCGCCAGTATTTTTGATGAAACATGCGTCAAAGTTGCAACGATGGACAAAGCCATAGCTGGATTTAGGGCTCTTTAGATGAGCACCAGCTTCGTGATGATGATGATGATCTTCAGTCTATGTGTTCTAAATATCTTTGTGTTGTTTGCAGAAAATTTGGAATGGACAGTGAAAAATGGTATCGTTGTGTGCTTTGTGGTTTTTGGTCGCACACAGAGTGCAGCGGTTGGGACACAGCAGACAATTATACCTGTGATTTTTGTTTAAAAAGGGATAAAAGCGAATGAGCGATGTATTACTGTGTCTTTCAGCCAATAAGGACTCTCGATAAGCTTGGCACTTGCTGTAGAGTTAATGTTACTGATACAATACAGGGTTACTATAAATGATGGACCCATTTTTAAAGATGTGTATTTATTAAAGTACAAATCCAAAAAGAACAATCTTTATACCAATGGAAAGTGGAAGTTTCATTTTTTTTTCAATACATTATAAATGTTCAATGTATCCACCGTCTGCAGCACGGCAAACATCTATGCGGTAGCTGAACTCGTCCCACACACGAGCAAGTGTATCTACTGTTAACTGAATGCACGGCAGCTGTGATACGGTTCCGGAGATCGTCCAGAGTTATTGGTAGAGGTGGGACGTAAACAGCTTCCTTAACACAACCCCATAAGAAGTAGTCACATGGGGTGATATCAGGAGATCTCGGTGGCCAGAGATGGCTCCACTGTAGCCATCTCGCTCACAACTGAGAGGGAAACGAACGACGGCCTATTGCCGCGCGAACTCTACCGGCCGCATCGGGAACCATCATTGTTCGCCGAAACTTTCAACCTTCCTCTATTCATTGATATAAAGATTGTTCATTTTGGATTTGTACTTTAATAAATACACATCTTTAAAAATGGGTTCATCATTTATAGTAACCCTGTATTGTATCAGTAACATTAACTCTACCCTGTATTATAATATTATTTGCTGTTACGTGTTAAAATTATTGAAGATACAGTTATTTCATGTACTTTTGTTATCATGTTTTAGTATAATAATATTCTATAAAAGGAGCTTTTGTTTAGTGAATACGTACCTCATATCATGCGTTTACATTCAATCTTTGCATTATAAGTTCCATTATTGTGAATACAAAATGTTCTTTGCGACATTGTTTTCCCTTCTCATCGCACGCTTAGCCTATGTGTTCAGTACACTCAAAATGTGTATTTTTTCAGTTATAAAACAAGTAGAGAATAAAGTACATAGTAAAACTTGTAGCCCATCTTGTCGTTCTTCTGAATCCACTCTATCCATATATCTAAGTATGTTATTTGTTATGAAGATGTTTCCTTGCTTCGCGCAGAATTATTCTATACTACGCGCAGAATTACCCACCTAGTTGGGTAATTCTGCGCAAATGTATAGTTCAGGTTTTTTGTTTATTATCGAGTACTGGTGTGGGCTTTTATTTAAGCCACGTGTTTACCTTCTCTATTACACAGTAAACAATGGTTGTGCAAAGTTATGTCGTTATGCTTACAGAAACAGCAGAGAAATAACGATTTTTCCTTAAGTGCGCAGAATTCGATCACTTTCCCCTACATTCATTTTTTTAAAATATTAATTTATACATTACTGTGATTCAAAAATGTATTTTTCCAGTAATTAGCTTCTCTAAAAACTGACAGGCCTCGAAAGCCAAGTAGTAGTATACGTCCTATTGCTATTATTACAATTACAAATATCAAATCCAAAACTGTCTGAAGTTGTTTTTTCACTTAGATATAGCCTACTCACCTCAGGTAAGTAGACGGAAACAAATTAGAAATGCAAGGGCTCGAAAAAAACCCGGCTTTTTTGAAAAAAAAAAACTCGGTTTTTTCTGCTTCGCTTTTTTGCTTGGGAAATTGTGGGCTTTTTTCAAAATTCTGCTTTAAATTGATTAAGCAGACTTTGTTTCGCTTCTCTATAACACAAAAAGTCATTTAATTAGTGGTTGATGCTGATAATAATATAAAACCTAAAAAATAAACCATGAATTTCGAAAAGATATTTTAAACAATTTTACTTCAACATTTCTACATTATGAATTCCAAAGGATTAACCAATGTATGTAATAAAAAAAATTTAACCTCCTATATACAAAAGTAAGCAGAGTTGACAAGAACAATGTTTGTTTCTGAGAATGCCAAAAACCTGTTTTTGGGGGGCAGGCTTTTTTGGGTTTTAAACCAGGTTTTTTGATTTAGATATTTTGTTTTATGTATTTATATTACATATTCACAGAAATAAGTTTGTTTCGCCTTGGTGTTATTATACAACAACGGGACTATGCTGGAGGAGGTCCCATAAGCTTAAAGAAGTCCGGTCAGTAAATTTCTTAAATTGAGAAACTCCCGCCCTAGCCATCGGGAAAATCTCGTCATTATTTTAAATGTAAAGCAATAACGGGAAAATTCTGTTATTGCTTTCCATGTAAAATTTAAAGGTCAACGTATTATAATCAGTACGCTAAATTGAGGTATTAAATTATAAATTTAGTATGTAGATATCATTGAAAGACCAATTCAAGCTAATGTTGGAAGCTACGTAGGCAATCGATAAATTTTACCAATTTCAATCAATATATTTAAGCAACCTTGGCTTCTTTATAAAACAACAGGCATGCAGAAATATATAATTTGGTTTCGTTTCGTATGTTTAGGCTTAACATCCTTACGTAATACCGAGGTTATCAAGGAGAAGACTTTCGCTTAAAGTGACTTCCGAACCGCTAAGGAAATAAGACTAATGCAGATGGTTTGACATGTGGAAACGTCACCATGAAGTTCACACGATTCGCATTTTTGTTTTTATTTTTTTGGTTTAAACCAGTTATTAAAAAAAAACAGCTGGTGTAAACGAGCCAACTCTAAAAGTATAAACTTCTTTTTAAAAAATATACAAATAACTAGCAAAATTCTATGTAGTATTTTTACTTCAAAATATTCCATACCCTCGTTTTGAAACAAAATAAAATTAAAATAAAACATAAGAGAAATACTTAGATTTATAAGATACAATTAAAGGTTGCACATCTGGAACTTTTGGTTCTGTATATTCTTGAAATTCTACAGTTAAGTTTTTATAACCACCATCGAGGGTGCCCATCAGGGGGGGCAAGGGGGCGCTCGCCCCCCCTAGAAGAAAATGTACTTCAGAATATCGAAAATCCAATAGAATTTTTACATTAGTTACAGCAAAATTTGAAACTATTTTTGAAACGTCGCTTATACTAGCCCCCCCCCCCCCTGGGAAACCACAACATGGGCGCCTTTGACCACCATCACGGTTTACTCAGTCCTCAAGTTTTCTGAATTTTTAACAAGAGGGATTCAACATATCATTACGGAACTCCCCCTCCCCCCCAAAAAAAAGGACTACGGAATATATTTAAGTTAAGCTAAATACAACTGCACAACAAACATGACTGAGTGGTTGACTTTCGCGCTTCTGTCGGGAAGTCCGGGATTCAACCCAGCATTCGACCATTCTGACCAAGCTTTCCTTCATTCCATCTGTGAATGTAGAAATAGTGCATGTACTGGCCGACTAGGAGTGTAGGAGTTGGCAGACTTCCTTTCTTATTGTTTTTAAATCGTTATTACAGTGAAACCTCTACTAACGGACACCTCTATAAAGCGGACACCTTTCGTAACGGACATATTATGTAATCCCCAAACACTATAATAGGAAAAAACATATTGGCAATCCTCTCTAAAGCGGACACTCTCTAGTACGGACACGGACAGTCTTTTCTGTCTTTAATAGGTACTATTTACCTCCATATTACAGACACTTTCTCTAGAAACAAGTTGAAAAATACTGTAAAAATACATTTTTAGTAACTCATACATGTGTCACCAAGGAAGCATTTTGACAACATTTTGCTTCCTCAATTGTCTGCTCAGCAACCAAGACGAAGCGTCTCTGTTGAACAACACTCTCATGTCCTTCACTTGCACACCCAACCTGTTTTAGACACAAAAGTGATTAACAGTTGCCCCCTATTTGGGATGGCACATTATTCTGCTGTCCCGCTGGAATCTCTAATCAAGCAGAAGCCAGGTTCGGTAGTTTTTGCCCGCGATTACGCATATTCCTGGGCTGCAATTAATCCACAAATTAAAGAACATACTGAAAACGTAGTAAGTAATGATAAATTTAAAGTGCAAAGTTCTATAACATCTTATTTCCATGTTGTGCCTCAAACATAGAGTATTGGATGGCGGAGGATAATGCAGGTACAGTAACATTTTGGTAATCGTGAATACATAATTCATGCAAAAATATTTTATCTAATTGCATATTACCATGTTTACTAATTTACGTAAGAAAATATTGAAACCTCTTTAAGGCGGACACCTCTCTATAGCGGACAATTTTTGATTCCCCACGCCTGTCCGCTTTAGAGAGGTTTCACTGTATTACTAATTGCCAGCAGTGACAGTTTTGCGAAGGTTAGGGGGTCGGTTTATGGGACTGAAGCCTGTTCCCCAAAGTTGCGGAATGTCTAAAACTAACGAAATATCTATTAGTTATGCCTTTACTCATAAACTTTAAGCTCCCGTCAAATAAAAATTACGAATGTTTAGAAAAACTAAACATTAGTAGTAAGAAAACCCCTCCCAAAATACTTTTCTAAATTCGCCACGGATTCTCAGTATAAAATGATCTTCAAGGTTGTATCCGGAAGATTATTGCTAAACATATAAACGAAACGAAATATTAGTTATGTCTGTACTCATAAACTTCAAGCATCTCCCAAATAAAATTAGAACTTTTTAGAAAACGAAACAATCAGAGAAACCTCTCCCAAAGTACTTTTCTAAATCCGCTACTGATTATTTGTATAAATTGGTATTCAAGGTTGTATCCGGAAAATTACTGCTAAATCATTGCACAACTACAGTATAACAGAAATGTGGAAGTACGGTTTGACGGACACATTGATAAACGTATGCTTTGACGGATATATAGAAAAACGTAAGTTTAACTTTTGTGCTAGAAGCTAGAGTACTTAGCTCTTAGAAATGAAACACGGATGACAAACTAAAATGATCTAGAGAAGAAAAAAAATGTCTATAACTCAAAAGTTAAAATAAAGTTAAATAGCCTGTAAAATTGCACTCAAATACTACATTCTTCATGTTAGCTTTAATTCGTAAAAAACATGTGCTCCATCCATCTTGATGGTGAATTACAGAGCTAAATATGGCATTTAGGTCATGGAATTCTTATCTAACTATAGAATATACTATAAGAAAACTATTTGGATAGAAAAATCATGAAAATGAAAAAAGCCAAAATTTCCAAAATTCTCGTTTTTTTCCCCAAAAAAGCCGGCTTTTTATGTGAAAAAAAAAACGATTCAAAAAAGCCGGCTTTTTTGCATCTCTAAAACAAATGGAAAAGGAAGGGAAATGAAGGTCTTGAAAGTAAAACGCAGACAAATTTACCAGTCTTCAGAAGATACTGACTACAATGCAGTAAGCAGAGTGAGTCGGTAGGTCAGACTGAGTCGCCGGGTCGTAGTGGGTCACGGTGGGTGGTGGGTCACAGTGGGTCATGGTGGGTGGTGGACCCACTGACCCACCCAGAAAACTTGACCCACTGACCCACTTCATCTCTGTCAAACTCATATCTTCCCATTACATATCTTCCCATTACAAAGACTAAACAAAATTCAATTTTTCTGTTTTATGAAAGAAATACGACACAAAACTTTTCATTCAATCGATTGTTTTAGTAGTCGCATTTATGGAACCAAAGTCTACAGCTATAGCTAGTGTGGGTGAATTCTACATATAACATGAAAAACATGCATCCGCTCGGGCTAACAGAGACGGTCTCATTAAATGATTGTCAAATTTAATCTATCAAAATCAACTGCAAAACGAAACCAAATATCTTAAAAAAAAAAAAAAAAAAAAAAAAAAAAACTGACTAAGCCATTTTCTTGAGAGTAGCCATTATCCAAAATTACAATGTTCTAAGTACATTCATTCTTGAAATAATTATGACCAAATTTTACATTGTTTTAGATAGGGAGAAGCTCAGCGCGCGCCAAGAGTTAAAGCCCGCCTTAACCTTAATTCTATCATCTAACAGGGTCTCATTTGGATGTAAGGGGTGCAGCCATTGTTGTCAATTTGGGGGAAAAGTCGCTAAATCTGGGGGATTCGACCTCCAAATAGCGACAAAAAATATTTTTTTCCGATTGCTACTTTCTTGGTGATTTCTAAATAACGGTTTATAGCACGGCCAACAAGAGATGGTCTCTGACCTTTCTTACCACATGTGGTGGGACATTGCAGCCCCTACTTTGATACCAGTGTTACCAACCACGATCACTCTGTCTTATACCATTAATTAAATCGCCACTACAATTGCACCGAAAAAAACCTTGACACGCGAGTAGTGGCAATGTCACTGCGAGCTGTCAGAGACGTTCTCTTACTGGACGCACTATAGCTACTTACAAATTTAGTAATTTTTAACAAACAACCTGTTAATCTGTAGATCCATTTTACAATCTATGGATCCATATAGTAAAACTGCACCGAACATTTTGTTTATTTTACATCTACAACTTTAAAACAATGCTTATAATCAGACATCACGAATAACTTTTATATATAGCGACTTTTCACCCAAAATTGGAGTCATTTCACTTCTCGTTTAGCAACCTTTTGTGTCAACATTTTGGCAACACTGGGTGCAGCAGACGGACTTCATGCGTAAATCGTGAGTTGAGAAATAGTGGTAAATAACGAAAATAATATCTAAGAAACAGATAAGCTATCATATATGTAGACGTACAAATTATTTTGCATTTTTTTTTGGCACTAAGAATTACGGACATAACAATAACAAGATTATAACGATTATTTTGATAGAACTAGATGCGGTGCAAGGGTTAGTTTTATTTCTTTTTTTTAAAAAATTTATTTATTTGGTATCTTAAATAATACAGTATTATGCAATTAATATACAATATTATTGTCATGGTCTGAGTGAGTGTGGAGTCTATACATCGATTTAAATAGTTCGTTATTGATGGACTTTTCCGTATCTTCAGTAGACGTTTATTAGCAGTTGTTTTGAGTAATGTGTAGTTGAGGAGTCCTTTTTTTTAAAAAAAATCAAAATTTTAGAATTTTGCAATTTTCTGTTTATATTAGGTTCTACACATTTTGGGCCCCCTTCAGCTAAACAGAAATAATTGTTTTCTACCAAGTCTTTTGACATTAACTCCACCTTTAAAAAACAACAATCAGTCGGTCAATATTATTTCTGGCATTTATTCCGAAGTTGATCATCCGCTTCGTTTTCGACAAAAAAGCGTAATAATAGAAAAAAAAAAGAGTTCATTTTGCTTGCCAAATAGTTCCATGTTTATCATTGCTTATAAGAAGAAATAAACACAACTTCCATTCTCCTTACAGATTATCAAGCACACAAACGAGCAAATTATCTATTTCTTCCTAGTAAATGTTCAAAAATTTGCTAGAAACGGAGAAACAACTCTGGAACTTAGCCCTTCGTTTTACAGCGGCTCTTAGCTAAAATTTAGTATAGGCCTGCTATAGGAATTTACGTACTATCCAATTTTATGGGAACATATTTATATTAATGGAATATGAATTTCTCTTAATAGGAAATACACTCTTACCGCTTTAGATAATGTTTCTTAAGGGAAGATTCGCATTAATGAATAGAGATTCACTTTAAGAAGGCCGAGTATAAAACAAGACCAAACTTAATAACATAAACCAAATTGTGCTAGGTGGAAACGAAAAAGCAGGAATACTTCCGGGAAGAGCGCACTAAGGGTTCCGAACGTATGCGAGGGGATGCGTCCGTAGGCAGTAGGCGCGTAAGGTGTGGTGGGTATTCACGTAAATTATGTATGACAACACAACTAACTTAAACCCACTGTAACTTTCACCAATCCTTTTTTCTTTGCACCTTTTTACTGCCAATTTCTTTCTTTCATTTCACGTCGCATTTTTGACATATTACATCACCATTGAGTAACTCATATTCCTGGGAATATTTAATTACGTTCTTCTTTTTCCTACAACCTAGGGAAGAGAGGAATTGAACATTAGGAATTCGTGGAAATTCTATCGTTTTATCCTTTCCCACTTTAGATAATTCAAATTGCTGTTTTAATTTTCTTTGATATTTTTACACGACATCAAATAGTTCCGCCATACCTTAGCACTATTCTCGGACACTGTTATCACTGACAGCACGTTACTTCAGTCAGCCCACTAGAAATAGTCATACAGTTTTTGGATACTTCGGTCATTAAGGATCACGACTTACAACACTGTGATCTCTTCTATGTTTAACAGTACGTTCTTGTATGCTTACAAGTCCACAATTTGTATTAGACATTGTCTCGTTTTACGTATGCTATAGATAAAATCCAATATATTCGGATTTCGCATATGTTCTTTCGAAATTATAATTCGTGTTTCTTCCATAAATTTTACAAAACCGTGCTCTCATAAACTTGGATAGCACCAAAATTCAGATGGCAGGTAAATTTATAGATTCCCATGTCACATTCCTATGCAGCATCGGCTATGTGAGTAGCTCATCGAGAAACACTCTTATTGTTCCATAATTATGCTCCGAAGCCAAAGGAGGCTGTGATAATGAGGTGGATGATAATGGTGGAGCGGGAGAACTGTGAAAAAGAATAATATGCATGGTATTTGTCCACCACTAAGCCCTCTTGACCCGAAGAGCGATAAAATATTTACGTTTAATTTCATATTTATTAAATACACTTTCCACCGTATTTATTACTGCGCGAAAGTACCTTTCAGGTGTTAACTGTTGATACTACTAACTTAAACAGAACATTCCATAACGTCGTAACATTAATAAATAAATAAAGTATTCTGCACAAAATTGAATGGGCTTAATTTTTGATCTGGTAAGCAAATCCTGAGTTCACTTTTTCTTTCTTTCTTTCTCGACATATACCAGTCCGACTAAAAGATGGATGCGTACTCTGTGTACTCTTATCCCAGTTTTGGACAGCTAGCAATGTTGCTTCTTCTGGCAAACTTTTTTTTTTTTTTTTTTTTTTTAATCCATGTAATTATTGCATAATACTATGCACGTCTTCTTTATGACTAAAGAAAGAAAAATAGATCCTCCTGACTTATGGAAATTCTTGCAGACAACTTCAACTTCGCGTTACAATTACTTCGCATTCTCGAACGATCCTGGGAGTTTTAGTTTAGAAGGACTATACAGGGTGTACATTTGAAAATAGCCAGTGCGATTACTGGTGAGCCATAAGAGATATGAGCATGCTGTTGATGGGAAACGTGTAGAGGTAAAAGGGGACGTATGTGTATGTTATTGGTGATGCGCGAGAACTTGCCCCCACTCCCGCAGCCCCCCAATTAAAAAATTTGGAATGGGAAGATATACCTTGCGACATATCAAATAAAAGTGTGTCAAAAAAAGAAACAGATTGGTAAAGGAAATATTGCATTCGGACAGTTGGGACTCCATCAACAACAAAAAATGTAAATGATGTGGATGAAAACGTTTCCATATAGTATTAAGTGTCCACATTGTGCCTAGGAATGATGACGATGCGCGCGAACCTACCCCCACTCCCCCAACTAAAACATTTGAAATGGGAAGATATACCTTGCGACATATAAAATGAAAGGGCGTGGGAAAAAGAAACGGGTTGGAAAAGGAAATATTGAAATAGAACGCTTGGTTCTCCAGTAATGGCAGAAAATGTACTGTTTATACACACTTTTGATTGCAGTTTCCATTATGAATTGGATACTTTGTAGAAACGTAATATCAGCAGGCACGTGTGATGAGTATTCGAAAACAGCCAAAGGTTAACAGTTATGACGAAGAAAAGCTACCACATACATGCATAGGACACGCGTTCCGTTTCGACAAGCAGCGAACTCAGGAATGGTAACTGCGGCCTAGTGTAGTTGTGCATTCATGGTGACTGTGGCTTAGTTGATTGGTATTCAAGTTGTCTTGTGTTTAAAGTGGAGTGAAGTACCTATGGCGTTTGTTTAAGTGAGTAATAGTAGGATTATAAACGGTTGTTAAAATGGTGTATACTTTACAAGAAAGAGTGGAAATTATTTTTATTTATGGATCTACTGGGAGTGCTAGCGGAACTGCAAGACTTTTTAATGTAAAACATCCCGATAGAAATGTGATCCACTTGTACGTCCAGCAATTAGTTACTAAATTCACCGAGACTGGATCGGCAGCTAACAGGAAGTGGAGCGGCAACAGAGTAGTTAACGAGCTACCTGAAATTGAAGTGCTAGGATAGCTAATCCAACAACATCAATACGAAACGTTGCCGCAAGTACTAGATTGTAGGATCTGTGCAGAAAGTGTTAAAGGTTCATAAATTTCATCCTTACAAAATGCAGATTTTACATGAACTACAAGAAGAGACAGTGACAAGAGAGTGAAATTCTGTAAGGAAATGACTGAGTTACTACGACAAACGCCCAATCTAGTAAAACACATTTGTTTTTCCGATGAATGCACCTTTTATTTAGATGGGTTTGTCAACAAACACAATTGTCAATATTGGGCAGATAAAAATCCACATCCTGTTGTTGAAGGCCATTCGCAAATTCCAGAAAAGCTCAATGTATGGGCTGGAATATTTCGCAACGCTATCGTAGGTCCTCTGTTTCTTGTTGACAATTTAACTGCTGACATGTATCTACATCTACTTGAGAACTTCATACATCCATTAATTACCGAGTTAGTTGAAAATAGTGTGGATGAAGATGGTCACTTGGAGTTCGATGAACACCTTGTTCATTTTCAGCAAGAGGGCGCTCCTCCTCATTATCCTTTGATAGTTCGCAATTGGCTAGATCGCAACTTTCCTGACAGGTGGATAGGTAGAAGAGGATCAATGGAATGGACCGCCAGGTCACCCGATTTATCACCACTATTTTATTTTATTTTTTTTTATTTATTTTTATTTTTTTATGGGGACATCTCGGTTGTGTATACGACACCAGCAGCAAGTTTGAAGGATCTCCGAAACAGAATAAACACCGAGTGCCAGGCTATCCCTAGACACACATTCGAAAACGTACGGAGTGAATTTGAAAATAGATTGTACTATTGAATGGAGACGAATGGGTAACATTTTCAATAGCTGTTATGAACTGAAGTAAACTCGGTACACAATTACTTGAAAATGCCTATGGTAAGTATCATATTTCGGTTCTCTTGATACATTTAGTTATTTGCTTACAGTGACTTTCAATGGGTTACTCAAATTGTTAAAGCATTTGGATACGTTAGTCGCATTACGCATTCGTATCGCTTCGTAGTGTCAATAGGGACACTTGATACTATGAGGAAACGTTTTCATCCACATCATGTACATTTTTTGTTGCTGGAGACCCAATTGTCCGATTGCAATATTTACTTTACCAATCTGTTTCTTTTTTCACACCCTTTCATTTGATATGTCGCAAGGTATATCTTCCCATTTCAACTTTTTTAATTATGAGGGCTGGGGGAGTGCGGAGAGGTTCTCGTGCATCGCCAATAACATACGTATATGTCCGCCTCTACACGTTTCCCATGAACAGCATGCTCATATCTTTTGTGGTTTACCAGTAATCGCACTGTATATTAGAGAAACCTATATGTCTATTCATTATCATTCATCTATTCATTGAGATTCTACATTATAGTGTAAGCTTCTTATCCACATTACAGTTACCAATTACTCAATAGATATGGAAGAATAACCACTTCGGCCAACGGTATTCATTTTGAAACAGTATGACCGATCCGATATTTGTAATATGAATGAACTGACCAAATTTGGTTTTAATCCATTCGCGTTTAGGGAAGTTACTGTATCCACTATATACAAGAAATAGATTCTAGTATTATAGAAATAGATGGTTATCATGAGATCTTCGTAATAGGTATATTAAAAATCCCACCAAGCTTATTACAAACCAGAAATTATAAGGGGATCGCTAGCAAAAGGATGTGATAAAATGGGGATCGTACTAGGAATTAGGTTCAGAACACAAACATTTTTCAAACTATTAACCATCGAGGTATGCTCTTGTGGTCCTTTGAACGTTAGTCCAAAAAAGATAGAAATGAATTGAGTGTCGCATACTATAGTTGAAAATCTCAAAGACGTATCGATTATATAAATAATACCTGGCTTTGGCTAGCTGGGGGTTCCGCCCCCAGACCTCCACGTTTGCTCGGCCTACGGCCTCACGTCAGCCTTTGCATCAACACTGAATTTCGTGCATTTGCTCTTCATA
The DNA here is from genome assembly GCF_964235325.1 of Thermobia domestica. NCBI lineage: Eukaryota > Metazoa > Arthropoda > Insecta > Zygentoma > Lepismatidae > Thermobia > Thermobia domestica. Next base: position 144,252,754 of record NC_137458.1, on the reverse strand, counting down.
TTTCCTGAATTTACCCAGCTGAGTGCTTCGCCCCCACACCCCCACGTTTGCTCGGCCTACGGCCTCGCACCTCTTAAATCCACAACTCTACCGAATTTCAAGTTTCTTTTCCTATTTCAACTATCTAAAAGATAAGATTTTGTATCCCAAGAAACCGCCTATTTAAATAACATGGGGATTCCTTCATCTCCCTTTAGACCTCTTAAAAAATAAAAGTATTCAGTTTTGGCAATTTTCCTGTAGGTTAGTCCCGGAAGGCTAGAATCATGCCTGATTTCATCATTGTAATCCTGCCGGAAGTGCCTAAACATTTTGGGGTGTAGAAGACGTCCCATATAAATAACATGGGAAAGATTTTTCAGTTCCCCATAAAACCACTCTAAAGTTGGAAATTTTTATTTTTACTGATTTCCTTAGGTAACGATAACGAAAACGAACAAGCGTACCGAATTTCACGTTTCCAGTTCCAAGTACCTAACATATGAGATTATAAGACCAAAAATAGGCCAATTTAAATAACATGGGGAATTTCTTCATCTCCCCTTTAGACCCTCTTAGGCAATTTTTCTGTCGGTTAGCCCCAAAAAGCTACAATCACATCAAATTTAATCATTACAGCCCTACAGGAAGTGCCCAATAATTTTAGGGTATAAAAGGTGTCCCATATAAATAACATGGGAAAGATTTTTCAGTTACCCATAGTACCACTCCAAAGTTGGAAATTTTTATTTTTACTGGTTTAGTTAGATAATGCCAACGAAAACGTACAAGCAAACCGAATTTCAAGTTTTTATTCTAGTTTCAAGTACCTAAAATATGAGATAGTAGGTTTAAAAAAAAAAAAAAAAGCCCATTTAAATAACATGGGGAAATTCTTCATTCCCCGTTTAGACCCCCTAAAAATTAAAAATATTCGCTTTTGGGAATTTTCCTGTAGATTAGTCCCGAAAAGATACAATCATGCCAAATTTCAACTTCTCACGACAACCGGAAGTACCTCTTTAATTTATGTCAGTTCGTGTAGTTTTATATATAGTTAAGATATTGTAGTTTAATGAGGTAAAGATTATAGAATTCTAATACTTCATATAGATATATCATTATAAAATATAGTACTCTTGATAGCCTTCTATTACTTAAAAAAGTATTTTCTCTTTGTAGTTTCAATTTAAATTAAGAAAACTTTAATTATAATTATATATATATATATTACTATACTGGTGAATGCACAAGACATTGTTGAGGTATGATATTATTTCTATTTCTCAGTACTAGTTTGAGGGTGTATTGCGGGAGGTACAATAATGAGATCTCATAAATCAATCTTAAAAGTGTTTTAATAGATTTTTAATTTTGAATGTGAATTTGTGTTTGTTAGTGAATCGTCTTATGCGCTTGGAAAGCCTAGCACAAACAGATCTTTCTGATACATACCTGACTGATCATGTGATGATGAATATTCAGTTCAACGCTTTTGATTGTCACTTCAGCTCCGATCCTAATATGGTCTTGATTGGTGGCAGATTCTTATCTTGGAGACGAAATGTTCATGACTAGTACTCCTTTACTAGTCCTGCAACGATTATACCGTACACCCTCCGTTTCGGCGTCGTTAAACTTAGGGTGAATACTGTTTAAATTGATGTTAGATAAACGAAGAGTATAGGACTTAGGTTATGTCCATGATGACAATGGACATAGAGTTTTACGTTGGTTATCCTCTGAGATCCACTGAACTGCCACAACTCTCACCACTCTCTTAACTCCCCCAATTCTAAAATTACCTAATATTTTATATGAGGATCTTTTGCTGAGGCTGGTAATCTAAAAGCTGGTGGACGTGACGTAAAGCCGCGTGCAGTTAATAAAAGTATTCAAAGTCGGGTTCCAGAAGTTCTAGAATAAATTTCGGAATTTAGAAAGAAATAAGTATGTCTGTACCAGCTTTTCGTAATGAGTTCAATTATGTAAGTAAAGCTGTTATAAGCGCATAAGACAAATTCACAGATATGATTGTATAACAGAGTTTACATCGTGATCTAATTTTTTATATTTGCAAGTAAATTTAGTACTGCCTTTCTCATCTTTATCTTATTATCATTTAAAACGAGAATAAGATTTGATTCAAAATAAGATCTAATTTTGGTACTACCAAAAAAAAAAAAAAAAAAAAAAAAACAACTTTCGAAGGGGACAAGAGTAAGGTACCGTAAGACATTCTGACCATTAAAAGTGGTCCCAACCTGAAAAATATTTTAGAAACGCTGCCCTAGAGCGAATAGTTCGTGATTACAAATCCCTTATAGAAAAAGGTTTTCATGAAATAGGGTGAATCTATACCTTCGGTTGCAAGAAAGCGATTTATTTAAGTCAGGCTCATGTGTTCCAGGTATTATTATTATTAAGCTTCAGAACCTGTTCAAGAAATCTGACTGTCCATCTTTGTTAGTAAATTTACGTAATTTATGTGAAATTGCAGTTCAAAACTCCTTTCTTTCTATTTGTGCGTTTCTGTCCATACTGTATCGTAACACTGCTGAATAAGTACCAAAGCATGAGATATATGCGTCAAGTAAAAGAAATTCTGAAGAAGGAAGAAGAAAAATAATTGTCATGTTTTTTTCTTAAATATGACTTATAGGATTTATTATACTCCATAGTGTTCGCTTGTTACTTTAATTAAATCCTATTTTTGCAGAATAATGCGATTCTTGTCAAGATGAGCCAAAGATCAAGGGTTATTGATTTATATAAAAAGGTACGTATGTATTTTTTTAAAAAAAATGATTTGTTTATATTTCTGTTCACTTGCTCATTCAAACCTTCACAGTTAAATTGTGTAACTAAAGTATTATAGACGAGAGATTTCCGCTTATTTACATCATACTCATAACACGTAACCTGATATGAGAGCGAAATAAACTTTCTCCCCCATCACGCACTCTCACGGGATCTGATAAGGTTAAAGACTAGTATTCCTCTTACCACCATGTATCCCCGCACACAGAGGTTTAAAATTTATGGTATCACGTATAAAGAGAAAACACTAGAAAAGTATAACGAATAACTATCAAATAACACCACATTAAAAAAATTAATACATTAATCTGTATTAATTAATTAATTAATTTACGAATATAATTCCAGTGTTCGGAAATACAATTCTGAGAGTAGCGTTTCGTATCTGAGGTGGCCATGTGTGAGTTTGTACAGATATTTGAGATCAGTGATTTTATGACAAGTGTCAGGTAGTTGAATGTTCAATGTTCCTAACAGTTCGTGTTTTGTCACCGTACGTGTGCAAGATACTCTGAAACGTACTATTGCCAGGAAGAAGTTTAGAACTGTGTTTGACCGAGATAGGTTTGTAGGTGCTGATAGGTGAACAATATTCCATTTTAGAAGGAATTATTGCCTTGTAGGACGTTGCTAAGGAAGAGGTTCAGTATTTCTGTTAACCTGTACAGGAATCCTAGAAGACGCATCAATTGTTTAGCAATAGTGTTAATATGTTCTGAAAAATTTAGTTTTGTGTCAAAAGTAACTCCGAAAGTTTTATAACTAATGACTCTCGTGGTGGGCGAACCATTTATGTCGTATGAGGTGTGCGCAATATTTTTCTTTAGGGAAAATGTTATGGATTACTCTTATCGGGGTTTACTTTTAAGAGCCATGTTGTACACCAAGAGAAAAAAATATCTATGTCTTAAATAGGTCGAAGTCTTTCTACTGTTTACTTCCCTGAAGATTTTACAGTCGTCTGTAAATAATAAGATTCTGCTGGAAGTTGAGTTGAAGCCATTAGCCAGGTCATCCATGTATAATATGAATAAGAGTGGTCCAAGTACATTTCTCTGTGCTAGTCCGGATGTTACAGGCAGCGGGTTAGAAATTGATCCCGCCAAGACGACTGTCTGGGTGCGATCTTGTAGGAAGCTAGTCAATAAGGATAAGAGTGTCCCATGAGTACCCAATCTATTACAGATTTTGTGAACTAGATAGGGATGGTCAATGGAATCGAAGGCTTTAGATAAATCGAGATAGATGGTATCTAGTTGTGCATTGTTGGAGACACTATTTATTGTATGATTAAGCATGATACTTAGGTTAGTAAGACAAGAGCTATTGGACACGAAACCGTGTTGGACTATGTTAATATAGGGAGAGGTAAATTTGAAAAGTCTGTCTTTGATCATTTTCTCGCAGACGTGGATATGTTTGAAAGAAGCGTAATGGACCTATAGAATGACACGTGATCTTCCGGTCCGAATTTATAGATGGGGAAGACACGGGCCGTTTTCCATGAGATTAGAAAATATCCTTCAGTGAAGCATATCCTCCTGTTAAAAATGAGTGAAAGTGGAAAAGAAATAATAAATGATGTGAAACGCAGAAAGATCGAGCTTATTGGCAGCGCCTGAGGCTCTCTTGGGTGGAAGAGACAATAAGAATGACTCAACCTCTGAAGGAGTGGTAGATATGTTAGATAACGTGAATGGGCAAACAGCCTGAACGGGGGAGTGGGGGTGGATGGTGTACTTACATTAGGGAATTTATTACAAGATAATTCATTAAAAATTTCTGTTCTTTTATCACCTTCTGCACTTGAGTCACCACTGTACATCACAGGAGTTGTGTTAGAAGTTTTAGACCTAGACCTGATAAGAGACCAGACGTGTTAGGGTAATCTCATTTAACCCTAAATTGCACCTTGATCCCAATTAGCATTATAGTTAATTAATAATAATACGAACAATAACAATATTCTTTAAGTGTGTATAATTAACGAATGGTGCACTCTGATTTTATACGGCATCAAGCTAATAGGAGAGGTCTGAACGAGAGCGTCAGAGAATACATAGATAAGAAAAAAAAAAGCATGCGTGTTTGTTACGTGTAAAATGTGTTATGCCCCACAATTATTCTTGTTTGTATCTTTTGCTTCACAATTATTCTTGTTTATATCTTTTGCTTTTCTTGTTGTTTGTTTATTTGTATCTTTTGCTTTTTTTGTTTCTATTCGTGTTTGTCTATTATGTAGATTTTATTTGTTATATGTCTTGTTATATGTCAACCTACTTCTTGGTCGGTATCCGAAATTAATCTTTAAAAACTAAATTTAATTCATTAAATATCAAAGGAAGAAGAAATATTTTTTAAAAAAAAGAAGAATTGTAATTGTGAATCAGTTAATTCTTTTAACTGCAAATTTAACGAAAATAATAATTTTAGAACTTATTAATGTGTTTGAATCATCATCTGGTAAAAGTTATATATTAATCCGTAATTATATAAGTTTTGAACGTGTTGTGGATATTTCTAACGGTGGCAGTAAATTAATAAATATGAATAATTAAATACTTTCTTCTGGGGCTTAGGCCCTTATTCTTCCATACCGCCAACTCACCTTAAAAACATATTCTGATGGAAATTACAGTGTAATCGGCAAATATACAATCAAAATTCTAGTAATTTTCTGTAAAATGGAATATCTTCGGGAACAAATATCATTTGAAATTAGTTATTGCCTTGGCATGATTTTATAGTAATCATAACGTCTACTATGTTACTGACCCTTTAGTTATATAACTGATACCTGTAATATGAATCAGCGCAGCATTAAACGTAGTCTATGCCATTGGATAAAACAGAGTTAGTCAATAAAGTTTGCATATTGAAACATGAAGTTAGACATCGTATAGTTACAGCAATGCCAGAACGATTATGGTATATACAAAGGCTATATTTAAAGAGATAAAAAGTATAATTATAAAGGAATATTAAAGAAGATAAATGTATTTACGTGAGTTCTAAATAATGTGTTTAATATATGGTAGAATTTATATTTAATGTATGTTTGCCTTTGTTGAATTTATGAGCTCTGGATAATGCTGACTGTATAAAGAATAACTTCAGTGTTGCAATAAGATAAACTCTGACCATGGGTAATGCTTACGCGAAGATTCTGTAACTAATTAATTCCAGTGACCGGAACCAACCCATTTTAAGGTGGTCGTGACGAAGAAAGTTGTCATGAGTGGCATGCCCAATATTAACTACTTGAACTCCTATTTATAATCTGTTCCTTATGAAGATATGCTATAAACAAGCTACTTCAAAACAGTATTATTTGTTTGTCTTCAAATTAGTTGTTATCTATTTAAATTATGTTATTGAAATCCGAAATTTACTTGAAGAGATTTTCATACATTCACTCAGTGAGTCACGGTTTCTTTTTCATCTCGCACCGTGCAATGTGATCAAATAAATCTTCATGGTTTCACTTACTTCCGAAATCAAGAATCTGGATCTAAATCCGATTTTCCACGTTTTGCATAAACGTGGTGGCGACTCAGTTTTAGGGCTAAACATAACTCCTTGGTCTATATAAAATAAAAGTCAGATGTGTCAAAATATGGAGCGGTGCCGAGCATTACAGAATTTGGCGACCTTTCAGCCAGGATTGGATAAAGAAGTCAAGTCGTCATGAAGATTCTAATAAATTGCTGGAGCGGATGTATGAGATATGAAGGAATTTCGTTGAAATTCCCTCTCAAATATTAACTGTGAATGCGAGAAAGTAAATATGGTGAACGTGGCGAGAAAGAAGAAAAGATGCTATGGTCCTAGAAACTATAAATATTAATATGTCCAGTGTTGAAGTTGAAAAAATACTTTTTTAAGTGTTGCGGGGAAGTAGTTCCGACGATAAAGAAAGGAGGCAAGAGGAAACTCAATGTACGAGATAAAGTAATTACCTGTGTTAAATGCACAAAATTGTTCCACCAGCGATGTGTGGGAATCATGGAAAATCCAGAAGAACAAGGTACTGAATATTTTACGGAATGGATCTGTCAAGACTGCCAATCGAAAGGAAGTGAGAATTATAACACGACAGATAGTGAGGATGATTTTGAAGATATTGCTACAGAAGAAGACAGAGAAAAAGAAAAGGAGAGAGAGCTGGGAAAAGAAGAAGCTCAACGGAAAGAAGAAGTTCAAAATTCAAAAGAAGAAGAAGTGCCAAACGAAGAAACTAGACAAGAAGAATTGCAGAATTCGAAGGAAGAAGGAAAAATTGAAGAAAAGGCGCTGGCAGACAAAACAAAAGATATTTGTCTTCTGATGGAGTCAGTGGTTTTACACGAAGCCAAGGAACAACCGAATGCATCATCATCAGAAGTAAATAACCAAGAAATGTTTAAACTGCTTATGCAACAACTATCCCAGTTTCGATTAGAAGTTGCCAATAATATAACAACATTGGCTAATAATATGCAAACGTTCGGAAAGGAGTTGAAGGAAGAAATACGTGAGGATTTGAATATAGCCATCGGAGACCTGAAGAAAGAAATTGTGGGTATAAAGAAAAAAGAGGAAGAAACGGAGAAACGATTAGAAGATGTTGAAAAAACTGTTGATTCATTAGTCAAAGTTCATGATGACGTCAGTCTGGAAGTAGCCACAATTAAGAGCAGACAAGAGGAGAACTGTCAGAAAATTGAAACAAATACTCGCCGAATTGAAAATCTGGAGGACGAAGTAAAAACTCGTATAACGAAGCTAGAAGAAGAATTGAAGGATCAAAGATCGTGTGAAGAACAGTCTTACATGAATGGGAAGGAAGTATGTCACGAAAATTCTCCGGTAGTACCTATATTACTGAGTTCTGCGACTGTATGTAGTACTACTATCACAACGGTAACCAGTAACCAACAGAATACTTATGTCAATGATTCCTTGATGACTAACAGATCTAGTATTGGTTCCATAGTTACACCTCAACCTGTATGTTCCGTGGTAGAGAACTCTGTGCGTAATAATCCAGTAATGGGGAATAAAATCATTAGTACGATTCCGACAGAAACGTTTGGAACGATAGGACGAATAACAATGAATGACTTAAGCCATTTTCCTAAATTCGACGGTCAGCCGAATGGAACAGCAAAAGCTTTTTTATAAGAGCTCACCCAAACACTGAATCTCTTCACGTTGCGTGAAAACGAAAAACTGGTAATTACACAAAGATGTTTAACTAAAGGAGCCGGAGCATGGTTCAGGAACGTGTTGCCAAATTTTCGTACCTACCAGGATTTTGTCAATAGCTTCAAACGACAGTATTTGTCCCCAAGACTAGAGAGAGTACAAAAGCGGAGATTGCAAAATATGAGACATGAACGCAACCAATATCCTTCTTTGACGGACTTTGTATGGGCAATAGTTGAACGATATCATGCTATAATAACGGATGGGAATGAAAAGGAACTAATGGAAATAATTCTAGACAACATACCGCCAGAAGATGCAAAAATTGTTCGAGCTAACCCTAGTCGAAATGTGGATGATCTGGTACTAAAGATAGCTGATATGGAAGATTACGGTGATCCGTGGAATTATAATGAGTCGATGAAACCTAGATACTTAGGGAATACTAAGCCATATATGCGAACCCCACAAATAAGGTATGCGAAAAGGATGAAGATGGATTCTGCATCACAAACAGAGAACCCGGATAATAAGCCATCGTTTGCTAACGAATCACCCTCTGAGAACATTAACAAGAACAAATGGAGATATAACTACGGACCAGCTTATCCAGATATGAGAAGAAATAATCGAGGATGGTATATGAATCCGTATGGTCCTCCACCGCCTTGGTGGAATAGAAGACGAAATTTCCGAACAGGTAGAAACCAGAATGGGAACTCCAATGATACAAGAGTTAATGATTCTGAATTGGAGAAAATTAATGTGTCATCATCTACTACTGATGCGCTACATCCGATTCAGAATCCGCAAACGGGAAACTAACGCCGCAGCCTACGGAAACAGGGGTAGGAGGCTGCGATGGAAATGTATCCCCTGATATATCTACCAATGATGACATCGCACGTAACCCGAAACAACTGGGTAAAGATATTCACCAATTATATGGTAATTTTATATTTAAAGAAGATCCTGATTTGTATGATCCTGAGGAAATGAGGAGGAAGCAAATGCAAGATGATTATTGCAATTCACTGAAGAATAAAATAAAAGCAGAACCATCTGAACATATTAAATTATTTAAATCCTTGCTGTTCGTTAAGAACGTGAAACGTGGGAGTTGGCTTCTGGTAGTGCCCCAAACTATGGCTAAGGACATTGTTCGTCGACTCCATCAGAAGGGTCATTTTGGTCAAAAGAAGTGTTTAGCTTTTTGTAAATCAATTTTCTATTGGAAAACTTTGAAAAAAGACATGATACACTGTATCCAAGACTGTTTAGAGTGTGCTAAAACTAAACCAGCGAATCGGAAAATCCAATGTGAAACATATCATCTGGACGCAAATTATGTACACGATAAAATTTGTTTAGACTTAGAAGGTAAACTTCCTAACAGTCATGGTTTTCAATATATTTTATCCATTGTCGATGTATACTCACGCTTCGTTTGTTTCTATCCACTACGTAAAGCTAACACCTCGGAAATAATCCTAACGTTAGAAAAATTCTACTTTTATGTATTCCCTTACCCATCTTCCATTGTAACCGATCAAGGAGCACAATTTACCTCGGCGCAATGGGAAAAGTTTTGCCAGGAACGTAAAATTAAGCATTGCCTAACATCTCCGTATAATCCTAGAGGAAACGGTATCATAGAAAGAAAACATCGAGATCTTAACCGAATTATAAGACTATATTGTGCTGAAGAACAAAGTAAATGGAGCAAGATGTTGAAATCAATACAAGATCTTTTAAATAATTCCGTGAATACCATGACACAACAAATTCCTGCCGAAATCTTTCTCGGACATTCATCTGTCGAGAGATTTAAGAAAGCGTATAATTGGCCGGAGGAATTATATCCTTTGGACATACACGATAGGATCATAACCTTACGAAACCCTGTTCTGCCGAAATCATCTACAAATGCTACGAGTGAGAAAGATATTGTGCTGAAACCTGGAGATTTAGTAATGAAAAAGACACACTATTTATCATCTGCGTTCAAAAGTGAATCGGCAAAATATTTGAACTGCTATGTGGGACCTTATTTAGTAACTAAAGTGTTACGTAATTGTGCAGTGCTGGATACTCTAGACAATAAATCGATTGGAACTCATAACTTCCGAAACTTGAAACTTTTCAAATGTTCACCTGAGGAGAAAAATAAACTAATGGAAAAATATACTATAGAGGTGACTTAAAAAAATTATCACTGATAATTTTTTTTCTTGAAGGAGGGGGAAAACTGTTATGCCCCACAATTATTCTTGTTTGTATCTTTTGCTTCACAATTATTCTTATTTATATCTTTTGCTTTTTTTGTTTCTATTCGTGTTTGTCTATTATGTAGATTTTATTTGTTATATGTCTTGTTATATGTCAACCTACTTCTTGGTCGGTATCCGAAATTAATCTTTGAAAACTAAATTTAATTCATTAAATATCAGAGGAAGAAGAAATATTTAAAAAAAAGAAGAATTGTAATTGTGAATCAGTTAATTCTTTTAACTGCAAATTTAACGAAAATAATAATTTTAGAACTTATTAATGTGTTTGAATCATCATCTGGTAAAAGTTATATATTAATCCGTAATTATATAAGTTTTGAACGTGTTGTGGATATTTCTAACGGTGGCAGTAAATTAATAAATATGAATAATTAAATACTTTCTTCTGGGGCTTAGGCCCTTATTCTTCCATACCGCCAACTCACCTTAAAAACATATTCTGATGGAAATTACAGTGTAATCGGCAAATATACAATCAAAATTCTAGTAATTTTCTGTAAAATGGAATATCTTCGGGAACAAATATCATTTGAAATTAGTTATTGCCTTGGCATGATTTTATAGTAATCATAACGTCTACTATGTTACTGACCCTTTAGTTATATAACTGATGCCTGTAATATGAATCAGCGCAGCATTAAACGTAGTCTATGCCATTGGATAAAACAGAGTTAGTCAATAAAGTTTGCATATTGAAACATGAAGTTAGACATCGTATAGTTACAGCAATGCCAGAACGATTATGGTATATACAAAGGCTATATTTAAAGAGATAAAAGATATAATTATAAAGGAATATTAAAGGAGATAAATGTATTTACGGGAGTTCTAAATAATGTGTTTAATATATGGTAGAATTTATATTTAATGTATGTTTGCCTTTGTTGAATTTATGAGCTCTGGATAATGCTGACTGTATAAAGAATAACTTCAGTGTTGCAATAAGATAAACTCTGACCATGGGTAATGCTTACGCGAAGATTCTGTAACTAATTAATTCCAGTGACCGGAACCAACCCATTTTAAGGTGGTCGTGACGAAGAAAGTTGTCATGAGTGGCATGCCCAATATTAACTACTTGAACTCCTATTTATAATCTGTTCCTTATGAAGATATGCTATAAACAAGCTACTTCAAAACAGTATTATTTGTTTGTCTTCAAATTAGTTGTTATCTATTTAAATTATGTTATTGAAATCCGAAATTTACTTGAAGAGATTTTCATACATTCACTCAGTGAGTCACGGTTTCTTTTTCATCTCGCACCGTGCAATGTGATCAAATAAATCTTCATGGTTTCACTTACTTCCGAAATCAAGAATCTGGATCTAAATCCGATTTTCTACGTTTTGCATAAACGTGGTGGCGACTCAGTTTTAGGGCTAAACATAACTCCTTGGTCTATATAAAATAAAAGTCAGATGTGTCAAAATATGGAGCGGTGCCGAGCATTACAAATGTTTCACAAATCTCTCTCTTTCTCTCTTTTTCTTTCTTACAAGTAAATATACTATATGAAACAAACCTGGTTTTCACAAAAGTCACACTATGATGCCAAATGGTATCAAACCTGTTAATTGATACAATAGTTAGATATAGTAGGAAAAACTTGTTCCCTGGTAAATAACTTAATTGCATCCGCAAAAGGTTGGGGTAAGACAGATTTCTAGCACAAGTAAAAGTTCACAAGAAATTACGTTACTTTCATTTTCCTACGTAATACACAGAGAAAAATCAACACAACCAAATTAATTCGTTCATTAAAGGGTTAATATGCGAACCAAAAGCAAATACAGTATGTATGGGTAGAATATCAGGGTGCTCTAACATGATAATGGTGAGACTTTAAATATTGGTGGATTAATTCCTCTCCGATCCTCTAATAAAGGCGACACTGAATATAATATTTATACGTGCTGCATTCACACGATAGTTTGCAACTTCAATACTTCAGGTAATCAATAATCCAGTCACATAGAGGACAACCTTCTTTAAACAAAGGTAGGAATCTCGACAGGATTAGTTTAAATATAAACTAGTTATTTGCTGAGCAAAACTATATATTTTCATTAAAATTCTACACGTGTTACAGTTTCGCCAATTAGCTCTTTGGCTTCATCAGACAATATTTTCTGTCTGATATTGTCTGACGAAGCCAAAGAGTTAGTTGGCGAAACTGTAATACGTGTTGAATTTTAATGAAAATATATAGTTTTGCTCAGCAAATAATTAGTTTATATCTAATTATAACAAAGCAAAGCTTCTACTTAAAGATTAGTTTGCCTCAAATCATCCTTTACTCTTATATGGAGGAATTGTTAAAAGTAATTATTTGTAGCCGCTAAAAGGAACAGCATGTCTTCTCACCAATATCAAGTACGAGCGAACGGGGAGGAAATTTAATTTTTACAATATACAGTGTCTTACAAAAAGTTCCACTCCTTCACAAAGTCAGCGGTGCAAAGAGGGAAAGGGATAGAGGAGTTTAATTGCCTATCAACTAACATGAAATATAAATAGTAATTCTGTTGGCACTTGGAACGAATTGAAATATTTAAGAACGGTAAGGAATCAATAATTATGAAGAATGCACTCACATTCCTATGGTAAGTATAGGACCATGTCACGTGAAATTATAAATAAATTAATTTCCAACCCAACCGTGTATTGAGAAATTTAGATTGAATCTTAAGAATAATTCATAGTTGTTGTGCTGCTCTATATATTTAGTTTGCCACGCATTTGGCTTTTCATTTTGAAAGAACGAGTTTTTGATCCATGATTGTTAAAATTTATCTTTCATCTTAGACAAGATGTTACACGATTACATATTGTGATATTGCATAGGCATTATTTTATTTTATAATGAAAATCGCATTTAGGTAATATAATTTCCGACAAGCTCCCTTGTATGGTTTAGATGTTCATTCATGTCTAATGTAATATTAATGCTAAAAATATATGCCAATCTCCAAATACACGTATCCTTATTCTGCATTGCTAATTCTTTGTATTTATATTTTCGTCGTGTTTTAATTTCATTATGAACTTTTATGATCATTTCTTCGTGAATAACATATCTGTATACGATCTCTATGGAATTCTTGGCCACTTTTTGAAGAACTTACTTTGAGTGCTGTAACTGTTTTCCCTCAATTGGATTAACGTTTATCAGCCACTATCTCATGTTGTCATCAGATATATTGTGTTTATAAAAGAAGAACGAATGCGTTAGAGCTAGAAATTCTTTCTTATTCTAATATAAAATGAAACTATTTTAACTTTAGGTTCGTTTTTATTTCTTGTCGGAATCAATTTTTTGTGCTCTCTATTTTTCGTTCTCGTTATTCATGCTGCAAACTTGTGAGCAAATGTAGTTTTAAACAACAGGCAAATGTGAAATTTTTAACCTCAAGGTAAAATAGTTTCATTTTATCCTAGGATATGTTGAGTACAAATTAAAAATTAAATCTTTAACATTCTTTCTTATCCACTTTCTGTATTTTTGTGATTTACAAGAAGTAGTTGTTCAAATGTTAATCTCAGTATAATCAAAACAAAATCTTAAGATTGTTGCTATGCTCTAGGATCATCAGTTCAGTATTGCGATGTTTGTGATATGAACGGAATGGCAGCATTGCCTACCTCTAATTTTGTCTCCTCTTTCTTCTTATTTTAATTTTTTAGCAGCTATATAGTAAATACAAGGATAAATATGAAGTGCGTACACACATAGATGAAAATGTAAACCAAATAATATTTTTAAATTATTTATTCATGGTGCATATTTTTCATAGAATTTCCATTTGCACATCAACTATGAGTTGAACCTATTTGATACGGTAATTCGATCATTGCAATTGTGTCAACGTGTGTACATACTAGGACTTCTCTCTGAATAATTATAGTTAAGTTCTTTAGAACAGACCTGGCTTTGTTAAAGAGCCAGATTCATTAATTCATAATTATGATGTATCTCGTTGCTCCTTCAGCTTCTTCAAAAATCTAGATGTGCAGTTGGGATGTACTTCTCCAAATTCCTCTGAGATCTAAGATTTTGGTAAAGATCATCTTGGTCTGCCTCTTCCAAGGCCTGTTATAGTTCATCATACATTACCTTTGCCTTGAAATTGCATTCTGGTTAGCCAATTCTAAGATCTACAGTCGGTATCATATGGACCAGCGATAGTTAAACATTTTACGAAACAAGTGAGTGGGCGCAATAGTTACGTCCGAGGAATGTTGGGCTTCCATCTGGTCAAATATCAGACTGGTTTGCCCCGTTAGGGATCACAAGCAAGATAATCTGAATTACGTCACGGAACTATGAAGTCATAAGAAATGTTGAGGAAACTTACTCCTTTGCGTTATAGTTGAGCGTTTACAGGTCTTCTACAAGATCAGATTCTGTCCCATCGGATGTCACTTCCAGTATGCATTCGTATGTTTCCTTTGTTTGGAAGAAGATTCAGTGTTGTTATTGCCGTGAAATAACAGCGTAGAGTGTAGACATCACTGCTGCATTTAGCATTGTTGCCCCAGTCTCTTATGCAATTCTAAGAAACCAGTTGTAAGCGTGTCGCTATAATAGCTCCATTGTAGTCTGCTAAGCTTATGGGTTCCTTACGCTATTTTATAAAATGAAATGCGGTGATACAGTATAAAGAATTCTTTATATAGATTAAACGCGGACTTAGTGGAAATTCGTGGCAATTGTAAATATTGATAAAAAAAAAAGCAGTGTTCACTATGGTAACATAACAATGTATTCCTAGGACAAGAAAAAAAGTAAATACATTGTTAATGTAAGCTACTTAAAGAGCTGTATTATAAATAAACTCAAAATATATTTATGGTATCTTATTCTTTTTTCGTATCTTTTAACGAATTTCTTTAAAAGATCATTTATCATCGGATTTTCATTACTATGCTGTCAGCATTAAAAAGAAAGTAATATACAGTGAATGGAAATTGGTCTGGTGTGAAATTGATTATCAGTTGGATGTGTGTCGTGCTGTGAATGGCGCACGCACACTGACATGCAGACGCAGCCAGTAGATTCTGGTAACACTACATTTGTTTTTGTACCGAATAAACTGAATTACCAAGCAAAACGACGTATCAAAAGCGCAAGTGCTGTTACTCCTGTACTGAACTTTATTAGAGTACTGTCTGAGGAAGAAAGTTTTATAATTTTCGAATAAATTTTATAAACAAACTGACGGTTTGCCTATGGAAAAAAAAGTCTTACTTCTCGTTTTAGCAAATGAAGAGCTAAATCATTTTCAGATCGAAATTGTAAGATTTCCAGAATTACAATACACAGAATACTATTAATTTATGAATGACACAGTACATTTGTTTCTATAGGGATGATGCTTAGTTGGAACTTATATACAACAGTATAAACTCCTTATCAAATAATCTTAATATCAAGGTATCAAAGGAAACTAAAACCAACAACAGTTTAAATTTTCTTAACATGCCCATTTATAAGAAATTAAATTTCACACTAATATACACCGAAACGATACAGCAGGCGTCTGGTACGGTACATATACGCAATTTCGGCACACACAAATAAATAAATGTCAACATCTAGATGAATTATTTCTAGAATGACTAAATGACTGAAATCAACATTTTATTAAACACCGGAAAGAAGAATGGTTACATAGGCTGAAAAACGTTCTTCTGAACTGACAGTATCAAAAGAAAGGATGATGCTAGGTATGCCTTTGTTTCACTCGATTTCAAACAATTTTTTTTTTTTTTTTTTTCGAAAAGTGTTTTTTAATTCAGTATTAGAGCCTCAAAAGAACATAAGGAAAAACTTAACAGGATATGAGAATGTCTTCACTTATCCTATATATTTCGCAGGTTTCCATCAAATCTTATGAACGTTCCAACGTATTTCTCAACAATGCTGACAGTATAATCAGCGAATATTTAACGAATAATGCTCTTTTCAACGAATTAGCAACAGAATGGAGAAGAGTTGAGATTATTTAAATAGTATGAGATTTATTTCGTTAGTAGTGTAATTTTTAGAGAGTTAAGTAATCGTATTTTGTAATGTGTTATTTAATAATATTCTTAGATGTGAAATGAGATGTTAGAAATAAGGAAACAGCAACGATTTGATGTAACAGTCAATTTGCATGAGATCAAGCGAGTATTTGATCGTCTTTCTTTATCCTGTAGATTATAATTCTGTGTATGTTAGACTAAAGCTAGGGGCTGTGTAACTCAGTAGTAGATTATTCCTCTCTGACCTGAAATTTTTCTGATTCGAGCATAGCCCATGGAAGGTTGTGGTGGGGGAATATCTTATTGTTCAGTTTACTTAGGATAGTCCGTGTCCTCACTTTTTCATTCACCAATTCGTACCATTATCATTTACTGAAACTACCATTCATATCCTTGAACGTACTCAGGATAACAACCATAAGACATTGAGTTACTTATTTATTTACCTTTTTACTGATAAAGACAAGTAGAGTTGTCTTTACATTTAATTTATAAGTAGGTGCAAAATAACAGCTTGGGAGTCTGCCTGAAAATGCGCAGTGAGACGTATTGTCACTTTAAAAAATTATAGGATTGTGCGTATATATTTCCGTAATAATAGGTTCTTGTTGTAAGTGTGTCTAGAATGTTTATTGTTGAAAGTCACTTGTCCCATTCAAAATGTACTGTTTGTCGTTTTATATCTCTCTCTGTGTTCTGTTCTCTTTCTTTCTCCAAACACCAAATGGGTAGGTTTTCTAGGGGTTCTTCCGTTTCCTTCCACTTTATTCATTCCACCATTTCATTCATGTCTCATCATCACCGTCTCCTTTAGCCTAGCCGGCGCACTGTGGGGCGTAAAACTGAAAGATTTCATTTTTTTTTTCTTTCTCTGTAAAAAATCCAACAAAGCCACATAATATATCCTCTACACAATTTTGATGCGAAAATGTTCCGACCACGTTTGAATTTTATTATTTGTACGTATAATATATATTTAACATGAAGTTTTGATTGACGTAACTTTCTCTATTCAAATGATTGTAAATTTTTGTACCGAATATTTTTCTTGAAACTTTATTTTAAAAACTGTCATTTAGGTTCACAAAACTTTTACGTATCGTGGAAAATCTACAATTTTTATATATATATATATTTTCAAGAATTGGAAATGTCATGAAAATCTGTTTTTTCTCTTCTTTCATTGATTTTGTTTTTTTCAGACTGTCTTAAAAAATGTTGCTGTAGAGATAGAACTTTCATTTTTTTCTTTCGTAAATACGTGTTCAAACTCTAGCAAATTATTTAGCCCTTCCTGCTGGTTTAGTGCTAGCGCGTGCACCTGTTGTCCTGCTGGGAGAGCATTGAAATTTAACGCATTACGGTGGTTTAGATCCACCTTAAACTATGGTCCACTTCTTATATAGCCTTATTACTGCAAGGGACGAAACTCCAATTCAATTTACGAATTGACAGTTTAGATTGTAACTGTTATCAATTGTAATGTGTCTTGGCAAGAGTGGCAGAGGAGATGGGATAGGAGCTTTGTATTGACTGAGGAGATTTTGGAAGTGTATGAATATTTAACCTGTGGTGACACCAATACAGAAGATGTTTTTAGGATGATAACTAACTTGATCGCTAGACAGCAGCACGCATGAACACGCTCAAGAATTTATTGCAGGTAATTCGAAAGTACAGTGTGTTGATTTGCAGTGGAGTAGCTGTTATGTGTCTGTGAGATCATATGACTCTGAAAACTATGGACTTCTGGGAGGCCTACATTTCTTTCCTTTCCAATATTAGTTATACCAAAGAAGTAAATAGTGACAAAAGGCTTGCGAATGTTAAATACTCGTAAAGGGATCAACACCGTGTTATATCCAACAAAACAGGCGCCCCTTCAATTGTGCATCGTAGATATTAGAGGCCCAAGCGTATCCTGGATTTTCTGCAGAAAGTACGCTCATTGATGCACGTGAGAACTCACCGTCTCAAAGCACAATAGCATGGATAGTGCAGCTTTCCGCTGTGACAGTAAATCGCAAAATTTACGTCTCGTAAAGAAGCATCAGGTTCAAGTTCATATGTTTCGTCCCTCACATATCGTAAAAGAAGACGAACAATCGAAAGCTATATGGACGCCATCCCGTGTGAAAGTTCGTAGTGATTTTAGACGAGACATGGACGTATCTGTCGAAGTGTAATAAAAAAGGGTCATCTTATATCGTCCTCGTGATTCTAGAGGTCGTTCTGATTGGGTGCGTAAATGTGTGACAGGTTTTATGATTGTTCGTGGTAACTGCTATAATGGCAAACTTACGTTACGCAGAGTGGACTAAAAGGTCGAAATCAATGCAGCTTAGTATCAAATGAACATTTTAAAGTAACTTTACGACCATGATATTCCATCCCTATAGGGCAGCGATACATCTTCGTCATTCACCACTACAAGGCGTCCATAATATGACGAAGTTAACGGTGGCTTACACGTGAATTTATGTATTTTTTATATGGCTTTTGCAGTTATACTTGTGAAATCTCCTGATGTATTCCCCATGTATTCCTTTTGTTGAAATGAACTTTTAAGCGTCGACAGCTAACACATTTAACGATCTTTGGAAAGTTTGCCAAGATAAATGGAACAGACTTGAAAAACTGTTTCAACCCAGCCTTATTTGCAGAAATCAGTCAGAAGATCCAATTTTAAACTGATACAATATCACTTTCGTCAGTTCTGAATTATCTTTGTTTTGATATGTCCCTATTTAACGGCAGTACCTTTTATTGATAAAGTGAAAAAAGCACAGCATATCCGGCAATCGTGTAGAGATGTAATGTATCAATCTAACATTCTTGGTTTGAATAATAAATCTAACCTGAAAGTTTGTTGCAACTCTGTGCGCCTTAATAAATATTTTAACCACCCCAGTCAAAAACTATTCCCTGGTATAATTTAAATTCATTATTTAAGAGAGATTCTTTGTTCGTTTAAAGAATGTAAAATACTCTCTCCACCTAGTACACTTCTTAATTTCCACTGCCACTGCCTTGAAACAACTTGGATGGTCCAACTAGACTTACAAGGTGTAAGTGACAATTTACTCTTAATATTAGTTCAATACTATTCAACATAACTTAAAATAAAATGTTCATCGGTCATTAGCTTAATAGTAAGTTATTTATTATTCGTCCTCGGTTACCCCGGGTTCGATTCCCGGCGGGAGCTCATGTGGTTCGGATTCCACGTTAATCAGTAGGTCCACGTCTCACATAGCCTCGCTGCTGAAACGGACGCTAAACTGAAATTCAACTCGTCCTCGGTTATGTCTTTTATTATCCATACACCAAGATCAGTGTTAGTGCATACAGTTTAATCATTAACCATAGATCTCGTTTTCTGAATTACAGATACTAGTCCATAAACTATGACCCAATAAAAAATAATCAATATCATTTAACTAACTTTTATTTTGCTTTTCTTTTAGCTGGTTACAGCTAAATTACTGCCTCACTTTTGTCTTATTACTTCCTTTCTCCTGCAAGGAAATTTGCATTTTTAGGTCTAATTGTTTAATAATGTTCAGAAATAATGCAGTCTAGTTTATCTTTCAAATATCAAACATCCTAACTTGAGCATAAGAGCGAGTAAAGTATCTTAAATCTAAGTAGAAAGAAAGGTTTGAGGAACAAAGACTAGTACGTTTGCATTGTGAAATTCTACAAAAAATCTTTTATCGAAATCTGTTTGATTAGAGGAATGTAATAGATTAAGGGAATAAATAGGACATAGAAAATTGACTGTGTCGCTGTGTAATGATTGCAATTATTTCGAACACTGTTGGATATTTCTGATCAAACTAATTGTTTCTAATTTTGCAGCTCTTATACCTTGGCAGAGATTATCCTCAAGGGTATGATTATTTTCGAACTCGTCTGAAGAGAGCTTTCTTGAAGAACAAAGATTTGACAGATCCAAAACAGATTGACACATGCATAGCTCGTGGAGAGTATGTTATAAAGGAAATAGAAGCACTTTATATGCTTAAAAAGTATCGGACACTGAAGAAGAGATATTATTCAGACTAATTCATGTGTCGTGCAGTATTGAACGAGATGTGGCGTATCTAAATGCTTCATGTTGGAACAATTTCAACTTCACATAAATTTTTCTTGGACGAATTTGTGATGTTTTTAGAAGTGACGTTAAACACTCGGACATGTTGTTTTAAGCCATAGATGTTTAGACTTGAAAACGAGAGTTCAGGGCAATGTTCGGAGTGAATTTACTAAACTTCTATGTAGAATCAAGTTGTAAAATATTGTATGTAATATTGTACAAACTTACTGTGGGATAGGATTATGTGTATATATGGAAAATGTAGCTGATGTTAGATTAAATCTTTCATCTCCATGAATATGTAATCAATAGGAAAGTAGTTGCTTCACACAAAAAACAATGGAGTATTGGTATAGTTACTAAAGTTTGTTCTTGAGTAGATAATTCAAAACCTGGTACAAGGTAAGATTGTCAGTTATGAAGTAATTGTATTTATATACACAAGTTTGTTCTGTATAGAAACAAAGCACTGTAACTATTTGTTAATCGACCTAAATACATTTATTTTTTTAAGCAAAGAGCTCGAATGTTGTAAAAATTAATCATGAGACTCATGAAAAATTGTGTTTCACTTGTCAGATGGTCTACTACTGAGCTCATACAACACAGTCACTTTTCTGTGCATATAATCTTTTATCGAAATCTGTTTCATTAGAGGAATGTAATAGATTAAGGGAATAAATAAGACATAGAAAATTGACTGTGTTGCTGTGTCATTAATATTATATCCATCAAATCTTTCTGAAGGGTTCCTTTGTTCGGTAACAGTTTTTCGTTTGTATCTACTGCTACAGTAATTCGTGTTTTCATTATGTAAATCACTGATAATCCTAAGAACTGAACATACATCTTTGGACAGAAAGTGATGGGAATTATACCAGATGATCATATTTTCACACAAATTAAGTTTTTTATTTATTAATTATTATTACTATTTAGTGATTACAACATACATAATTAAAACATACTGACCAAAGCATGTACTATATTAGTAATACTGTTGTAACAGGTTCAACAATGTAACATCAGCTTCATGAGCCACGTTGTGAAAGATTAATTAACTGTAATGAGAGACCAAGAATTAACTGTAAAGAGAAACTACTTAGTTACATAAAAAAAAGTGAAAGGGGTCACGTCCACTCTTCCTAGAGCCAATCAAGGTTTTTCTTTCACTTTGTACATCCACCTATTACGTTTTTTTAATTAAGTATTTGTCATATTTTTTTTCAATAGTTTGTACACTTGTTCTGAATTTTGAACACCATTGTCATACTAGAAAGTCCATCCAGCATCTCCACTATGTCATCCCCCTCAATATGATTCTAGTTCCAGGGGTTAATAGCGATTTTATTTTTTTATTTTTTTAAAGATCTATCTTGAACCGCAGAGAGGGGTACAATCTTTACCGAATGAAGTTCGGTAGAGTGATTAAGCAATTTACAGGGTGGCCATTTGATGGGATATATTTAAAATGCATTTGTGGAGCATGTTGAACGCAATATTTATTACAGGGCTCATAGTGGTCTGGTCTCTTGTAAATAGTTGAAAAATGACAAAAGCACACGAAAAAGTGACCAAAATCTCATCATGCCCCTTTTTTCCTTTGTCAGTTTCTCCATCACCTCTCTCTTTGCTGTTTTGTTTTATCTTTACTTCTTTTTGGGCTTCCTCCTTTCTTAGGTTTTCTAAGTATGCTTTGTAGTTACAGTAAGCAGATTTAGCATATGTAAGAAGCTTCTGAGTAAGTGGAACCAGTTCTGGCCTATTTCCAACTTTCTTCATCCCAGATATTATATTTAACTTAGCATTGATAGTTCTCAAAGTCATGAAATATTCAAATTCATTACCTACTCTTAAGAAGAACATACAAGAAACATAACACAAGACGGACATTATGAACCATATAAACACACACATACACAACGTTGAGCGGAGCGTTAACTATTACGAGAGAAAACTAAAAGACTATTATGATAGAAGAAATAATAGACATAGAAGGGTTCTTAACCTTACCTTGAGAGCTTAAGGATCCACCAACCATCCACTGTGCTTTAGAAAGAATAAAAGCTGAAGTGAGAATAAAATTGACTATTTCACATGTGGCAGCAAGTACTGAAGCTTTCAGAAGAGTAATGAGTAACAAGTTTCTGCCTTTTTCCATTTATTTTTATATTTTTCTTAGAAAACTGCCAATGAAAACATAAATCACACGTTACCTCCCAAAAAAGTAACTTTTAGTGACCAACTTGAAAAAAAGTAACTTTTAGTTAAAAAAGTAACTCGCTATGAGCCCTGTTATTACCAACCATGTGGAACACATTGCCAAAGGACGAGAGTTTTGCACTGTGTTCAGTGTTTGAAGATTACATCCCTTAAATGGGCACCATCTTCGTAAGAATATTCTTTGGCCATAATAGTCATGTTCAACATAGTTTGGCGCAAGATTTCGGCAGGGACGGCTGCTATCTCCCTTCAGCTCATTGATGATAATGGGCTTTGTAAAGTCCTTGTTAAGGATTTGCCGCACACTATACGTGGAATATGCACTTGACGACATACTTGATGAGTTAATTTCTTCGGACTTTAGTTCATTGCATTAGACACACGTTCAATATTTGTTGCAGTACACGACGATCGAAGTCTCCCAGTTTTTGTTCGCGTTTGCGGTCACGAAAGTTCTGAATAGGACACAGTATGACCTTTCAGGATGGTAGTACCCGTTTCTTAAAAGTTTGAAACGTCGTTGCTCTGTAACGATGGAGCTTCCACTACTGAAGAACGCCTCCACGGCGTGCGAAATTTCAACGGCGGTCCACATTACGATGATTCCCTACAACGAGGAAAGAAACATGTACGAATAAATCCATCCTTATATTTCCTGTTAAGCTATATGAAAAACATGTATGATTGTTATTGCTCGCCATATTTGAAATATAAGTATATCCCATCCATATGGCTCAACTTATATAAATGATTGAAACACTCATCAAGTTTGTGTGTGTAATGAATTACTTGAATATGTTTTGTGTATATGTTTCTGAGTATGTTCCACCTTTAACGCACTGAGGACGCATTTTCAAACTTACTGGCTGATGTTGGGTTTATTAATTTATCTGCCAGGAGACGGTTCTTCATAGTTATCTTGTTCGAAGTCACCATCAGCATCGACGACCTTCTGCCAACGATCTGGAAGGCCATGGATTCCATCGCAGTAGAACTTGGTGGGCCGGGAAGTGAAGAGGGTATCAAGTGCATTTTGAACCTCTACTAGGGATTTGAATTGGCGTCCTCTAAGGTGATTGCCCAAGGAATGGAATAGGTGATAATCGGACGGTGCAATGTCCGGAGAATATGGCGGGTGCAATAGTGTTTCCCTTCCATGGTGTAGAATGATGTCCCGGGTCATCCTAGCCACGTGGGGCTTAGCGTTGTCCTGTAACAGGAGGACCCCTTTTCGATTCAGAAGTGCTGGCTCTAGAGTTTCTAGTTTTTTGTTGAACACTGCTGACCTGCAGACAGTACACAGCTGCATTGATGCTCTGACCAGCTGGTAGCAGCTTCCGATGCACGATGCCACGAGCAGTCTACCAAACACACAGGAGGACCATCTGGTGCAGTGCTGGTTTCGGCTGTTTTTGGAACCGGTTCATGGGATGCTAACCAATGATGACGGCGTCGTGAAGCTTCGTATAGGACCCACTTCGTATTACATGTCAACACCCTGTCCAGAAAGGGCTCCTTCCTCAGACGAGACAGAAAAAAGAAACACAGGTGTCAGCTCGCATTGCCTTCTGGCCCGAAGTCAATTCATGTGGGACACATCGACCCAGTTTGTAGTGCTTCCAAAGTTAATGGAGGTGCTGTCGAATGGTTTCTCCACTCACACTGAATTGCAGTCCCAGTTCCTTACATTTCTGGCCCCTGTTCACCTCAATTATTGCCTAAAACTTCATTTTGTCCGTATTGGTCTTCCGGCACGTGGTGCGTCTTCGAGTGTTTCGTCACCGTCCTTAAACTTGTTAAACCACCGCTGCACTGTCCGCGTAGTCACGAAACCCTCACCAAAGGCCTAGCATATCTTCCCCGCTGCAGCGGCGTTTGACTCCAGTTTGAACTCGTACAGTATACACGCTCTTATGACGATCTGTGCAGGTCCCATGTTCACTCTGTCCTTACGCAAGTTCACGGTGTAAACTGAACTGCCACAACCAGGTTGTATGTTGGATATACCGACACCAACGATTGACCTTCGCCTTATCTCCATTCGCATTCAACTCACGGTATGAGGGTGAATAGAACACACACCTCCACAAAAAGTGACAGAACTTTCTTGGTTACCTTTATAGTTTTGTTGTCAGAATTCAATAATGAAGACTCTCTGCCTGTCCTTCTGTTAACTTTGTTGATCTATAAAGAATACCACTTAGTTCACGATTTTCAAAGACCAAGTATAATCAGATTCCGGCTTCGACTGTCAGCTACAGGTGCGGCTTCCAACCAACGTACTTTTCAAAATAAACAGTATACTTTATATGCCAGTATGCTGATCTAGAGTGCTATCATAAACAAATGTTGATATGCCCGCTACATACCTGTGCCCTCAATTCCAAAATTATGTAGTCTGAAAAACTCATTTCTTGTTAGAGAAATTGTCCTAGATTACTTATATAACAGGAAATTCATTATGAGTTGTAATGTCAGCATATAACCAGAATTCAACGTACGTGTGCATTACATAAATTAGTACAATTTATTTTACATTCTTAAACTGCATAAACCGCATTCACAGACTGAAGTATGTTGTCCACATCTTCCAAGACGTGGAAAATGAAAAAACAAATAACATAAGAACGAAATTGAAAACAAAGAAGTTAATATTATCTGATAGATTCTACTCTTTACAATGCATCACCACGTTGGTCAGTATGATTTTAGAAATAATTTTCCTTAAATTTTAAAAGTAACTATTTCGATGTTTATAATATTAAATAACAGGTACAAACACATTTATTTTCAGCCCTATCGTGAAGGTAGTTGATTAATTTGCTGCTTCGTTGATAATGTATGCCGAATACTTGTTACGAATGAGTGTTGTTCTTCCAATTTGAAATCATTACTACTTATCTTGTAATATCCTCAGCATGAGATGAAATTGTAAGACATGCTATACATATTGAGATATAGTGCATATATATTGTAATTATATTAAATTTCTAATAGAATTGGGGGCTGCGATGGCTCAGTGGTAGAGCGTTCACCTCTGGTGCTTGGGGTCCCGGGTTCGATCCCAGCCCCCGCCAAGTGAACCTGTGGTGAACAAACACCGTGTGCGTGGGTTTTCTCGGGGTTCCCGTATCCTCCCACTTTCTTCATTCTACCATTTCATTCATTACTCATCATCACCGTCTCCTTTAGCCTAACCGGCATAACCGTGGGACGTAAAACTCAAAGATTTCATTTTTTCTAATAGAATTATTATAACTTGATATACCTGTAGTTACTCAACCCATGATCTAAGGAATTCAAATTTTATTTGTGGAGCTATTCCATTTGCATTTTTTTTTCGCCTCTGTAAAATTAAGTGCAAGAACCACTGTTCGTTTTAAATAGTATTATTTTGTGAGTTTCGAATTTAATGTTCCTTTCTTAGCATCGAAGCTATGGAATGTGATCTTATACTTTTAACGTGGAATCCAAACCGAGTTCTCCTCACAAATGCAAAAATGTTAATTTTTAAGTCCCAGAGAATCTATCATGCAACGGTATCTAATTATAAAGAAATAAGATCCCTAATTCTCTTTTAACTTAAAAGAACTAACGCTAATGCTACTGGTAAAAAGTGCTGACCCATGGATAAATTTTAAGTGCGATTTTTGTAATAATTTGAGAATGCTGAATCTAATGAAGCAAATTTTAAACATGTTCTTCTATTGGGGGGGGGGGGCGTCTGAAAAAAAAATCGAAGTTGGGATATTTGAACTACCGCTAATGCCAATGGTAAAAGCGCCAACGCTTGGGTAAGTTTTTAAGAGGTGCTGAATCCAATGGCACTATTTTTTAAAGATATCCATCCATGGAGTCATAAGAAAAATGAACTTAGAGTTGAGATATTTATTTATATCCCAATTGTAACATAGTTATTTTTTATCATGATCTCATAAGGAGACATGTTTAGAAATATTTCTATTGGATTCAGCACCCCTAAATTAGTATAAAAAGCGCAATTAGAAACTTATCAAAGCGTGGGCATTTTTACCATTGATATAAGTTGTATTCCAAAGGTAAGTGGACTTTGAGGATATTTTTCTCGTGGAAATGTTCGAAAATATATTCAATGGATTAGCATCCTGAAATTAGTTTAAAAATCGCACTTAAAAATTTATCCAAGCGTGAGCACCTTTCACCGGTAGCATTAGGGTTAGTTCTTTAATTCTGCTATTCATAATTTTTGTGGTAGATAATAATATTATGTACTTCTATTAAATCATACTGAAGTCTCCTTATAGAATAATTAATAATATGGCTAAACTAGTTGAGAGCTGACCCATCGTATCATCACATGCTAATAAAATGAACAACACACATGAAGCTCAGACCAATGAATGTCTCTCGGGCACATTGAAGCGGTTCGTAATATCATGCTTGTAAATGAGAATAATACTTATACGTAAAATCTTGTTCAGACATGGCGACTAGGGCTGCGAATTGCACATTAATTGTAATTTCGCTCCATATACGTGGAAAAGCAATGTTGAACTTCTGTGTCTTTGATATCAAAATAATTTCGTAGTATGGAAAGCAAATGTACTTTTATTATAGAATTTCTGTAAAACTGTAATGTTTAACATTCTCTGATACCAGTTTACTGCACGAGGAATGTTTAGTTTAAACTGGCGCTGTTGGTGTTATTAGTTGAAGGGAGCGCAGCGAAGCATAGTTTATAGTTTCATATGAAATAAAATTATTCGATTATGTCAAAGCATAGTGTGTAGTTTCTTTAAAATATTTAAATCTGGTAAGAATGAAAGGATGAATATCCTCTCCTCCTCAATTAAAAAAATAATGATCCACGGTATCTTTTGTACAAATGTTAGGGCTGGCGCATATTTATTGATATTTTAGAATTATTCCATTACTTAGATTTAAATTCAATCGAAAACGAGACATTGAACTTTTCTCTCATTCACCTGAATTTAAAACATATAATTTACGATAGTTTCCACAACAATAATTCGATTTTGCCAGAATATGGTATGTGTGTTTCTTGAGGTTTTCACATAATCTTTACTGCGTAGAGTCAGAGAATTGTGATCACTTAACTCGCCTTGCCTCCCTCCTTACCTCCATGATTTTAAAAATTGCTCGATAATGACTTTGGTAAAAATAAATAAATAAATCTATTTTGGCCTAGCTTTTTTTTTTTTTTTTTTTTTTTTAAATTTCTAACCGTCTCAATAACTTGGAGTCGAAAGGTGTCAATACTGAGAGAGTGCATTGTTCTCGACTTTATAAAACATATTTTCAGTGAAAATTTATTAAAAACACACTTTATATATATATATATATATATATAGAGAGAGAGAGAGAGAGAGAGAAAGAGAGAGAGAGAGAACATAGTGTGTGTTTTCCTGGAAATTAGAGACTTATTCCTGTAGTTTGGGGCTGAAATTAGTGACGAGAACCGATCACTTGAGCACTCCTAGTATATTGCTATAGGTTATATATTCATACGTATGCTTCCTTCAAAAATACTTTCGAGCTAACGCAATACATTTGTCCCACTTCGATTCCTCTACCATTCCTGAAAGATATATGGGAAATCATTCTTCGATACTCGCTCCAGGTTCATCTTCGAACTTTTCACTGTCGTTCTCGCCGTTTCTTAAGATCTTTTTCGACCAAAGGGTTTAAACAAACAGTCCCGGAGTTACGTAAATTCGATATACGTAAATTCATACGTAAGAAATATCCAGTTTAAATAAAATTTACGAACAGTGCTTACATCTGAAATAAGTAGTATTAAATTTCTAAATTCTGTTTTGAGAGCCACCAAGTGAGCGAGGTATTACGAATTAAACTTTATAAACCATATTATGCACTTGTTGTTTTTAAATATCATTTAACATCCCACGATTATGCTCCGAGGTTAAGAGAGAGAGTGATGATGATAAAAAATGATGGAATGAAGAAACGGGAGAAAATGGGACAACCCCGATAAAATTCACGTGGATAGTATTTGTCCACCACAAAACACTTGGCGAGAGCTGGAATCGAACCAGGGACTATACACTAGTGTAACAGATTTTGGGACCCACTCAGCTTTAATCATTTTTGGTAAACAGTTGCCTAACAACTGACAGCCAAACACTCTTCTGCATTTCCAAGTTCATCGCCTGGATGGTTAATAACATCGGCCATTCTCCCGGACGTCGCCAGCTGACAGATATATTTAACGTCAACGAAATGCGTTTGTTTCCTACTTATCGTTTTGCTGTCTACGAGGAATTCCTTATACTTGTAAAACTTTTGTAATAAAACTGTGGTAACAGTTTCCCGAATCTTTACTCCTGTCCTCACTTTCGTCTATGTTTCATCATGTTTACAAAGTCTCACACATGCTGTTTTTAAGTTTGTCATTAGATCAGACGCTTTCTCAATGAATTTGTATGTTACTGACCCTCGCAGTCATATGTCATCACCGAGACTTGTCTGCTACGATCGTTTACCTGACTTTCATCGCAGTGATGAGGAAGTATTGGTTATTGTAAGTACTTTGACTTCCATGGGTTCGTATTTCTGGATTTTGGAATTCAACATCTAGCAACGCTAGCAGCTTGGTTTCTGAGTTTAGCTACTTTGTGTATGGTCAATTCTAAGAGGCCTATGAACTTCGTCTGTGCCACTTTGGAGTAATTGACCACCTCTGTCTGACATAGGTCCACATGTGGGTGTTCCTTTCGTCTTTACGCTCATGACGTAAGAGGAGCAGTCGGATCAAAAGCAATTGAGAAAATACGATCTTGGTCACTTCCGCTTCGCCATTTCGCCTTTGGTAATTTCGGCTTCGGTCACTTTTCCATCATTCAATGTTATGGTCAATTAACGATTGAATCTTTTCCAATGGAAACAGTCGGAGACGCCCGCTCTTCGAGACTTCAGGACTTCTTGGACGACGTACACTATCACCTACCAGAGAGAGAGAAACATGGGAACAACATCTATTTCGGTGAGACTGCTTTGAAATTAAGTTGCTTTCCCAAACTCTACCATCTTAGCCCTTTTACATCCCAATTGCTACTAATAGTTATTGTTTGAACCATTCATTTAATTTAAATTATATTTCCCATCGTTATCCCGCACCTCTGTTGTTCCTATACTCTCTCTTGCGTTTTTATAGTAACTTTAGTAGGGATAAGCGTTCTATCACTGAGCACCGAGGCCTCCAATTGAATTTGGCATTGCAATATTATTGAACAATATTCTTTTCCTATTTTTCGTACGTGTTTGCGACAAATCTTAGACTATGGTAAAAATTCAACTCACGCAAAGAGCCCTGAATGCTGTAAATGTAGGAATATATATATATATATATATACAGGGTATTAATGAACTATACCGACAAACTGCAGAGCTGGAACTGTCTAAAATCGCGAAAAAGCTAAATTTCAACAGGCCCTATTTCGAATTCAGGGAACTGTGGATGGTGGTCCTTAGCAGCGTAAAGGAAGCCACGCATACACAATCCAAAAGTGCATATTTCATTAATTTTCAATAGGTGTACAGAGTATTTCCTACAGAATGTAATTCTCAGATATGCTCTCAATAGATTTTTCAGATATACCCTGACTTTAAGGGGGGTCCTAAGTAGGCAGGAGGTACGCCTTGACAACAATGGACATCCAATGCTTCGGAGGGAAGCTGAAAGTGTTAGGAACCGGCAGCTTCATATTCTTTGGTGTTCAGAATAACGTGTGATTCGATGTATTTCGTCAAGGTATATTTCACGTTTTCTTCACTTATAAGTGTGAAAGAAAACATCGCAGCATGCGTTTTCCCGAGTACAAGAGACCGTCTTGCTGACTATCCTTAACACTTCCGACATCGCGTCAAAGGATTCCGTGTTCACTGGTATCAAGGCTTCTCGTTTGCCTACTTTGGAGCAATCATAAAGTCAGAGCATATCTCAAAATTCGGTTGATGGCACGTCTGGCAATTTCACCCTGCAGGGAATATTTTGTACACCCATTGAACATTAATGAAATGTGCATTTTTGGACTGCATATGAATTATTTCCTTTACGCTGAATAGAACCACTATCCACAGTTTCTCGAATTCGAAATAGGGCCTCTCGAAATTTGGCTTTTTCGCGATTTTGAACAGCCCTAGCTCTGAAAGTATGCACTTTTTCACACAGGTCCCTATGAACTTTTTGTCTTATTTTGATGTGAGATCACGTCTTACATTTTGTCGGTATAGTTCATTAACACCCTGTATATGTATAATATAAGGGGCTAAGCGAGGCTATACAGCGCATGTGGAACCATAGAAATGAGGTGTGTGTTTAAAAATTGTCACTACATGACACTCGCCTTACACACATGCAACTGATCATCCAAAATCATTGGTGTTTACCATTGATATTTTCCAATATCTGTGCAAGTAAGTTATCGAACAGTAAGACGTAGGTCAATACTAAGAATGACAACTGCAGTCTTTTCAATATTTCTTCCGTTAATGTTATAACTGGTGCGCATTTTCCACCATCATACCATCCGTTTATGCAATCGTAAACAGAATCGATTGAACATCACAGGGTCACTAAAAGTTCATACTCAGCTCTTCGTACGTGGTCGAAGCATTCATGTTCAAGAGCACTCAAGAGTTAATGGCGTAACACTGTCGCGGTAATAAGATATTTTGGCAGCTGAGAGACAGTGATGACGCATGTCCGCTTCAACTAACTGCTACAACTCAACCGAAGACGTTGTGATTAGACGCCTTCTCAAGCTTTCTGGTGCAAGGACGTTGTTGGGCCGATAGAAAGATTTTGCAGGAGTTTTTGGGGATATCTGAGAATTATTTCTGACATCTGATTGGCTAATTATCTTGCCCAGTCTTCGTTTAAGATTCCATACCCAATTGGAGAATGGGTTGTCATTACTTACATTTACTGTGCTATTATGAACATTATTCTTCATCGAATACTCCTTGTGTTGCGAATAAATTATATTAAGATATCGTAAAATTAAGATTTATAACATTTTCGATTAAATAAGATACATTTATTTTATTACACTCATGAGTAGTTGAATTAGAGATACCTGGCTAGTAGTTGGCTTAGAGATAGCTGCACCACCCGTTTTGCTTTAAAGGCGGCAGCGATGCGGTGTGAGGTGGGCTTCACAAGACACCGGAAGTGTTGGGGAGCCAGTGACCTTTTTCATGCTTCGAGCGTCCAGTTATGGTGTTCGTTTGCCCATGTCAGCCATTATGCCTTGTGACGGGTGTTGAGCAGAAGTTTGCGTTTGGGTCCTGGGACGTTTGCTTTTATACTCCATGACAAGGACATGGTTCTGAATAGTATGCCTGCTCACACATCGTTGTTGTCCAACATTGAATTGACAAGTGATTTGTTGAATTGTGGTCCATCTATTTGTTGTTACTATCCGAGCAAGGCGACGACGCCCCCTGGCATCAACGCGTCGCATATCATGACAGTTGATCCTGGCGGTGGTGGTTCTGCCCGACTCCACGAACTCACGATATACTCTTAATATGGTGGCCCATACATCTGGAGTCAACAGTTACTCATACAGTCCGTACGAGGTCTGACGACGTCCTCGCGGTTACATGCCACGCCCTTCTATTATATTCGCCGGGCCAAGCGCATTCCCTTTTCTCTAGAACAGCAGCTGTCTCTGTGTCTGACTCTATGTCTGGGCAGCGGACTCGATTTCAATTGCTCATGAGTAATAATTCGAGGTGGAGTAGTGTGTGATTGTAACAGTAACAAACAATATTTAGATTTCCCTGAGTGTTTTTCTTTTGTGAAAATGACACTTAAAATAGCTACTCAGTTACTGTTCAAAGAAGTCTTATCGAGTGTTGCCATCTAAAATTTATTTCATAAACAGTGTAAAATTATCCTAGTTGGCTGTATCAGCATAAAGACAAGGAAACTCCGGTAAGTTTTTGACCTGACTGTGGAGGACTTAGGAAAATGAGGCGGTTCATGAAACATATAAAGAATACAAGTACATAAATAGAATTTACAAAGTGGTATTACGTTTTCTCTACATACGAGTAGTTCCTCGTGTAAAACAATATATATTACGCTTTCTTAGGTCCTCATTTTTGTCGTGAAGATTCTCTAATGAATAGTAGATCGAAATGCTTCTCTTACATAGGCTTCTTCAGTTGGGGGATAACGTAAAACAAGGTCTTCTATAAGACGAATAAAGTTGATGTGATTGCTGGGTGTAATCATATTCCCTGTCAAGCTGAACGGTTTGCTGTTTTGTTAGCAGGGAAACATCTTTGCATAATATGCCGCATCTTTTCTGCTTCAATGCCTCGCATAGTGATTATTATAGGCCTAAATTTAAGGTGATTGTTAGAAGAATACATCTGCAAACTTACTATTACGAGTATTACCTTCTGTGTCGATACTTGTGCATGGTTGGGTGACGCTAAGTCTTTCCACTTATTGCTTTGTAGGTTTCGTTTCGGGATCATACTGGTGCATCCAGTGATGTAATGCTAATTTTTAGGTGGGTATACGCTTCATCCCTTGTGTCACTCACTCACTCACACGCACGCACACACACACACACACACACACACACACACACACACACACATATATATATATATATATATATATATATATATATATAGGGTGTTCAATACTTTCAGGCTTTGCACTATTAAGATTTAAAGTTCAAAGTTTATAAGAAAGTTATGGTGAAATATCCTTGCTTAAAGGCAATTCACACTGGCTCTCTGTGCGTATCGGTTACATAACAAGCAGGATATGTACATGAAGTAGCAAGAGAAGTCTGAATGGAAAGCTATGTTTTGGAGGACAGTTACCGAACCACTTAACCTATCAACCATTGACTAAGAAAAAGATTACCTATAATGTTATAGATTAATTTGAAGCCTTATTTAGCTCTCTGCGTTAAGTAGGTCAGGCTGTAGAAGTGGTTGTACTTGTATGACTAATAACTATAAGAAGAAAAAAATGACTTGGACCAATGTCGTTTCCGACACCTTGCTCATTCCTTTGGTACTATCTATCACTGTGAGACTTTCAAAGGATGTATTTAATGTACACAGAAATACACATATCTCGTTTGAGTTAAAATGTTGAGTATATTTGGAGTAATTTAAGATTGAAATTTTGAATTTTAACATTGTAAATCGGTCGCGGATCACTGCCTACTGGCTGCTGTGATAATCAGGGCCATAACCAAGAAGAGATTAATCGCCCTCTGTCATAAGTTCAAATCTAGTGTTTGTTGTGATCTTTTGCTGCCTTATATGCATTACAATGGTTCCGGGATTCCACCTTAAAATGCAGGATAATATTTCATACAGTCACGGTGTTGAAAACTGACACTAAACTTCAATAAATTCGTATAAAGGGGTGGCTCTTGAGGGAAGTCACATCGGGTCTATGCCAATTTATGGTCGAGTATTTTTCATGTTTGCAACTTGGTCCGATAAGTTTTTTTTTTTTTTTTTTAAATTAAACGTATAGTATGTTTTATCAGAAGCGATCCAAAAGAGCCGCTTCGACCAAACAGCATTGGAGAGCATTTTCGAGGCCAATTTATGGTTGAATTAAGCCCTAATACAAGCGCCTAAGTTACAGTCGAGTAGTATCGGTATACCCATCTAAAACTTTAGGCCAAGAATTTCTTTCGATTCGAGCTTTAGGTTTCCCGTCAGGAGCGATTTTTAAAAATCACAAGCGGCAATCTTTCCGAGAGAAGTAGCTCAAGTGGTAGAGCATGGCTTCGCATTCGGTAGGTCGTGGGTTCGATTACCGCTGCCAACCATCCTGACTGTGGTTTTCCTCAGTTCTACGATGCAAATTCCGAGATAGTACCTACTAAACAGGCCCTGGCCGATATTTTCCCAAATCCTTTCTATTGTTGTTGTTGTAGTTAGATATGCAGTATAAAATGGCCACTGAGCTGTATCTGGTGATTGTTAAATAAATAAAATAAATACGCACCCTGGAAAAAAAGGAAAATAGATAAAGACAAAAAAATGCACTCCTCCTAAAAGTATTTCCTAAAAGAACCGGGTTCAGGTAGGTATTAAAAAACAAAACAAAAAGAGAGAAGAGAGAGAAATATTCAAAGGTGCACGCAATCCGTATGCAAAATTTTAATCTTGATATCTTGAAAACTAAGTTAAAAAAAAAAAAAAAAAAAATCCCTCACCCCTCCGCTCCCAGTTGGCACCGCCAAGTTTACCATCCGGTTCCGAAACGCATCTGGGGTGCTCTTTGGTCCATGCTTGACTTGACCAATTTAAAAAAAAATGGGTTCAATATGTGTTATATGAGCTTAATAAGCGTTTAAACACAACGCTATTCCATGGTACCGATTCGTACCGTAAATCTCCAAAGGGTTAAACACTACTAAGCAAATATTTTCGAAGTAACGGCTGTATCGAAAAGATCAAAGATTGCTGTGACATGCTCATACGCTACAAGTCTTTCCTAACTTTTGTGTTCTACCCCTTCCTGTTAACAAATTTTCTTCAATTTTCTTTTTTATCTGAAAGAAAATCAAATAACGAAGAAAAATGTTTATTTTTACCCCGTCCCTTTTTTTGTTCAGTAGGTTGAGGAAAAACTACTACTAGTACTAGCTGCTGAATATTTATCGAAATCAATCGCTCTTTTCATTGGTCAATTGCGGCTACAAATGAGCAGTACTAATCCGAGGTTTGCTGTTGTATTTGGTGATATTGGGAACGACGGTGAATGCTTCAAACTAGACCGACGATAGGTCATATGTTTTGTTATTTTTGTGGAGGCCAACGATTTCTTGGCTCAAATATATTCATTTAATTTCCTCTTAACTCGTAAAGTAAAGACCACATTTTTTCGGTACCTCCTTCCGCGATTAAAAAGGAACTGGTTCCATCCCATATTGCCTTGCTCAAATTGTATCTAATCGACAGACTTTAAATTGAATTTAGAATTTGGAAGGTAGGGACAACCCATGTGACATCTTGATGAAAAATCACTGCATGTCCAGAGCGCTGTTTTCCTTTATAGAAGAGATTCTCAGAAAATTTGATTCCCATGCCCCGAAAACGCAAATATTTTAAAAGAATTTAGACATCATTCGCGGTAACAGCCTGATGACCAGCTGCTTAGTGAGATATTTTTGTTTTGAAAAATACATGAAAAGCAGTTGTTCTTTGTTCCAATGAAGTGAGTATACTATTAATCGAATGTTGCGTATACCTGCGTACCTCCTAAATTTTAGGTGGCTATACGATAGTTCCCAAAAATTAGAGGTGGGTATACGCCGTATACCCGCGTATACCTTCCATTACATCCCTGGGTGCATCCCATCCACCACTCACTGATCACTAATCCTATGCATAATTGGTACGTGAACATCCTACTCCCTCTCAAACAACTATTAGCAAGCGCGAAATCTACTGGCCAAACACTTTGAACAGCTGTAGATATTCATGAAGTATGGCCAAGATTAAACCATAAATTAGGACAATATTCATCATAGAGTTGATGTTGATCATTTTGACCCAGAACATTATACATTTCACTGTTCAAACATGTAGCCACCTATAACGGAACAAGGTTGTCCTCTCCTTAGTTTGTTCTGAATGGCAGTGTGTCCACTTTTGAATTGCTTCTCTGCATGTCTTGTCGCTGTATGAAAGGATGTTATCTCTATAGGCAGCTTTCATCAAAATTTTTTACCAGTGAGTCTACGAATTTTTAGGACTGGACGATAAAAAGTAACGACCGATTTTATTGTTTACTCTTCAATATACAAGGAAAAGTCAAAAATTGTTAACAATTTCGCCATCTGCCTCTTTAGACTTTGCGCCCTGTTGTGGTAATACTATGAGAGTTTGATCTTAATAGCTCCATCTTTCTTCCTTTATTGCAGACAGAACATGGCCACTCGGTTGGCAGTGTGCACAAGGAAGAAAAGCGGACAATGATCATACGATAAAAGTACTGTCGTCGACAATAGATCTGTATTTAGATACGAATTGCTGGTTTTAGATTGTTGGCAAGCACATCACTGTATCTTACACTGTTAAGTTTACACCTCTTTCCCAGGTAGGCTTCCAGTAAAGGCTCTCTATTCAGTACCAAGACATGTTTAGCATCAGGGTGCGAATTACCGGGGAGGATGAGGGGGATTTTCCCCCTCAATCACATTGTGTTCCCCCCCAAAGAAGTCAGCTGAAGTATCCCCACCGGGGATGCTCGCTTTCCACCTCAAACTATGCTTAGTATAACTCCAAATTTCACTGATTTTTGTTATTTCTTGTAAATTTAATCTTCTAGCTGTATTTCGAAATGATCGATGTAAACTGTTCAGTTTTGGTCATTTCTACTTACCACCTAATTACCCACTATTTTCAACGTTGTTTAGTAGAACTATATTATTATGACTACGGTTGTTACTTGCCACTGTACCTTCGTACCCTTCAGTTCGTCATCGTTTGTGAATTTGAATGTACTAATTGCGTATAACAAAGCCACATATAAATTTATAAATGTTCTTAGCGGTTGGCCAAGAAGAAGTAAACAAATAGCTTCTTCTACCATACTTGGCGAAGTTCGGGTATGTCATATTCATTCTCTATATTTGTATCGATTATCATCTTATTTTAATTTTTGTTATAACATGTTATTTCAT
Source organism: Thermobia domestica (assembly GCF_964235325.1). Lineage (NCBI taxonomy): Eukaryota > Metazoa > Arthropoda > Insecta > Zygentoma > Lepismatidae > Thermobia > Thermobia domestica. Next base: position 144,215,420 of record NC_137458.1, on the reverse strand, counting down.
TTTCCAGTGTACTCTTTGTTAGCACATGGTCTTCATTCCCTAGTAGGTTGTGTGTATGCAACTCAAAAGTTGCATTTAATTTGTGATAATTAGCATAGTAATCACTGCTTTTACAGTTTACGGAAATGAACTTTTGAAACTATACTCAAAATCTGAAATATAGGTATTCTCTCGTAAGTATATGTTAACGTACACGCTGGGGGATACGCTCCTAGTGAGCAGACATGTTAATGAAGGTGATTTTTAGCTGAATAAGCGAATAATTCAAGATTTGTTTCAGCATTTGTTAATAAGACTGGTTCTCCGTGTCATTGTCCGTGTCTGTATAAGCATTTCAACTGGAGCAGTTTTTTTTTTTTTTTTTTTTTTTTTTTTTAAGTTAACCCTTCATTTTTCCATCTTTTCGTTGTACAGTTTGCTGTCCACGCAATTAATGTTGTCTGAAAAACTTCAGTGTAATGTTTTACTTTATTTGAATAACGTAGCCCATAGTGAATCAACTCATCTTCAACCTAACAGTAAAGTAATTTTTAAGTGTTGACTTTAAGTGCCCATAACGGAATCGATATTTGGAGAAAAAAAGTCGTGATGAGCACAGCTTTAGCGGGAAGTAGAAGCACAAGCTCGAAATTTGAATTGAGAGATTTTAAATATTTGGCCTTCGATTTGACCTTGATGTGAGAAATCGGGACCAGCAACAATCCATTTCTTATTTGATAGGCTAATATCTAGATTTTCTTTTAAAAAAAATGTCCGGTTTAACTGATAATTTTAGTGGTTTTCACAAGACTGAAGTAGGTTTCTTTTCGCAACCTGTATGTATTAATACAAAGTGGAAGCTTTCAATATGAGTGGAAAAATTAACATATGCTTGTGATCATGGCTATCGCTCGAGCCAAATTATTAAATAAATAAACCTTAGAGAGCTACGGGGACAAGAGTGAGTACAACATTAAAACACGTTCAGAAAGGTTTAGTGGGGTGTGTGTATGTCAGACAATATATATGTGCATAGTTATTGTCGGTAGATTTATTAAATTAATAAATCTCTTATTTATTACAGATGTCACACACACACACACACACACACACACACACACACACACATATATATATATATATATATATATATATATATATATATATATATATATATATATATATATATATATATATATATATATATATATATATATATATATATGGGGGTAAGGCATTTATTGTCTCATTTTGAAATTTGAACCTTCAGACTATGTCCTTTGGCCTAATTTTATCCCCCCCAATATAGATTATCTAATTCGCACACTGTTTAGCATCACCCTTCCTGCTGGTCTTGAATTTCTTTTTCATTATGATCCTGGTTCATCTTATCTCACGTTTCAACTCTTGTAATTATTAATAGTTTATCGCTTTTGTCATTTTATTTTATGAACATAATACGAGTTCTCGTATAGTTTTAAAATAGAGTTAAGCACTATAACCCAGAAGATAAATATTATATCTGAATGTTAATCCTTTATTAGTACTGTTGCTCCCAAGTAACATCGCATTCTATTGCGTTATCCGCACGAATTATAACTCCAGTCATCATTTAATTGGCATTATTGTTTTCATACAATATTCATATACCATGATTTGCGCGGGGTCACTTGTTTAGATATTTCTACTCTTTCGTCAACAGGGGACAGTGAAATTTAGTATTGTAGAGCTTTTTCTCCTACGTTCCACGAAATTTCTTATGATCAGGAAGACATGATTCAACCATAAAAACAAACTAAATACTTTAATGGTAAATGCTAGCAATGCTTGCCAATTAAGGGGTTAATTAATCATAGCTTATTAGAACATTTCCTTTTGTTTTATTCCTACGGTTTGTTCTTAATATCTCAGCTTGTATTAGCACATTGTATTAATATTTCAGGCGCATAACAATCGTAATTATTTAATTAGGAACGACCTTTCTATTTTTTATAATTCTTGGCAATGCCAGTTCTTTATAATTTCCTTTTTTGGACTTTCCACTGCTTGCAATGAATAATTTCATTCTGGACTTCTGATAGTCGATTTTTATCTTGTTCAATTACGTTGTTTTAATGGAAATAAAATTAAAAGTAATACTTCTATTTTTACATGGAACTGAATCACTCTTTCCCCTTTTCCCTACTTCGAACAACCATGTACTGCGGTTGTGTTTGACCTCTAGATCAAGGGAACAATGTAAGCTACAGAGCTTCTCATTAACTTTCTAAATGAAGTATGCTGTTCAGGCAGCTGGAGAGACATTTTTTTTTCATTTCTAAATTTCTCGACATTGATTCTCTCAAAGAAACAAGAAAATGTCTGAATGTATATTTTTCTTAATAAATGAAGGATAAAAATTTTAATAAAAATGGACGCGCAAAACTGCAGCACCCTTCCCAAGACGGCATCGCTTTCACAGGAAAACTAATTTTCTAGGTTCGTAAGTTGTCAGAAGAGAAATAGCCTGCTTCAATCGCCTGTATAGGTAGATAGTTGCCAGATTTAATTATATAGTTTACTTGTTCACTAGGTCTCAGCATGTTACCAAGGATTTGTAATGTGTGAGTTTGTCACATATCTGTAACATGAAGATAGAAAGATACCTTAATTCAACCTCAGAGCCAATGTTTCATTAAGATTTTTTTCCCCCTGGTTTCTGAAGACATAATTTGTTCGTATTACATTACTATTGCCGAGGATACAGAAGAGAGAGAATACAATAACAATAATATAAGACTTGGCAATCTAACGAACAGTAAGGCTTCTACAGTGCTAAACAAACTAACCCTAACAAGATCTGTAGCTTGACGAAATTATACAGCAGTAAAATCTGGGTATTACATTACTTAAAACTTTCTCACTAAAGAACATAAATTATTATTTTTGAGCGGACTCAAGATAAAAGTTTCTGTTGGAGTTTTCGTCTATTATAAAGTGGACTGAAGACCATCTTAAAGCAAATTACCACATTACTGCTGCTTTCAGTATTTCAAGGAAGAGGATGTTCTCATATTTTTTAAAGTAACAATGATTGTGTTAAAATCGTTGGCTCTGAGGTATACAGATACACTCCTAGGCAAAACTATGGACAGTGTAAAGTAAAATACTTTGTTTCGTGTGCTTCAATCAAGGACAGGATGTTTCCACAACAAACTTACATAACTTGAGATTAAACCAGGCATCCTTCATCAGAAGTGAGCTCTCTACCGTTGTTATAAATATGTACTTGGAACTCGAGATCTGAATCAAGACTCTTTCTATTCTTTGAAAACCACATGTATTCCAATGTAATGAATCACAAATCGCCTAACATCACTCTGAATGTTTTTTTATATAAAAAAAATTAACAAACAAATAAATTATAAGAAATGACAAACTAGTAAATAAGTAGAAGAATAAGATTTATTAACATGATGATGGTTTACAATTACAAAGCAGAGGAGGTTTTATTAGGAATAATGATTCATTATATTAACTGCAATGATATCATTTGACAATTTTCTTTTTCTACAAAAATACACACATAAGCTATAATAAGAATGGGACAGTTTTCGTTTTTGAATCAGTCTGAATTTGCTTACGTATATTATAATTCCTCTTTGACTCAATACATGACTAGGTAAATCACATTTAAAGTATATCACAACTCTTAAGGGTAATTAACAAGTGAAGGAATCCTGAAATTTAAACACCTATACACAGAATTTAACTGAAATATTCCATTTCAGTACCGAGACTATATGAAACATGGTGGACCTACTGCTTAACATGAGATCTGATTTAAATGAGCTCCTATTGGGGATCGTACCTGTATCTCCTATGCCAAAGGAAGGTATGGTAACCATATAGCTAGGAAGGAGCTCTACAAATAAAACTCCCGTAAACACGATTACACAATTTTGGATTATGTCTCAATCCGTAGCAGTGAGAGTTATATTTTATATTGTGTTGGTAGGCATGTGCAGATCAATGTAGACACCATTTGCATTTTTTTTTTTAGAAGTATACATATACTAAAATATCCATTGAAGCTTTCCTGGCGACGTATTGCAAACAGGTCGTCTTAGGTTAGCAGATAGGTAAATACTGTCGTATTTGCAATGTTTCGAGGGCAGACACTGTCCTCATCTTCAGGCAAATATGATGGGGCAATAGAGTGCGTGGAATATATACTTCATGTGTGTGTGATTGGACTCTTCTGATTGATGGTTGGAATGTCGGAATATGATTGGTGTCCATGTTTGACTTAGTTGGAATCCTGTGTTTCTGTTAAGGTTCGTTATTTTCTTGCGTGATTGCAACAGCTTTTTTTTATTATTCTATCCCAAACTCTTGAGCATTTTGCTATTATTTTGGTATCTGTGAATAAAATCTTGTTTCTGATTGATGATATGCTCGGCTAGGCCGGATTTTTCTGGTTGGTTTAATCTGATCAAACATGGGCACCAATCATATCCCGACATTTCAAGCACCAATCAGAAGCAGCCATTCCAACTATCAATCAGAAGAGGCCAATCACACACACATGAAGTATATATTTCACTTACTCTATTGCCCTATCATATTTGCCTGAAGATGAGGACAATGTCAAACTTCGAAATGTTGCAAGATACCCATTGCTACTAACCCGAAAGGACTTGTTTGCTATACATATACAGTATATTCTACATTACAAACGTAGCTTTACATCTTATAATTCTGTTACTCAATTATTCTTTCACAATTAATTTCAAGACTATGATATATACCATACCATTTACTACTAGATTGGGCGTCTATGTTAATAGCATTTAGCAAAGCGATATTGCATTTGTATCGAATTGTTTGGTAAGGCTTTCACATCACCTTTTAACGAGAGTGAATACGTTTTACTTTATCCGTCTGTGATTTTACATAATAATTTCCACTTTGGATGTTAAGTTTACATGCTTATGCCATGAAGCTAGGCATACATAAAGAAAAATATAATGCATTCTAACTTATGCACCCACATAATTCTGGTCTTATCTACGGGAAAACTTCACATTATGTATTAAAATATTGTGATGGAATGGATATCAACATTTTCGTTTGTATCTCGCAACAGGTAGCCGAAAACTATTTATATATGGTTTTCATAATTCTGAACATCACACAATACAGGTCTTAGATTTCAAAAAGTTACAGAAGTGTGTTTGCTAGTTTCTGGGCTTAAGAATACTATATGGAATTTTACATCGAAGTTTATAACTATATTTTTAGTAATAAATCGAACAAGAAACAATGTACACTAAGCCACTATCAAGATAAAGTGATAAGCCACTTGACCAACCAGTGTGGCAAAGATTTTTCAATCAAACAAAAATTGGATACATCTGGATGGACGTCATTCTATATCATGCATGCAAAATACCACAACAGTGCTTAACAATATTCTGTTATCTAAAATAGATAATTGATATATATCCAAATAATTATATAATAATATCCAAATAATAATCATTAATATATATGCATTTCACTTTTATTTACTTTATTACAGTTAATTATAATAAGAAATTAAGTTTCAGCTACGTTAATTGAGCTTAAGTTGTGATTCTTAATTTATTTCATTCGATTGTTGATTTCACAGACAGCTTTTACAAAATACATTAAAATTTCTATCAAGAAATACAGATTTTAGAAACATAAATTTTAAGCTGTATAATTGATTTTAAATTGTGATTCTTAATTTATTTCATCCGATTGTTGATTTCACAGACAACTTCTACAAAACAAATTAGAAATTTCCATCAAGAAATACAAATTTTAAGCTGTATAATATTAAACACACTACACCACGTTTCGTTATCACAGCCTTTTTTCCCCTTTATTCACAAAGATTACTTTTTTTACTTGTTTACCACAATATTCATTGCTTACCAGGTACTTATTTTCTACAGGAAAAAGAACTATTCGAACTAGCATTTTATTACCAATAATTTTATAGACACTTGTTAAAAGGGATGTCAGCTACTAAAATTCTTCCATTTCAACGAAATTTCTATCCCTTTTTACAATTAAAATGTCCTCTCCGCTTATTTTGGTTAATATCCATATTTATGCAAAACCCTATTATTATTATCAGGAAGATCTTAATGTTATAGTGGATTTTTTTCTTTCTTTTTTTGGGTTTTATTTACAAAGGGTTTTTTTTTTTTTTTTTTTTTTTTTGGTATGCAGGGAAAAATTACGTACTATTGAGAAAGATTAATCATTGCCAGACAGGAGCTAGTTGGTTCTGGTATACGAAAGAAGCCTTTCGAAACATGAAAATTTCAAAGTTTAAAAATGGAGTTAGTTCCCTGTGGCAAAGTGTTCACTATTATTACTATTTTACTGTGGATATTTGAAATATGTTTTTTTGTAAAATGGAAAGCACTTTCGCTGCCATGTTACATGATTGTGACTTTTTCCTTTTTATACTTCGTACCTCTCTTGGATATGTACGTGATCAAAGGTAACAAACTACACCGTGACGTACACACAAAAATATAAGATAATAAAGTTGATAATAAAACTCCCTTAGCACTAGAACGACGATAGCAGTTAATTTGACTGATTTCACACTAAAGTACTTGCATAACTTGATTATTTGTACATGTGATGTCTCAACGTTCTTCAATAATATACAGTATATGTCTCCTTGTAGCACTACATTTACAGTATTTTCCCGAAAACCTAGTCATCACTCTTTTAACGACCTATTTTCGCACCACCAAGTACGCCAATAAAACTGCTTAAGTCAAGCCAAAGGACTAAGATCTGAAAGGATTTAAAGATAATTTAATTTTTTGAATTTCGTATGTGGATATAAGGTATGACTAGTTTGTTTGCTTACAGTTTTTATGTTTCCCGTTAATCATTTTTTTGAAGCAGTTAAAAACCGAAAGAAAACATTTTTTTTGAACATACCATGTATAAAGATGACACTTTTGTTGTTTGTTGAGTTGAACGTCGTCTTCTTTCTTTCTTTTATAAAGCAACGAAGCGATATAGGACGTGAATCAACAACTTAACTTTTAGATCTGAACCACATAAGCAGCCACCAGAAATCGAATTCGGGTCTTTCGTGCCATAGGGGCGAACCCAGATCATTCAACCATGATGGAGCTCTATAACGACAATTAAGTACAGTTGTTAAGTATGTGAAATAGTCAAATTCTTCCATACTACAAACGTGTCATGAAAGTAGTGCCCTTTCGTACTCCAGAAGCTCAAATGAATAGCTGAACGTCCTGTATATATATATATATTACAAAATACTTAACTTCATATAGTAACGAAACAAATTGTTCTACTATCTTCACCGTTTCAAGTGCTTTATAATTAAAATGTCATTAGTATATACAATAAAATGTATTCAAAGTATTTTTCTATTTGTATTATGTACATTAACAATCCTGATAAAGCTCACTACATTAAAGAATCTTGTGATCTTTGCATTGTATTATTTACAACATTTTAGGATTCCAGGGTGAGCAGACGCCACAATGTCTGCTGAAAACGAATATCGGCATTGTTAGCTGAGCGGAAAGGAACCATTCTAATAACTATACGGCTTTGAATGCACATGAATCCTTGTAGTCCCTCAAGTGTCTGCGTTGCCAAAAGGTCTCAATACCTGCCTATATGGGACAAAACTAATTTATACATTTTCTTTTAATATTTTAAAGTTCTATCTTAAAGAATTCTTATTTAACTAAGCTTCCAATGTCTGAGTTACATTTTCGACTTACTCCTATATACTTAACTTAGCTACTATTTACCAATACAATTATTATAAGATTAAAATAGTATATTCTAAACTGTATTCTATACATTGTGAATTTATATAAATTTCATTCCCTTCACACTTTTTATAAGCTTCAACATAGATTGTCCTTATTAAACAAAAAGCTACCACAACTATTTCCTTTCAAATAATTTATTTGCAGGATAAAGTCCGTAGTCATTGCTCCATATTGAAAGAAAAAAAATGCATATACTATATAATTAAAAAATAAATAAATAAATTAAATTTAATTGGATTGCAAGTTGAACAACCTGAAACGTACGGAGATGAGCACATATCAGGGGTATAGAAGCAAAACCTGCTAAATCCATTTTTCAATTTTGTCAGGAAACGAAAAAGAAATGACGCCCATATATTTCAGAATTGTTGAACAGGGTGTCTACTAAAATTCCACAATGAAATTTCGTGACTTTTTCGTGACCTTTTCTTTACCAAATCATAAAATTTCCTAACATTTTCAAGAGCGAATTTGGGTGGGAATTAGGCCGAATTTTCATCCATGCGATACAAAAGTACTTTGTTTGCGATTTGGTAGCGTCTAAAGCCGACCATTGACATTTTTGGTGTTGAATTTTGATGTTTTATAGAACAAAATTTTCCAATCTGTACTTACATGTGCACAGTTAAAAAAAGTCGTGACCCAAAAGCTAAATTTCGTGACTTTTTCGTGACTTTCATGACCGTTTTCTGATTTCGTGACTTTCGTGACCGATAGATACCCTGTTAGAATTGTTTTTCTTTAGTGGTATATTCCACTCATCTGCATTGAGTAGTGTCTACTAAATAAATAAATAAAAAAAATCTGAAACATAAGAAAGACACTTTCGTTTCCTTTCCTGACTACATTGAAAAATGGATTTAGCAGGTTTTGCTTCTATAACCTTCATATAGTCTATATCAAAACACACTGTTTCATGAGTTGTAATTTTCTTTACATGAAAATAAATTTAACATACTCTTTACTTTCAATGATGTATGATAATTGAAGGATACATATCGATCTTGAGTCACTCCACGTCAATTTAACCAGGGGCTCCAGCTCATAGTCTCAGACTTAGCTGAAATTTAGCATACTATTGCTACAATGTCTGGAACGCTCATATATACAAAAGTATTATGTTCCCCTGAGAATTAGTTCCAGAATTATAGCGTGGGAAAGAAGGTGGTGCGGCCCGGAAAATGCAACGCACATTTGGAAATCAATCTGCAGAGCAAATTTCAGGGCTTAATAACTTCGGAGCTATTCCTCACAGCCCAGTGCCATTTTCACCACCTAGAAACATCTAGGTACTCCGGGAACACACTCGATGTATCAAAACATCAACATGTTTCTCAGGGAAAATAAAAAATGTCAAAATGAGGTGAAAAAATGTAACATGTTAAAAGATACATATTGTAGATTCCCGCCATGCCAAATATAATTCACTCAGGAAGGGGATAATAGTTTTTCTAGTAAGCTTGATGTGGGCTAAACACACACACACAATAATACATCATGTCCACATTTTTCATACACTACATACTGAGTTACATACACATGAAAATACAACAAACTGAAATATCAACGGGAAAAAAGTGGATTTTCAAATTGTGGTAGCACAAAAGGGACAAGTGATATCCAAGCCAAATTTCATACACTGTATAAGTAGACTATAATTTAATAAGTCTCAAAATTTCAACGTGTTATTGCAAGGCATTTGTGTACAACGAAAGTTGACAGAGACATATTTGGTTACATTTGTTTTAACATGATTTAGCAATTAATAGTGATGATTAAGACAGCTGTGTTCTCCGTTATCTGAAGGGATTCATTTCTTGTTTCAGATAAAGCTGCAGCAAGTGTTAAGAACCATTTGGCAACTGAAAGTTAAACAATGGAAATGTTTGGATGATTCATTGTGAGGCAGGAAGAACAAAGGAAACAAGAGAGCATCACAGGTTAATTATGCTTTCGAGATTCAAGTTCAAACTGATCAGTGCTGTTGTGGTAAAGGCAGTATGAAGGAAGGAGTGTGTTAATGACGCTTTTGTTCAAACAAGTTGCAGTATTGGTAGAGCACAAGAATCTAAATGCCATAAAATAACTTATGGAACTAAATGTTGCATTCGCTTTGTACATGAATCAGATCAACATTTATTGCTATGGAGATCTGAGATGCAACCTATGGGCTCGAGAAGTACAGTTCCAGGGGACATGAGTGTTTGTTATACGAAAGTGTTTCTGGATAAGTATTCATTCCTACGAAGAAGCTGTTTCGATCCATTTCGGATCCACAAGGAGACAGTGAGGTGTAGCCTTCGAGAAGTTGATATAAAATGAGCATTGAAAGTGAATCATTGCACTGGAATTGAACCCAAGACACTCATAAAATGGCTGTTCTTTCACAGGAATTTGAGCCACTACTCATAAAATGGCGCCCGAACAGGGACTTACAAGGTTCGAACCATGATACACTCATAAAATGGCTGTTCCTTCACAGGGGCTTGAGCCACTACTCATAAAATGGCGCCCGAACAGGCTTACAAGGATCGAACCCTGATACTCATAAAATGGCTGTTCCTTCACAGGGACTTGAGCCACCACTCATAAAATGGAACCCGAATCAGGGACTTGAGCCACTACTCTCATAAGCTACAGTATGGGAAAGCTTCTGCTCTAAGCACAAGTGTACAGCATTGGCTTCGCATTCGGAAGGTCGCGGGTTCGATTCTCGCTACCGACCATCCTGACTAGGGTTTTCCTCAGTCCTACCAGGCAAATGCCGGGATGGTACCTACTAAATAGGCCCTGATCGATACTTTCCCAAATCCTTTCCATTGTTATTGATGTTGTTAGATATCCAGTATAAAATGGCCTCTGAGCTGTATCTGGTGATTGTTAAATTAAAAAAATGATAGGTTGTGTTAATCTACCTATATGTTGGTGATTAAACAATCCGGGGGGGATAAAAAGACAGAAGAGTTTAATATACGTTTCATTCGATTGTCCGAAGAGTCCAAATTCTGTATGGATGAAGTAGCTTGGTGCTCCAAAGAAGTTATGTACTCAGAATTTACATATGTGAAGATGTCGATGAGAATTCCGTTTGGGACCAAAGAGAGGTTGGCGAAGAGGTGTAACGTTCTTTGCGGAGACAGTCGGGGCGATGTTGAGAACATTGCGTTGATCACTAAAATGTTGAGATTCTATGCTTTCAATGAATTTGTAGATTTGTGATTTGGTTAAAGAAAACATCGTCGAGGAACGAATCCAGACCTTCCTATGTCTAAGTATCTGGAGGAGTGGGGCTATTGAGACAAAGGTTAAATATACACTTCGGGTTCACCTATGAGATGATTTGTATTACTGACTGAATCACTCAGTGCTACTCATATTCTAGATAAAAAACTGTGCGTTCCAGACTTATGTTCGGAACCAAAGCAAGGATTCGAACCCCCGTACCTTCAATAGCAGTTTGATAGTCACCACGCCTAACACGTCACAAGACGATACATTAAATAGCATAATCTCTAAATTAGAAAATATGCAAGTTCAGATGAACACATATTACAACAATCAAAGCATCCCACACACAGTGTCGTTTGCCGACGCCAACCCCCAATTTCCTCCCTCTTCCAAAAGACAGAGATAAGTCTTACAATAGTAAATCAGATCATTTTCATTAGAATATTCATTAGCATAAATATTCTAATTTTCACTGTCTCCTAATCGGGATAGAAACTAGTAAAGAATGCAAGAAAAGAAAAAATTCTTGCTCCGAATGTTGGGTATGTACTCATTCCCATAGCAGTACACAACATGGTTGTGGCGACATTCACAGTCCCTCTCCAAATCGAAGAAATATTTGTGCCATCAATCTAATAACAGACACTTCCAATCCTAATAGTGGCAGCCAGAAACAAAATCTCCATAACGGGAAACAATTCAGAAATTTTCGTTCAAAATTCCCTAGGAAGCATGAGCACCCGCAGGGTACAAGGGAGGGCAATTGCCCCCCCCCTGAGTTTTGGAACCTAAATATGATTTTTGACATGTCTGGTAAACAATATCTGTCAATGAAGAACGGCAATAATAGTCGAATTAGCTTCCTTGGACACATTTAGGACTCTTTAAATATACCAATATTATAAAATTTCAATTTCCAACACACAGGTTTGCCATTTTAAAATAAATTTTCGAATCTGAATGTTAGTTGCGACAAATTTGTCGCAAAAGCGTGAAATAGTAACGTGCATAATGTAGTTTTAGAAGTTAGTTTCCTTAGTTAAAATGCCTGTTTCTTGATTAGCAACATTGAAATGTATTAGTAGCAAAGCGGAATTGTAAAGAAAAATAAGTTGCAGAAGAGAGTATCTTGATTATGTGAAGCTGTATAGCTAACTATTCCAGCATGAATATTCGACTTTTTTTTAAAAAAAAGCAAAAGACCATTGAGGAAGATAGAGAACAACAGTTGATTGTGACCCAAGACGTAACAGAAGAAAATGTGGCTGACAATTGTAGTTCGTTTTCCGGGGTTCCATGTCATCCTTGTACCAGTGATAGTGTAACAGGCAAAGGTACCGTTAAGCATGTTGCAACTAAATCAAACGGTGGAAGTGTAATGGAACTGAATCTATGATACTGGAAATATGTTGGACAATATCATTCCATATTAGATGAACTCAAAGTGAAACTATTACGTGATCCGTGGATACCCCCCCCCCCTACGTTATATAATTTCAAAGCAGATATACAATCTGGAAATCGTTCATTCAGGCATAAGTGGTTAGAAGAAAGTCCATTTAGCAATTGGTTAGCATATTCAGCTGGTGTGGGTTTTGTCGTATATGTGTAGTGTTTAGAGCAGTGGTTCACCGTGGTTACCAATTACAAGGATTTTCATTATAGCTGTAAAGAACATGCCAACTCAACTTGGCACAAAGAACCAACAGCAAGCGCAACAAGTTTTCTTAGCATTGTCGATGGGAAACAGGAAAGTGTGGTTGAACGCAACTTCGGGATAAAATAAAAGCTAACAGAGAGAAGTTTCTTCCAATTGTATCCGGTATTTTGTTCTGTGCAGCTCATGACCTCCCTCTTCTTGGAAAACAGTCTCACTTTGGTAGTGTATTTAATTATCTTCTTGAAGAACAACTTAGCAATTTTGCTACAGGAAATGTAAAATACGTTTCACATCGGATACAAAATGGCATAATTTCAATTGTTGGATAAATTTCAAAAGAAGAAATAGTAAGTGAAGCAATTCTATCGAAAGCGTTTTCTATAATAGCAGATGAAACGATGGATATATCTGGTACCGACCAGTTTTCAATCAGAATACGTTTTTTGTAGACACCTCAAGAATTAAGCCGATTATAAAAGAAGAATTTTTGGGATTTGCTGCCCTTGGTGATCTTCGCGTTGAAGCAATTGCTGGAACTATTGTTAACTACTTAATTGAAGTCGGCCTCGATTTGTCAAACTTAATTAGTACGGCAGGATGTCTTAAACAATAAGTGGAGGAACATCCATATACCACTATAGTTCACAAAACGTAGTTCCAAATTCCAATACTAGATGGCGCGTCGAGCGTTTGGTCTGGAAGGAAGAGCGGGTTTCTCCTTTCTCGTTTCGGAGGGTGGTGTTTTTATAGTGACTAACTAGCTATTTAATTTTTCTTTTGTTTAATTTTTTTAATTGGGTGTTTGGTGGTGGTGGTAAAATATTAAATAGTTTAATTGACAAGATGCCGAGTTGTTTTGTGCCAGGCTGCAAATCTGAATACCGTAAAGGAGATGGTAGACATTTGTTTAGGTCTTCCAAATCTTCTTTAGAGGAATGGAACAAAAAAAAATCCCTCGAATTGACCGAGTGCTGACCCTGACTGACCGTGTGTGCGATTTATATTTTAGCGAGATGTTGGTGAAAGTGGATACTTTTACAATAAATGGAAAAAATGTGAAATCAGTTCGCGGAAAATGGAAATTAACTGAGAATGCAGTGCCGCATAAATTTCCGGGTATTTCAAGCTACCTCAGTTTCGAAGTCGGAAAAGGAAAGCGCCCAAACCTCGTTGCTCCCCTAAGAAGAAGAAAGTGTGACAACTGCTCGAGCAGAGGACAATTTTCACCAGACGAAATCCGTGGATGAAACCCCGCAATCCATTAACAACAGCAAATCTTGGGTTTCAATTACCGGTATCGACTTATCAAAAGAAGTAACGCGATTACGAAAGGATGTGAATCGACTTAAACGTTTGCTCGCAGCAAACAAGAAGAAGCAACGTGAATATCGCAAACAGATAGTAAAATTGAAATCTATCGTTTGTAAATATAAGATTCAAAAGCTAAGTGAAAAACAAGAACTTGTGATTCGCACGATGACTAAGAAAAGTGAGGCAAGTTCACGAGGCATGCGATACGAACCAGAGTTTATTCTGGGGAGTTTATTATTGATAATCAAGTCTACGAAGGGTTATGAGCATTGTGTCAAACATGAATTGTTGCCTTTGTCATCAGTTTATCTTTTAAGAAAATTATCGCGGGGACTGAAATGTGATTATGGTTTAACCCTCATGCTTGACAAGCAATTTTAGAAAACATGGAGGACAGTGATGACAATCATCGGAACTCTGTGTTAATATTTGATGAAGTCAAGTTGAGAGAAGATGTAAGGTAAAGCGAGGCATTAAGGACCGCGTGATAAATTGTCGTAAAATCCGGCACGAAATGCGAAGCGGAAAGCGCACTAAGCTTATGGACGCTCAGTAATGCCCTTTTGTTTTTGCAAGTCGTACAGTATTTGACACACAGATGTCGTACAAGCTTCCGAGATAAGACCGGGAAACGGATTCAGTCAAAACGCGGACGTGCGAAAACGCCATAAAAAGTTCTTACGGTGTTGTACGAAGCTGCAGAAAAACTTGCAGAAGTATTGATTTGGAGCAGAAAGTGCAAAGAAGGTAAGTAACCATGAAAACAAAAATGGTAAAATAGTTCGACTGACTATAGTAGTATTAAACAAGTGTGTCTTTATGGAAATCAGTAATGAAATGAGAGGAACTTTGGTAGCAATATTTGAGGGGTTTGTGAGGGGCAAGAGAATTTACTTAGAAATATCATATTGCTTGTATGCAAAAACCAAAAATATTTCCAAGAATGTGAAAACTGTTTCTGTAGAATATGTAGGTGTATGCATTTAGGTAAAACTAAAGAAGTTATTAGTAGTATGACAAATAAATAGTTGTGAGTCCTTAATACCCCAAATAGTGGTCCTTAAGACTCCAAAATACAAAAAGGAGCAGTTCTATATTGCAATAGTCATAATGTGAAATGACGCATGTGTCCCTAAAAGTTAATGGACAGATGTTAAAAATACATAAGCACAGAATATGACAGAAATAGGTTTTTATTTTCATATGTTTTGCACTGCTTTTGCAACTATACTATGTGTGCCTAATTATCCCCTTTTCTCTTTCTCGTAGGAAATGGTTCGCCATTACAAAAGAAGGGCCCAGGGAGAAAAAATTACGCCACCCAAGAAGATGATGCCATGGAACAAGCATTTGATGCTGTAACAAATGGCAGATTGGGTATCCGAGCAGCAGCACGGACCTACAAGGTGAGTAAAACGTCACTACTACGGAGATTACACACTACGTGTCCACTAAAAGCGCGTCCTGGAACGGTTACTGCATTAACATCTGAGGAAGAATCACAATTAGAGAAGTCCTTGATTCTATTTGCCGAGTGGGGTTTTGGAATAAACAAACAAGATTTGTGTAAAGTGTAACCATATGGTCTAGTTCATTGAATATTAATAAAGAAAAATTTTAATTTTTTTTAGTGAACCTCGTATAAAAGAGTTCTCAAGAATTTTTCTCTCAGCCAACAAACGAATATGCATATATATGTGTGCGTCGCGTCTGCGACGGAGATCTGGGTGATCCTTTCGTCTCCCCAAATAAGGTGCTAAAATTCAGCTCAGAAAGCAAACGTCGTCTCTAAAAATTCCTGCCTATGGGTTGTCATAGCTATTTTTAACTTTGACATCACCAGACGGCATCGTGAGTCGATCCGTTGCGTAGCAACGCGAGGAGACGGGGAGAAAAACTAGTTAGTCTGACAAGTGTTCTGGGTGTAACAACAGCGAGATACAATGGAAGCTGTGTTGGTGCGACTAAAAACATAACATTTTGCTAAACAGGGTATTAATACGTTAAAAGAACATCAATCACAACGAAAATGTAGTAGAGAAGATAATTTGAAATCTCAAAGTATTTATATGTGATAATTAATATTAAAGTCGTCTTAGCAATGAGAAGCAACGGAGCAGTAAAAAGCAGCCTGCCCATCGCAAAGAAGACGAAAAGGATGGAGAGAGAATACAACCCGTAACCTTCAGGACATTCCCCCTGGAATCACCAAAATGATTTTCCTTCAGCGCCAAAGTGAGTGAATAGTGGCAGTGAAATTATGAAAACCAACAATGTAATGAAATACAACCGGTAACTCGCGGCAACCGTGTCTTCCGCGTTTACAACCATAATAAATGGGCCGAGTATAAAATCTTATTATCATATTCAGTTATCCAAATTAAAGTGCCTTAAAGTAATGTAATATATGTTCGTGAAGTTTAGTGTTGTTAATTAAAGTGAAAAGTGAAATCTTGAGTATCCTTTACAAAATAATTATCATGACATAAATTTACATTTGTTAGTTTTAAGAAATGATCTAACATATTTTCTTTTCAGCACAAATGACCAGCGCCTATGCAACGTAATTTTTACATTATTAAATTGCATCAGCGCTGAGAATATAATTAGAGTTAGCTTTGTGTCGGTTCCCCAAAACGTTCTGGCTCGAACTCTGTTGTCCAGTGGCTATATGGTCGGCTTTGATGGATAATCCAAATTGTCATTAAATTTTAAAAAAGATGTATAAATCGTAAAGAATCAAATCCCGGACCATTATAAATGTCCAAGCCCACCTAGGGATCTGTAGGATACGAACCATATACTGTTGTAAAAGGGGTTTATCCCGACCACGGACAAACAAGAATCGAATCCTAGTACTGTTATAAAATAGCTTTCCCGATCATAAAAAAAGCAAGCATTAAACCCAGGACTGTTATAAAGTGTCTTCCCAAATAGGGACGTACTAGGATCGAACCCAGTACTGTCATAAAAGTAGTTCAAGAATATTGTGTGTCGCAAAAAAGGATGTACCCTTCAAAAGCGGACGACTAGGTTTTGACTGGGTGAATGGGTTTCTTCGCCCTCATCCGAAACTTTCACTGAGAAAGACTGAACAGTGTGGAAGGAATAGACTGCAAGCCACAAACGAAGACGTCATAAAACATTGGTTCGACTTGCTAGAGAATACTCTGGATAAGTATAGTATTAAAGATTGCCCAGAGTACATTTTCAACTATGATGAAAATGGTTTCATGACTGATCCAAAGAGCAGCGTGATAATTGCCAGAAAAGGGGTGAAACAGGTGAATCAAGTTATTGGGAGGAGTGGTCGTGAGCAAATAACTGTCAATGTTTGTGCATCAGCTAGTGGTACTATTCTTCCTCCATAAATAATATACAAAAGCAAACATTTGTATGATAAATGGACCTTGCGAGGGCCTCCCGCAGCGCGATACACAAGCTCTAATGGTTGGATGGGGAAGGAACAATTTATGGATTGGTTTGAGAAATTGTTTTTGCCGTCTACGAGGGATTTATCTCAGAAAACAAGACTACTTAGTTTTGATGAACATTTGTCACACCTTAGCTATGAACTATCTGTCCTTGCAGTTGAACATAATATCCAATTACTACGTCTACCTTCCCATTTGACTCATTTATTACAGCCTTTGGACAAAAGTGTGTTTCGTGGTCTGAAGACGCAATGGCAAAAGAAGTTACGTCTTCACGCTAGAGTCAGCTAGAGGTAAAAAAAAATGTTTCCCAAGCTCTTAGCTGATGTACTGCAAACAGTTTCACCACAGAACGTTCGAAGTGGGTTCGCTGCATGCGGGATATATCCATTCAACTCATTAGTGATAACGGAAGTGGAGTACTCGTCTGCTGAACCATATGCTGGGCAAACATCAACCAATAATCCGTCCGCTATATTTCCTGTTATGTCGTCTGTTGGAACAAACAATAGTTTGTCTTTAGCCTCACCAGCTTCTGGCCGCTCTTCTTCGAGTGTCAGTGATACATCACAACTCTCCGGCTCCCGTACGCTGAAACACTTTTTCTTGTTTTCATTACAGTAACCTTCAACATCCTTCTCGCCGCCACCAGAAAGATCGCAACGAGTGCATCGTTTTCGGTATGGTAAAAGTCTGACATCGGAGGAGGCACTGCAACGACTACGGGAAGATTCTGCAAAGTGTGATAATCGTCCCGCCAAACGTGCAAAGGCAAATAAGCATACACCGTAGTAAGCAACAACATCTCAGGCATCTCAACAGCAGTATTCAGCAACATCTGAATCATCTCAGCACTATGAGGATTCCACTCTATGAGGACGTTTGTGGTCTGTGCCATATGCCCAAGGGATCAGACGAGAAATGGACACAGTGTAACTCCTGTGATACATGGTATCACCTTGAATGTACTGCCTTAACAGGACAGGAGAACCTTGACACACTAATCTACATATGCGAAGGGTGCCAGTAAGGTGCTGTATAGCATTCGTTTCGTGATGGTCTCTATTCCCCTTACTGGTCCTTATTACCCCGACCGTGGGGCTTTTGGGACCATGTATCATAACTTTCAATAATGCTTATTTTTTACTTTGCATTATATTCCTTCTAGTCTGTGTTGTCAAAAATGTAAACCAGAAAATATATATTCTAAAATGAACAACTTCTGTGTTTTTTTAACAGCTCCTGATACTTTTTTTTTCTTCGAAAATATAGATATGGTGGTCCTTATTACCCGGTTTACCTTAAGATACAATTTCAGCCGGTGTACATTTGATGCGTTTATAAATCTGAGGAAATTCACTCCAAGTGAAGATATGGGAGTTCTTGGTGACCATGCGTTAGTATTTTTTATTGTGTCTCTTATGAAAAACTAGGTTCAACCTATTGCTGCCTTCTTGTCAATAAAATTCAATTCCATGTTCCATCCTAGCAAAAATTATTCTGAAAATTATCCTACAATTAGAGAATAATAATGTGAGGGTTGTGGCAGTTACGTGTGATGGGAGTCAGCCAAATAAAAAAGGTTGGAATGAACTGGGTATTTCGTGAAAGACAAGGATTGTGAAAAATTTCATCGTAAACCCATGTAACTCTAGAAAGATTTTTGTTCTGGGGGACATGTCACGAAATTAAATGGATCAGGAATCATTTGCGCAAAATAAATAAAGCCACTTACGATGGACATGATGTAGAATATGTCTGGACCTGAGAAGTAGACTATGCCAAGTCACTTTTTGGTCGAAATTGAGTTACCACCTTTTTCTTACTTACATTAGTACGATGCTTCCAGTGGTAAATTGATCTAGATCCAAAAGCAGCTAGTTTTGGAAGTAGCCAGTTGTAAACTAATCCAAGTCACAGTTTGTGTAAGTGGTAAAGAAAGCTATGTGCACTTAGCTTATCCTCCGATATCAATATTCAGAGACTAATATTCTAAGTCAGACTTGAAATAGTCTACCTTGCAATAACATATATAAATATTTTTTATTTTCAAATAATAATAATCTAAGTCAGACTTGAAATCTTATACCTCTCAAAAATATATGATTATATCTTTTACTTCTGACTTATCATATTTGTGTATTTAAGCATATAGGAGTTAAATTCACTCTCTCTGGAGCGCAACAATCGATTACCATAATAAGCGACAATGTAGCTTCTATAAAAAAAATAAAAACAGCGGGTGCTTAGTCTTTTGTGGTTGTCGAATCGAGCAGACGCACTGCAAAATGGCTGAGAGAAATCGTATGATATTGCAAATGGTTTAGAAACAAGCAATTGAAGATGATAGGGAAGATATTGGTAAGTACTTGTTTATTTTAATTTTAGAAGGAATAAGTAAAGATAGGACGTTTTGGTTTCAGCTCTTTTAATAGATAATAATTAAATCTGACTCATCCATCTGATTTTTAAAAAGAGTTAATCAGAAATAAAAAAATCTGTATTTCCCGAGTTGCTTTCAGAAAAAGTTATTTGGGATTTATTTTTTTTAAACAAAAGGGGATATTATATGCAAAAATACAAGTTTCGTGGTATTCTTTCAGTATGCGCTGGGCAGGGAGGGGATTTTGCCAATACATTACAACGAGACCGATGCAACTCTCGCAAAACGTATCTGGTCCATCCACATTTTTTTTTTTTTTAATTTTTATTTTGAAACGGCGCATATCAGGACTCAGTCTCAGGAAGCGTCGAGAATTAACACGGAATTGGCATATTACTTTTTTCTAATATTGCAACCCTCATTTTAATCATCCCTCATTTTATTTTGATGGGGAAAATACATGAAAACTCACATATTTTTATTCTCATTGCTTATCAAGGAAGTTCTAAGCTAGAACATATGATGTTACTGTGAGAACTTGCGATGCGTGTGTCTAGGTTTTCGGCCAATCTAACTTTATTTCTTTTATGTCATACATAACCCCATAAATGTTTATTTTTTTTGTTGGTTCATAAAGCAGTAAAATCACAAGCTGCTGTCTTTGTATTAATTACTTTTCTGAACCTAATTGGAATACTAAGAGTGTCCTGCCGAATCCATGGAGTCCGCGAAGAACAGTTGAAGAACTCCTGATATGTACTGAACAACAAACAAATTCAAATACAAAAATGTACGAGGCGAGTTCGAAAAGTAAGAATACAAAGACTAGTATTCAATGAAGTGTAAACACGCTAAAACATCTGGATTAATAACTTGGATAAAACACGTAGATTATTCTAATCTTGTTTTCCGAACTCACTTTGTGCATTCGTTTATTTGGATTTGATCGTCATTCAGTCTAGATTGGCGGTTCTTCATCTGTGTTCCGCATGCCCCTTGGACTCGGCAGGACTCAACAAGCCTCCGTTAGATTCCAAAGTTTCGGATACAAAAGCAAACGCTAAGTTACAACCCCTGTAAGCGGACAAGTAATATTTTTGTATGAAATTTTTTTAGACTGACTTTCAGTACCAGCCTTTTGCTTCCCTCTCGCGGCTGTTTCTCTAATATTACAAAATGTTCACTACAAGCGATTTAGTGATTTAATGATACCGTGTTCCTCAGAAGCTGACACTGAAAGCCAGTATAGCCAACTTACACACTAAAACATTACTTGTCCATCTACAGAGATTGTGCCCTTAATGAATATGCTTCTCAGAATATTGTGACTTGCGTTATTGATTTTTTTTTCAATCTTTATCGTTTCAGATGGAACTGGTGTGCCAGGACCTAGTGGCTTAAAGTGTACTCCTACTGCACCAAGCGATGTATGTAGTATGGATGATCTTTTGGATGCTGATGATATTGATGATCCCGACTATGAAGAACCTTCATCAGTTTCAGATTCACCCCTTGAAGAAACTACAAAGACTAAAAAATCAAGGAAAAGACGTAGAGATAAATCTACTTGGAAATCTGAAATTCTCCAAAGGAAGAGAACAGCAGGGGAGGAGTATGTTTCTAGAACAAAGAAAATCGTGGCCGCAAAAAGTGTACGACCTGGTTGTCCTGAAAATTGTCGCCGGCGTTGCTTTCAACTTATCTCTGAGAGTGAAAGGAGACATATTCATAAAAACTTTTGGAATTCAAATGTAATAATCAATCAAAAACGGCAGTTCATAATGTCTTGTGTGGAGAAGGTGCCCATCAAAGTCAGATGGGAAAGAAGTGGCCAAAGGAGTGGTCAAAGGACCACAATCTTTGCTACAGCTTTCGAATCGAAGGTCGAAAAATACAAATTTGTAAACGCTTCTTTTTGACAACACTCGATATTTTTGCCCAGTTTGTGACCACTGCACTGAAAAAACTTCAAGACGGAGGTGTTGTTATGGAAGATAGAAGGGGAAAACATGAGCCTCCAAATAAAATATCTCCAGAATTACATGCACAAGTAATACACCACATTTCAAGATTTCCAACACTTAGTAGTCACTACTCCCGTGAAAAATCAGTATGCAAGTACTTAGGTTCCGAATTAAATTCAGCAAAAATGTACAAACTGTATCGCGAGAAATGTATACAGAATGGTGTACCGGAAGCAAACGTTGTGAAAGACTCTTATTATAGAGCGGTGTTCAATTCAGAATACAACTTATCATTTAAAATTCCCGAAAATGACACTTGCGACACATGTGAGTTTTGCTGTCAGCTTGAAAGAGTATCAAAGTGAAGAAGACAAAAATAAGCTCCAATTCGGTTATGATAATCACTTGGAAGAGGCTAATTAACGATACAATTTGAAATGGGAAGATAAGAACAGAGCAAGAGGCAATTGTAAAGAACGGGTTCTTATGGTTGACTTACAAAAGTGTCTCCTAACACCATTGTTTACAAATTCTGAAAGTTTTTACTTACGGAAATTGTGGACATTCAATTACACTATTTTTGATAGTACTATACAGAAAACTTAACTGTGTTATGTGGGATGAAACAAAGTCTGGGAGGGGTGCCAATGAAATGGCTTCGGGTTTATACAGGTGGGCAAAAATAGAGCTTACCAACAGTGATGTTGAAGTGATAACAGTTTGGTCTGACAATTGCAGTGGACAAAACCGGAATCTTGTGATTGTGTCTTTATACATGTGGTTGCTTCGAAAGTTTCCGAACTTGAAGATTATCAACCACAAGTTTCTTCTAAGAGGTCACACTCACTTGGAAGTGGATTCCAAATATGTTGTGATTGAGAAGGCCAGAAAAGCGCTTCCGCATTTTTCTATAATGACAACATGAGATTGACAGCAACTTGTTAGAAGTTGCAGACACAAACAACCTTTTATAGTTATTAACATGGAGCTTGAAAATTTCA
Organism: Thermobia domestica; assembly: GCF_964235325.1. Taxonomy (NCBI): domain Eukaryota; kingdom Metazoa; phylum Arthropoda; class Insecta; order Zygentoma; family Lepismatidae; genus Thermobia; species Thermobia domestica. The sequence continues at coordinate 144,192,607 of NC_137458.1, read as the reverse complement.
AGAATTTCAAGGCATTGTGTGGACAACGCTCACGTCCTTTGCGTCTTTCTAGAGAAGGTACTAGTAAACAAGATGTATTTATATCAAAAATGGTCCATATGCAAGTACGTCAAGATAGTCGTGGAGTGCTATACTACAAGGAGAACTTCGGTGAAAACTTTTAAAGTGTTGACCTAAACAAATCTACGCGATATGCTGTGTGGCCAGACGAAGTTCCCCAATTAAGTGATTCATTGAAGCCCAGCAGTTCGGCTAAGTACAAGCATATTCAAAGACTTTTAACGTGGGTCCCCATCATTTGGCATGAGTACTACAGAAACCTACCGCATCGTAATGGTGACGGGGACTCAAGTGATAGGGAAACTGAATGATTCTCAGTGTAATCATTGAAATCTGAATTATTTCTATGAGTAAACACCCTGTAAAACAATAATATCATTGTACCACATGCGTGATACATTGAAATTACTACTTTACAATGTTTCTTTCATTTTAAGCAGCAGTTACTACTTTGCGAAAATAAAGTTTTGTGGTAAAATATTACAAGTCATTTTGCACTAATGTATAAAACATTATGGCTAACATTGCAAAGTACAACTTTAGGACACGGAATAAAGCAAAAATGTTTACTTTAAAGACCATGTTAGAAAAGTTATGTATCAGTTTTAAAATGTTCAATAAAAAAATTACGCAATTTAACAAAATAGCATCTTCAAAACAGTTTTTTGCTTCTCCTGCAAAATTAATAAAATGTGACTTATACTACTCTACATCTCAGGTCCAGATGTATACTATGAGAAGCTTTATGACAGAAACAAAGTCCAGCAGTAAAAGAGTAACGCCCCATTTAACTTCGTTTTACATCAATCCGCGAGCTTTTGAAAAAATGAGTGTGAAGTTAGCTGTGCAGCTCCTCAGTAATTCGGTTGCCACAGGCTTAGAATTTTATCGAGAACTTGATGTTCACGGGTTTGAAGGTAGCGAAGGGACACAACAATTTACGCGGAACTTGAACAATCTGTTCGATGCAATGAATGCAAAATTGCCAGTAGAGGGAATTCAGAGAAATGACAGGAAACATTTAATTTTAAAGTCTTTTTGTGAAATTCTGGAAAGTAATGAAAACACATTCGCATCGAAACAGACTTTGGAGTCACTTCGTGTGACAATCAAAAGCACTCTCGACTTGTCAGAATCTCTCTGGGAAGCAGGATACAAATACATCTTGACCGCAAAACTGAATCAAGATCCTGCGGAAAGGCCCTTTAGACTTATCCGAGGTTTAAGCGGTGATGATCATCCTACTTCTATCGACTTCCTTCAATTACATTTACTTCAATCAATATACGTGTCAGTTAAAGGTGTGCTTTCCTCTACAGCCAACTGTGTAGATGAAGTTGACGAGACTCACTTCCTTTACAAAACAAATGCGATCTCTAGCTCGAACAAAAGTCACTTGTAAGACCATCAAGGAGAGTGTAGAGAGCAAAATAAAAGACACTATCACGTTGACAGATTTAGAGCCTGAGTTAAATCCTCTAGATCTGTCAGTGGAAATACAACGAGAGCAAACGATAATATTGTGTATTGCTTGTGCGGAAACGTACTTCATGCAGCAAGTAACAAACTTGTTGATTGCAGCGAGTGTGTGCAATTATTGGAAAGCCATTCACAATTAGACGGTGTTGTTCTCACTGACGTGGAACTTCTGTGCAAATTGCGAGACTTTGGCGGCAATGAACAAAAATATCTGAAGTACCCTTCTCTTGCCTTTTTCGATACCAGGGGTTGATTTGACAGTAGAAAATAAAATACAAAAAGAGAACGCACTATGCGGGATTATATTTTCATACTGTATAGACATGTTGTACGAACTCCCAGCAAACGGAAATTTAGGATGTTCCGAAGATCATGTGCTCTTGTATCTGCCTAAACTGGTTTTTCACTACATAAGAAGCCGTTTCATTTTTCATGCCAAGCAGATTTCAAAGGAATTGAGGTCAAAATCCAGTGCACAAAGCGCGAGGAAAATAAGGAAAGTAGCTTCCCATTAAAGGTAAGTTTACTATTTTAACGCTTTTTTTTTTTTAAGTTGAATTTTCTGTTCAATATTATTTATTGACAGTGTTCACATTAATGGGGGATGGCGGGGAAATCACCCTCTTGTAAAAGTTTATAACCGGCTCGTATCACAGAAATAACATTTCATATCTGGCAGGGATGAGCATTTCCCTCTTATATATACCGAAAAAACACACACCTCCCCTCGTTCGGAAGATTAATTCGAACACTGTTTCTTGATTAGTCTTTTTTCAAATATTTTTCATGTGTATTGTGCTATTTTTTGTTAAAACTTCGATCAAATTAGCGTTCTTTACAAAGTTCAAACCAAACGGAGCTAGCGCCGCTGTGCGGAGAAAACATAGTACTACAACAGTTCCTTCGCTTATTGTTTAAGACGCCCTGGTCAGAGTTTTGACGGACGAAGCACAATGGCAGGCAAAGAACGTGGTGTAAAAAAGTATATTAAATATCTGTACCCAAAAGCATTGCACTTTCACTCTTAGAGTTACAGACTAAATTTGGTCATCAACGATCTAAACAAACTTACGGTAATTCACAACACTATGGGGACTGTTAAAGAGGTTATCAATTTTTTCAGCGATAGTGTGCAAGAGAAAATTGGTACCAATATTCTGCTTTTCTGTGAAGTACGGTGGGTGCCGAAATACAAAGTATCCTTATTTTTTATTTATTATTATTATTATTATTATTATTATTATTATTATTATTATTATTATTATTATTATTATTATTATTATTATTATTATTATTATTTTCGAAAACTTCGCTCTCAGTAAATGCGCTACAAACATTAGCTTCAGATACTGATACCAACGCAAAAATACGTCACCATGCAGATACATTGCTGAACTCTGTGTTAACATAATCTTTTCTAGTTTGCTTACATGTTATTGAAAAATACAGCTCTATGTTTGAATCTGTTACTGTTGATCTTCAAGCTGTGTCAATGGAGCTACATAAAGTGGCAGGTCATACTGAAGAACTTTTACTTATCATCAAGTGCCACAGGTCTGAAGCAGCTGAAACGTTTCGGGGAATAATGGCAAAAATGTAAGAAACTGCAGAAAAGCTTGCTTGTGAAATGAAAGTTCCACGACTTATAAGTTAGCAAATACATAAATCAAATCAGAGTTATAGACTGATCTTGAAGAGTGCTTTTGTATATCCATTTTTGTTCCTTGATTCAGTTATTTCTTCATTGCAACAGCGGTTTGCGAAAGAAAATAACGTTGCATTATTACAGCTACGTCCAAACAATATGAAGAAACATTCCGCTCATACATTCAGAACTCTTACAGATGAAATGGGAAACTTTTACGGCATAGAAAACTTCAGTGCGGAAGCTCAGTGTTAGTTTGAAATGTGGTGCAATAGGGATTTAAATGGATCTTACATTTACTTTCTCTCACATCTCCAGGATTTTTTCCCAGCAATTACATGTCTTACTTTGTTAGCAAACACTTGTACAGGTGATTTTTTTTTTTTTTTTTTTTTTTTTTTTTTTGGCCATGCGACGAGTGAAAACGTGGTCGTGATCAACAATGGCCCATCGACAGCTTGTAATCACAGAAAGAAGTGAATTTATTGAGAAGTTTATAACAAAATTCGCCGTAACGGTTCCACGAAGACTGCAGTTTTCATTGAATGTGGACGTCCAAAATTAGTTAGTCAACTTCTCTGCGTTTCGTATATAAACTTGCGCGACTCTGAAGAAAGTGCTGATGAAAACAGCAATGCAAGTTTGAGTGAAGACTCTCAAGATGAAAATTCATCGCCGAAAGTAAAGCAACGTAGACTACAGCAAGAATTTGAAGAAGCATTTGCGTACAAGGTGATAGATTTTCCTCAAGAGCTCCCTGAAAGTTACCTACCAAAGAAGCAGGTAAGTCGAATGAAAACGATTTGTGTATGCAATGTGGAACGTTAGAATAGCAAAGTTAAGACTTGAAACAGCAACTACAAGAAGAGAAATGTGTTGTGGCAGCATTGAAAAAACAGTGCGTATCAGCATCCACTGAGAAGCGTTTGGTCATTATGTATGAACAGTAATATTGCTGTCCAGCATGCAGAGGGCTATGTCTCGTAAAGCAAGTACATGTCAGTCCGTTCGTCATGAACGTTTACATTGCATGTACACAGCAACATTTCCTCCTCAGTACATGCAGTGTACATAAGGCAGGTACACTGCATGTGTTCTATATGTATGCAGTGCATCAGTGCATTGCATGTACATTGGGTCTGTACAGAGGAGTTTTTGTGCCTCAGGAAATGAAATGTACATGTAACATGTACATTGCTTGTGTAGAATACCTGTTCATGGAATGTACATTAAGACTGTTATTGGAATGTGCATCGAACATTGCATATTGTGATATCCTGTACTTCCACTGTTAACGTTGCGTGCACATTGCATGTACAGATGTCAGTAACAGTTCATGTTCATGCGGTATGAACATGCACTATACAGTCCATGTACATCGATTTTTATGCGATTATCATGTGATGTACAGAGTGTTTCCATTAAAAAATCGATTTCTTTTATCTCTGTTTTACATCTGTTAAACACCTGTGAAGCATATGTTTTGCAATTCTGTACATACAATCTACATGTAGAAAACAAATTCCAAAGTATTATAGGCGCCTGTAATACACAGCATGTACAGGTTCCTGTTTCTTTCACCTGGGAACCTATAATTTTCGATGCTCGGAAATATTCATTTAATAGGAAACTGAAGCGTATTGAGATCAAAGACACGCCATTTAGTGTACTGTGTGGGTACTAGATGGCAGAAATATGTTTGAAGTTCCAAAATACTTGCCCTAGATGGAGCAATTTTTCGGTTCCCTCCATTTTTCGGTTAGCTGTTTTCTAGGAGGCAGAGTGGTGGGAAACGAGTGCATATTGACAAGTTCGAAGACTGCTGGTGCTGTATTCTAAATTATAAAGCTGGGTTCTGCGAATACAAAGCTGTGTTTGTGTTAATATCCGTTACATTCAGTGATTTGGTCATATATTTTCAGTTTCTACATCGTAAGAAAGATAAAGGACATGTTTCTAAGAAAACAAGGTATGATTTTGGGACTGAAGTCGCAAGAAATATCGAATAAACAAATCGCAATAAGGTTAGACATTGACCATAAAACACTGAGTAATGCTTTAAAATGTCAAACAGAAACCGGCATGTTAAGCCTACGGCATCAGTGTAGATAATAATAAATAATAAATAATAATAATAATAATAATAAATATTAATAATAATAAATAATAATAATAAAAACCGAGATTATGCAGGGTGATCAAAAGGATTGCGAAGCAAGAGAGAAAATTAAGTGCAAGGCAGGTTGCTGCGAAGATAAAGAAGGACTTAGGTGAGAGTATTTCACACCAAACAGTGTTAAGACGTCTCTCGGGCATGAATATTAAAAGGAAACCGCCGTAAGGAAGCCTCGTTTGATACAGAAGCACATCATGGACAGAAAAAGACTCGTGGATATGCTTGGAAAATGCACAGTTGATGACTGGAAAAGGATAATTTTTTCAGATGAGAAGAAATTCAACGTTTGCGGTAATGATAGTGTGTAAAACTCTGAATGGAGCTAGGAGAAGAGTTAAAACAAGAGGGCACTACAAGTTCAGTGAAAGTGTAATGCTATGGAGAGCAATGTGTTCCAAAGGCGTAAGAAGAATTAAAGTTCGCACAGGTCCAATCGATGGTTTATGATACTGTGGGATACTAAAGAAGGAGCTTTTGAATACGGCTAGGGACCATTTCAGTGGTTTAAAACTTGGACCATTTATTTTTCAAGATGATAATGCATCGTGCCACCGATCTAAGGTTATGCAACAGTGTAAGTCAGAATTAGGTATTCAGAAGTTATGGTGGCCGGATAATTCATCTGATATGAACTCCATAGAAAATTTGTGGGCTATTATGTCTTCCAAATTGAGCAAATATCAGAATTAATGGGTAACAGAACAGAATTAATGGGGGGGGGGGGGAATGTTCATGTTTGGTAGCATGAAATCGAGCCTGGTACATGTGAGAAACTTGTAGCTTGAATGCCAAAAAGAATTCAGGCTCTTAGAAAGCTAATGAACGACACACAAAATATTGAAACACTGTTCATTTGTATGTTAAATAATGTAAACTGGACTGTAAAGCAATAACATGAAGGTATATTGCATAATATGAGTAAACAGAATGTCATGAAAGTCATGAACAAAGATTTTCCAGAAAACATACGGATGGGGATATTTTTTTGGACCGAACTGTACTACTTTCTAACAATGGCATTCTTATACAGCAAACTACCTTATGCGTTCAGAATGATGTAATCCCAAGACACCTCGTATTACATCACGCTTTGCTAATCAATGATAACTTAGTTTCACTACTAACTGACCGTACTTTGAACTTTCAATTAAAGTTCAGTAAGTTACCTCTTAATTATAGTACACCTATCTCCCCTATACAACCTATATATACTACATTTTAAACCCTTTCTTGGTCAACATGGATCCCTCAAGATATTGTAATACCTGTTCAAACTATCCTAACTTCATTCCAGGCACTATGCCATTTGTAATACTATTTGCATTATTATTCTCTTTCGACGAATAGAAGCTCTAACCCCGAGACATTTATCTATGTTCCGGAAACCATTCCTTTGCATGACTCTAATTAATGGTTATTTTTTTCTTTCCAGCCTATACACTCTCACTATTTTCCTTTCTTTGCCCCAGCCAACCTATGGCTTCTCCTATTTTGATATCTCTCTAATGTTGTTACTTCTCTCACAATACTATTAATGATAACAGTAGGCCTAATCTGCTGCAAAAGATAGATTATTTATCGTACTTACAGACGCGTTATACACGATCCCCCTATTTCCAACACCTCTACAAAATCCCACAATATCAACAATTTCACAGATGACAAACCTTCCGCGCCAACCCACACCTCCTAATTCACCGTTACCTGTAGCCCACCCTCTCTTTAAGGAATCTACTACCTCCGTATATTGATAATTTTAGTCTGTTGTGTCCCTACTAAAGTTAAAATATTGTATACCTTGTATATATTTTAAAGGGTAGATGCTCCAATAGCATAATAAAATATGGATTAGCTTTATAAATATATATAATTTTGGATAGAATGTAAATCTTCATATACTTATTTATGGGATATAAATATTACGGTAAAACTTATTTTCATTATTATTCTTTGCATCGTTTCATTCTCTCCTCCTCGACCCAGCTAAAGGGAATCTCTTTTGAGACATTATCTTTTTTTTTTTTTTTTTTTACTTGATTTACAACTGTCTCAGTAAAATGATCATGTGGGAGCTTGTCACCGTCCTACAGCTCATTTTTTGCAATTTAAAAGAAACATTGAGAAAAATAGATTTATTCTGAACTTTATTAACCAACCCTCGAATAAACCCAAATGTTCTAGAAACTCGTTGTCATCGCTTTGGAATGTCTGTTCATCTGTGTTAGTAGACTTCCGTTAGATTTCGTAACCATATACGGGCATACGACGCAGAAACAACGACTCTCTTTGTGAACGTTCTCTAACTCCGGAAAATCGGGAAAGTCGCAAAACATTTTACTTCTCTTCAGTGCTCAACGCTGATTTGACTAGTTAAAATGCCCGCACCTCTTTAGCCAAAGAGCGCGAACTTAGTAGTATACGTCATCATCTGAGCGCTCTAACACCCAGAACTTATACACAATAGTTGACTGGACAAAGGGGCAGTCGCCGTGGACCAGTTCAAGAGGAACGTGCTGACGTTCGCTCGCCCGAATTACATTTACCTAAAAGCAGCATTCAGGCTGCCTAGTTTTCTATATACAAAGTGACAGTTCATATTTTTCATAGTGATTTTTCTATAAGTGCACTTATTTGACAATACAGCGGTAACGAACTCCTGGAGCAAAACCTACATTTGCGGATCCTATGGGGAACCATCACTGAAGAAGCAATAAATTAATTTTGGGACCTTAACGCCAAAACCAGTACACATCATCGAACACAGGACAGCGGAGAAGCGACATCGACAGGCTAGCCGAAGAAACACGTGAGTTAATTAACATTTAATGCCACCTCGTCGTCTATTATTAAAATCAAGCCACTAGCGTAAAAACAGTGTTAGATTGTTCATGGGGAATATATTGCAAATGCAAACGTATGTAATATTTGTGCTTTTATAGTAACATTATATTTCTTTTATCGAAAAGTAATGTTGTTATTTGTATAATTAATATCGAATCCTATTGTACTTGTAGCCTAACAAATTTATTTACGTTGTCTACACTTTCGTTTATTGCGTTTCCAGCTACCGCATAACGAAACTGTAGGCATGGGCAAGTGATCGTATACGTCGTGAAGTAGCTGGAAAATAAGAGAAGAAAAGGGCGCAGTATGAGACTGAGAAATTAATCCGAACCACGACGCAAAATAACGATTACACCCGAAATGGCTCAACCGTGACAAGACATACTTTAATCTTCGGATAGAACTGCATTTAATTATTTCAGAGTTCATTTATTAAAATACGAAAATAGTAAACATTTGAACCACGTAGTCACAGATAGCTACTCAGTACAGAATCATGCGTAGATTGTTTTAACTCGTGAAAAGAAAAGAGCAAGAGGAAAGAAAATAAAAAGTAGTGTTTGAAAACAGAAAGTAAATTCAATTACCACAGAAATATTAGTAGCATAATTTGTTTTGTGCGAGATTAAAACGTTTTGTCCATTCGCGAACTTTTATTCCGCTAACTTTTCACAGTACGGAAGCACAGAACAGCTGATTACACATACACACACACATACACACACAGTTGTAGTCACATATGCACCTTTCATGAGTAAAGAGTGAAAAAACGTATCTTGTGTAAGATATTTGGTTATGTTTGTGTAATTTGCTAGTGAAACATCTCATTTAGTGGAAATTTAAAGCAAGTGTTGTGTAATTGAAATTATACGGGTTTTAGAAAAGTGTTTGTTTACATTGTTATTTACTTCAAGTGCTTGTTGCCGCATGTTTTGTATTGTGATTTAGTTACTTGTAAGTTAAGTAAACATGGAGAGTAGTATTACATTAGAACAAATTCAAGCATTATTAGAGAAACAGTCAGAGAAATTAGAGAAACAGTCTGAGAAATTAGAGCATAAAATTGATAGTACTAACGAGCGAATAAAGGAATTGAGAAACGAGTGCATGAAGAATAAGTCAGAACTAGGAAATAAATTTGATTGCAAATTCGACCAATTGCGTACCGGTATTACAACCACCAATAATTCCATTATCGAGGTACATTCTGGACTAATTGATGTGACCAATCAAGTTGAAGCAGGAACTGTTGAGTTTAAAAATAGTGTAGCAAAATGTAGGGAAAGTCTCGTTGAGTTTCATGAATGCATGCAGACGGCACGACTTGAATGCAAAAAAGTGCAAGGCGAAAGTGAAATCGTAAATACTCTTGAATTCGCGCAGGTTCCCATTGCGGAAGATAGATGCCTCATAAGTCAGAGAGTTAGTTCTAGTCAGGAAAAGGAAATACGTAGTGTGGAAGTAGTAGTAAGCAAAAGCTTGGTATGTGTATCCGTAGACAATTGTGATTCTAGTATACTTAGCGTTATTGATTTACCGGCTAGGGATGCCGATGGCTCTCACACAACGAATGGTAGCGTTGGGAATACGCGTACCCATCCTCTCCAAGAAGTCAGGGAAGACTTGAGAGTTGAATTGTTGTTTTTGTGTGAAGATGTAGTTACAGTGTTGTCGTTTTTACGTCGCGGGCAAGTGGTCTTGCGCGACCTAACAGACTCAAATGTGTCTTTGGTACCATACACGGCCAACGTGAATTGCATTTTTATACTGCAGATCCATTCCGACTTTACTAGCTTCGAGTACGGCAGTAAGAGACAACTCCAGATTGATAATTTGAAGTGTAGGCCTATCCAGCGAATTGTGTTTTACGCGCTAAGCGCTTTATTTGTAGATAACTTGTCAGAAACGTTTACGGTAACTGAGCCTAAAAGTAACATTCTTACTCAAGTGCATGCAGATAAAGGGAAATTGTCACCCGTGAAAAAGTTAAAATGTAATACCGAGGTTAAGAATAACAGTGAGATAGTCCACAATAACCAGTTGAATTTTGCTAATTTGGTAGTTTATCCGAATTCGGTCTCAATGCGTATAGATTCTAGTATGGTCACCTTTTATCAAGCTAGTACGTCATCATTGCGAAATTGTCGGAAACGAAGGTTCAAATGTAAATCTACTCGAAAACAGCTGATCGTTCGTGATTATGTTCATGCCCGTCAACTTCAATGTAAAATGTACTCACAGCGCGCACAACTATGTAGTAGGTATGCAGCGAAGAGCAGGGCAAAAGTAAAACAAAAGCGTTCCCAAAAACGAAAGTTAGCACTAAGTAATCGTGGGAGAAAGAAATTTAAGCGTAGATCGAAGTTAGTGGCATATCAACAAACTCGTAAGAAAGCCAAGACGCGAAAAAGGTGCATGTCGACTCCGAAGAATGCTAAAAGGCGCAAGTGTAAATACGTACGAGTCTCGTGCAGCAAGTTACATGGTAAATACAATAGTAGTAAGTGTAAACTTAAAAGAAAAGTTGTGCATGATCCTAAATTTAAGCGCCGTAAACGAAAACGCGTTACTATGTGGAAGTTCAATAGGTGCGATGCAAAAAGGAGAAAATTCCCGCGAATTATAAAAGGTAATTGGAAAAGTACTCGTAAGCGTATGAAATTGCAGGCGTATAAGTGTAATCGACATCGGTGGAAAATTAAAATTCTAGTGCGACCTAAGCGCGAACTTTGCCCGAATTTAGACTAAATCCCGGAAAAGACGTAAAACTAAATACCGAATTTGATTCGTCAGTTTTTATAAGAAATGAAAATAAAGATTGTTATTTCTTTTATTTTAATTATTTCCCACCGAATCTCGAAAGTTAGGAATTTCTTTTTCAGCTTCAAGTGTGTGCACACTGTCACCGACGCGCCCAGCCAGAGGAACCACCAGTATCCATTCATAATCAGGTACGTTCATTTAAATCTCATGTTTTATTCTTTCTTTACAGTTTTTGGAGATGGAAAGATGAAAGGAAAACCGGAGGAAGGACAGTATTGGAAATTTTAAATAGGTAATCAATTTAGATCGCGATCTCGGACTTTGAAAATTTTAACAAGATCCCATCACCTTTGAAAACTTTGATTATCCCGTTTCAGATACAGAATTTCTGTATTGAATTTTGTTAGGATGTTTATGTTTTGTATGTTTTATTCTTTTTCAGGTGCCTCCAGTCTTGGGAACCAAATGTCATTAATAAAATTTTACTATTTTATTTTTTTTGAGTTTTATTCATTTACCTTGTATGATTATATGAACATTTAGTTGTCCCCATACCATTAGGCATTTAGAGAAATGATAGGCAATTAGAGATATTTTAAAATTCAATGAGAGAAATACTAATGAATGTTACAATTAATTATGAAATTTGGATTTGAAAAAAAAAAATGTGTGTTCTTCAGTTGATGAATCTTTTCATCCAACTTTGTTATTAAAAGCATGTGTAAAAGCATATTGAATTTGTAATATAAAACTGGTTAGGCGTCGAAATACTGAAAATTAAATAATACTTAGTATGGTTTTGTAAGTAATTGGAAATAATGTTGAATTTAAGAAATCTGTTTACGAATTTATTCACGTACAACGTTCGTTCTGTAAAGTCAGTGGGTATTTGTTACGATACTAATGAAGTTTTGAACTTAATTGAATTTAATCACGAAAACTGTTCTACAAGTTAAGAAGAGGTAAAAGGTTGAAAATTATGATTCAACCCCTAGAGGCGTCACTACTTTCTTTCAAAATTACAGTGACGAAATCGGAGTAGCGTCTGATTGGGCCTCAGCTAGTGTGTGAATTTGGCCTTTAGACACACACACTTCTAAATTCACTTTCGGCTTGTGACATTCTAAATCTATCTATTTAATAACAAGATATCTAGTTTGACGCTTAAAATTTTATATTTTATCAGACATTTATTTTTCATTGACGCAAGAGACACAATAAATTGCATTTTATTTGGAATTTTGGCAAATAACTTTTCTCTTCTTTTCTTCTTGTAGCTCAGTTTTCACGAACTGTTACGCATATTTATAATAACGGTTCGCGGAAACTGAACTACCAATGATCATCGACACAATTTGGTATCGATATATAAAGTGTTTTCTTTTAATTAGGTAGCGATTACCTATAATAAAATTGGTTTATAAAAATGAAAAATATGTATAGATATAGTGATCGCGAAATATTATGGAAATTGAATAATCAAAAGTATTATCAACCTTAAAATTCATTAACGTCGGTAATTTCGAATAAAATTTGATAAGTGTTGTTTTAATTTTGAAAATAAATTTATTCTTGAAAAAAAAAAAAAAAAAAGAGGTTTGCTAAATATTACTTTAAGTTTTGAAACAAATCCATTTTGGAAATAGAACATGCGAATAATAAATCAAGAATGATATTTGTCGGATGTAACGATTAATTCCGGATGTGAAAATTTTCCAATTTCAGTTCTTTTAACTTCTCTTGTATGAAAAGAGTCCGTTGGTTCTCAAGTGAACATTGTATAATTTTCAACCCACTGATTATCATGGTCGGACTTGTAGTATTGACCTTGTTGTCTTGTTTCGTTAAGGTCGTTACAACTCTGTTATTTATTTTTCATTACTCATATGAAAAGAAAAGATAAGCATGACATGTTTGTGCTGGATGCCGATTAGCGTTCCCTTACGCACTCATAATCTTATCAGTCTGCTGGAAAATTGTCATCTTAGGTTGTAAATAATCATAGTTTTAAATGTGTAAGCTAGTATTCTCGATTGTGACTTTAATCTCGGCTATGACTTATTCCCGGATGTGACAATATTACTGATGTTGATACGTGCACTTTGCCAGTAGGCCGCACACTCAGAATCGGTCAGCGCTCTTTTAATGGAAGAACACTTTGTACACCTACTAATTTTGTAGGTATGAGCGGGCCTAGAATAACTAATAGTTATTGAATGGTTAATGAAATTGAGATGCAGGGCTGTAGTATCGAACTTCCCCCCCCCCCCCAGGGTATTCTTCTTGTCCTTTTCATATTTTTTTTCAATACCTTCTGTAGGTCTAGATACTGACAGTCCAATTGGGGTTGGAAAATGTTATTCGATTATGACATAGCTATGATGCGTAAAGCATCTAGCTGGGAGGGACAAGGATTTGGTGCAGGAGCGATTTTTTAAAATCGTCGGGGAATTCAACGACCCCGCACACTCCAGTTATGTGAGAAAATAGTAAGTCGGTGCCTTTTGGTCTTCGGGACCAATTCATCAACCTACATTTTTGTTTAATTAACGACTTACGACCTGAGGTGTCAACCAATGACACTCAGGGTGGCACTATGTAAGGCCTAACCGCCGTTTAACTTATGTATATATTAAAATGTTTTAAAGTTTACTAGTTATGTTATGTAATGCAAATATATAGATTGATATTTTAACTATTTTGCATATTATGATATAATCCGTAAAATGTTAGTATATAGGTGAATTTTGTTTAGTTTTGAACTTCACTAGTTTATGAATAGATTTTGCATATTTAATGAGAAACTGTAATCAGAATTTGAATTTCATTCACATATTGTATTACTTTTATATATATTACGTTCGTATATTCCAATCATTGTTCTGGAAAACAGACATTTAGAAATGAAGAAGTAGCCTTAATGTGGAAAACATATATTAAAAAAAAAAAAGTTTTGTAGTTTTTACAAGTTTATCTATTGCTCAACGACTCACACAAAGGAGAGAACACCTAATTATGTTCCGTTTGTTTTAAATAACCCATACAGGTGAAAAAATTTCATTTAATTCACTTTATTAGAGTTTCATTCACTTCAATATGAGAAAAGTATTGGTTGGAACTTTCGCTACATGGTTCATTTGAATAGAACGATTGTGATTAACGAAGTATTTTGTTGTTTATCCGATTATTTTTGTGTTCGAAAGTTTAAAAGGAGAGAATATCGTTTCGAATCAGCACTTGTCAATAAACTCACACGGTTGTAATGAAAATTTAGATTGAATTTGAAAATTTTTGAGAGTTGAAAATTTGAATAAATAAATAAATAAATAATGGAAAGAAATTGGTTCATTGTACAATTTAATAGTAAGTAATAGATTCCATTACTTATAGTATGTCGAGGCAATCAGGTTTAAATCTATTTGGCACGTTGATATTGATAATGGTCATCGAGCGAACGAAATGATTGTGCGCAAAGTATTTTGAGCTGCATACGTTTGAGTTCAACTGAATGGCAATTGAGCATTACAAATAAGTTAGGGCTATTTTGAGATGCCAAAGGCTGTATAGAGCGGCATCCTTGTATGGATTTATTTTTATTATGTACGCGTATGTTGACGTGATGTCAAAGGCCATTAAAGGGCGACTCACGTTTGGAGGTAGATACTCCTTATTATCTCCCGAATACCTAGCTTGTTCCTAGACGAGTAGGGAATGCCTTTTCTAAGTGTTTAATGCGTTTAGAGGTGGATTGTAAATCCCTCTTATTATGTGATATGTGTTTGCGTTTAATGCCCGTAAAATAGAGTTTTAATATGCCTTTGCCAATAAGATGTTTGTTGAAAATGAGAGTAGAAAATGATTGTATCAGCCAAAAGTTATATGTTCGCCAATGTTATACAAGATCCGTGCACTAGTGTTGATGCCCACATACTTATTGCAATAAATAAATAAGTAAAATAAAAGTTTACGTTTGCTGTGAGCAATGCTGATTAAAAAAAAAAAAAAAAAGTAAGCTGACATGTGATTCTAAATCTATTTGAAACAATTTGATGAATCT
Organism: Thermobia domestica; assembly: GCF_964235325.1. Classification (NCBI taxonomy): domain Eukaryota; kingdom Metazoa; phylum Arthropoda; class Insecta; order Zygentoma; family Lepismatidae; genus Thermobia; species Thermobia domestica. Next base: position 144,177,583 of record NC_137458.1, on the reverse strand, counting down.
CTTGTTTGTTGTTTGAGCAATATGATTACTGAAACTTGATAGCATATTTGATTTAGATTCCTTTAGTATTTTGATGTTTAATAAGTTGAAATACAGTATTTTGAATAATTAGTATGTGAATTATGGTATACTTATTTTACAAATTTTTGTTTTGAAAACTCCTTTGGATTATTAATATTTTGCATTTATGAATATATATATTAGTTAATATAGTTATTTTGATGTTATTTTAGAAAATTTAAGTATCAATTTTGTTGTAAGAAGGTGCATATACACACATTACACTACACAAACTACATATTAGGAATTTCGATATTACCGTTCGTTACGTTGTTAGGCTACATTTTCGAAATCGGTATACATATTTTATTATTGTTTAGTAGTTAAGCATTTTCAATATTAATGTTTACTTGTACATCTATTTGGTTTTGTTTATTTGAATATATTATGTGTTTAGTGAAAAATAATTGAAAGGTATATTAAAGTACATTGAATTATAGTGAGAAACCAATATTTAAAAAAAAAAAAATGAATAAACAAATAAAAGGAACTATAAACTGAAAATATAAATAAATGAAATAATAATGAACAATTTATTAATGGTGGCATAAAGGTGGCTTTATTTAAACAAAAGGTGGCTTTAAAGAACATAATAGGTGGCTTTAACAAAGGTGGCTTGTCGTCATACAGGGTGAACAACCTCACAGTTAATAAGTGAAGTGCTATATATACAGTGCAGTCCCAATATGTCGAATTTTCATAATGAGTCCCCAACGATTTTCAATTTATATACAGTGTGTCCCATAATATAGTGATCTTCTAATAACACTTCCGTACACTAGTGGAGTGAATTATATACAGTATAGCCCCAATATATCGAGTCGTTATGGTGAACTCTCAGTGACAGTTGATTTATATACAGGACGTTCCCAAAATACACTGACCCTCAAGTGATATTCCAGTATGGACTATTAACCCCTCAACGGCCAGGGTTCTCTTCACAAATTGAAGCAATTTGCTCGGACACTGCTCGGGCCCCAATAGGATGTCACCGTCCTACAGCTCATTTTTTGCAATTTAAAAGAAACATTGAGAAAAATAGATTTATTCTGAACTTTATTAACCAACCCTCGAATAAACCCAAATGTTCTAGAAACTCGTTGTCATCGCTTTGGAATGTCTGTTCATCTGTGTTAGTAGACTTCCGTTAGATTTCGTAACCATATACGGGCATACGACGCAGAAACAACGACTCTCTTTGTGAACGTTCTCTAACTCCGGAAAATCGGGAAAGTCGCAAAACATTTTACTTCTCTTCAGTGCTCAACGCTGATTTGACTAGTTAAAATGCCCGCACCTCTTTAGCCAAAGAGCGCGAACTTAGTAGTATACGTCATCATCTGAGCGCTCTAACACCCAGAACTTATACACAATAGTTGACTGGACAAAGGGGCAGTCGCCGTGGACCAGTTCAAGAGGAACGTGCTGACGTTCGCTCGCCCGAATTACATTTACCTAAAAGCAGCATTCAGGCTGCCTAGTTTTCTATATACAAAGTGACAGTTCATATTTTTCATAGTGATTTTTCTATAAGTGCACTTATTTGACAATACAGCGGTAACGAACTCCTGGAGCAAAACCTACATTTGCGGATCCTATGGGGAACCATCACTGAAGAAGCAATAAATTAATTTTGGGACCTTAACGCCAAAACCAGTACACATCATCGAACACAGGACAGCGGAGAAGCGACATCGACAGGCTAGCCGAAGAAACACGTGAGTTAATTAACATTTAATGCCACCTCGTCGTCTATTATTAAAATCAAGCCACTAGCGTAAAAACAGTGTTAGATTGTTCATGGGGAATATATTGCAAATGCAAACGTATGTAATATTTGTGCTTTTATAGTAACATTATATTTCTTTTATCGAAAAGTAATTTTGTTATTTGTATAATTAATATCGAATCCTATTGTACTTGTAGCCTAACAAATTTATTTACGTTGTCTACACTTTCGTTTATTGCGTTTCCAGCTACCGCATAACGAAACTGTAGGCATGGGCAAGTGATCGTATACGTCGTGAAGTAGCTGGAAAATAAGAGAAGAAAAGGGCGCAGTATGAGACTGAGAAATTAATCCGAACCACGACGCAAAATAACGATTACAAGCTTTTCTATTGGTAATACAGATCACGAGTCTATGAACTAATTATAACTGGCATGAATAAATAAGACCCTTTTCTTAACCGTTTACGACACACCTTCATAATCATATCGTAACTACCTATACATCCAAGATACGTCACTAATCACAAGCAGAAGGACTTCTACAAGTAACCTCCAGACGACGATTCAAGGAAGACGTTTTTAGAATCCTGCTGATCCAGAGCTGTCCATGAAGACCTGCCTGTAATTATTGGAGTCATTACCCAAGCTGTATTTCAAGACTAAGTTAGAATCCAGTTTAGTTCTCCAGCCGTAGTCAACATCTACAGGAAATGTTGCATTACAGACTTCTGAACTGATACTATCCAAGGCTAACAAAAGTGCTCCCCAACATACTTTACGATATTGTACAGTGCCAGCCAACAGACTGTGTGTTTTTTAGAGTGCTTTGCAGTATATCTCACAGCTTTTAAGTCCACAGCTTTCATCTAAATCCTGTTCGGCCTAAGCTCTAAACTGCGACAAACAAAGCTACGTGAAACTAAATCTCACTGATTTACTGTTGGCCTACCGACGCCTGTACTCCTCCGCATAATAGTTCATATGATTTGATTATTACTTTTACTATGAAGCTCCATATAAAACTGCTACATTATTATAAATGACAAAAATATAATACGGATTATCTAATAATACTGCAATCGAGTGTGGTTAATGAAACAATAGAAATAAACACTAAGCATGCGCAGTAATTATGGTACCAATTCAACTCTGGAGGCGTGTTCTGCTTTTAAGTCTGAAAGATTGCTGACATGAACCCCGGTTCCGCAAGTGTTGTGGTGAAACACCAACAAGGAAACCTTTACACAGTGGTGAAATGCAGATAGTGCTAAATGTGTTTAACAAGTTCAGTAAAAAGTATCCTGAGTTAGCTGTGAAAAATTTATACGACCTTACGTCGGAATTTACGGGAGTATCTTGGTGGAGTGTTCAAAGTGCGCGGAAAGAAAAACGCTAAACGGGTACTTTAGTAACACCAGGAAAGAAAAGAAAACGTGCTAGGTCTGTGTTAGATCAGTGTGACGATTCTGTAAAAAAAATGCATAGGTTTTTCTTCACTGACGAACCCCAACATTAGAAAAAATTCTTGAAACAGTAAACAGTGAATCAGATCTGTCTAACTTGAAAAGAAAAAGTTTGTATCAAATTTTAATCGATATCAGCTTCGAATTTGTGAAGAGAAGTAATAAAAATATTATTATTGAAAGAGACGATATTGCATTGTGGCTAAGGAATTATCTTTGCGAAGAGCGTCGCTACAGGGAAGAGGGGTATAACTTTTATTACGTAGATGAAACTTGGGTAAATGAAGGGTACACTAGTAAAAAAAAAAAAAAAAAAAAAAAAAAAAAAAAAAAAAAAGTGTAAGCAGACTCAATGGTTACGTCAGCAAAGAAGTTATATATATATATATCAGGACAAAGTATAGGGCTCCAAAATCCCACAGATAAGGACATACGATTAATACTTGTACACATCGGAAGTGATGATGATTTTGTTGACGGTGGTATGCTTCTGTTTGAGTTTAAAAAGACAGGGGACTACCACGAAGAGATGGATGGTGATGTCTTCAAAAAATTGTTTGAAATGATACTCCGAAAATTGCATCCTGGGAATATTATAATAATGGATAACCCACCGTATCACAGTGTGTAACTTCAAAGATTTCCAACGAAGGTCTGATGAAAACAAGAGATAGTATCCTGGTTGGAAAAGGCTTAATTGCTCCAAACAGCTAGTACTGCTCAAAATAACATTTAAAAATATGTTATAGATGACCTTGCTGAAGAGGCAGGTCACGTCGTAGTTTGTTTGCCTCCATATCACTACAATCTAAACCCTATTGAGCTATATAAGTCAAAGGGTTTCGTAGCCAGGCACAACAAAACATTTAAGTTACGTGATTTAGATCTCTCGTTGAGTCTGCCGTGCCTTGAATTACTCTAGCAGACTGGACAAAGTGCATTCAGCACGTAATAAAACAAGAAAAGAAAATGTGGGACTTCGATGACCAAGTGGACGCTGTTGTCGACAGCTTCGTCATCAACACAACTGATAACTCCAGTTCTGAGACTGAAAGTGATTCTGATTTAGAGAAAATTGAATTTCTGCAAGACGAGGACGACAATTAAATTGGTGAGTACAAAACTCGTGACGTTTAATGGTTATTATTATATTTCAAACACAATGTAATTTATTTGTTTGTAAATGCTATATACGAACAATTCAACTTCTTTTTTTTTTCAATATCCCTTCATAGTCATGTGACTTAAAGTGGATGCTTTCTGCGTGCATGGTCCTGGGTTCTACTTTGGTGGGAATATATATATGCAACTTGAGGAGTGACTCGGATCACACTTTAAACAGTAGGCCCTGTCTTATATACGCTCAATGCTGGAAAAAGACATGAAACAACAATCAATCAATCAATCAATCAATCAATCAATAAATAATAATAATAATAATAATAATAATAATAATAATAATAATAATAATAATAATAATAATAATAATAATAATTGCTTCTCGGCCTTTGGCCCCGTGGTTGCTCATTTTCTTTAAGGTCTTCCTTTCTTTTCTGGCCAATTTCCATCTATAAGGGACTGTCCCTGCCTCCTCGTGGTTGGGCTGGTAACACTGGGCAGTAAGTCGGCCTTCCAACCTTTATGGTGGGAAGTGTGTAGCAGAAGGGCTTCCAGTGGCTAAAAGGGAACTACTATCTTTTCTCTATTTACATCTCACTTTGTAGGCTGGGTCGTGTGGTCTTCTTTTTTAGATCCTAATGCAGGTCGAGAAGTGAATTTTTGTGAATATTGTGTAACTTTGTGTAATTTTGTTCATTTTGTTTAATTTCTTTTAGTTCTCACATTAGGGCCAGTAATGTGTAGAATTGTCTTGTATATATGTATGTGAATATATAACCTATTCAATAGACAATATATTATGGCTCCTACTGGCGAGAATTGTCCTTTTTGTAGTCAGCCCATTTATGGTAGACAAAAGTCCATCAAATGTAATACTTGCTTAATAAAGTGTCATTTTGTATGCGTTGAATCATATTCGAAAATGGACAGTAGTTCCATTCAGCTATCTGAATTTTTATGTAATAATTGTATACAGGGCGAAAGGGTTTCTGAAATATCTCATAAAGATGGTAACTTTGGAGATTTTGAAAAGTCAAATTTTGAAGATTCTCTGGAGAAAATTTTTGAAAATAAACTGAATGATTTGAAGAGAATATTTCTAAGGGAACTTGAAAGTTTGAAAAAGGAAATAGTACAATTAAAGTCTCAAAATAAAAAACTTAATGAATTACTTGTGAATAAATCCTGTAATTGTTTGAGGAATGTATCAGTTGAACCTTCTCGTAAAAATCCTAAGGTTGTAGATATAAGTGATCCTGGTCATTTCCCAGAATTAACTAGAAATGAGAATATACAATTTGTAGACTCTAATCAGGAAGAAGTTGAGTTTGATGCGAACAAAGATCAATGGGTTCAAGTTATTTCACGTAATAAAAGGAGATTAGAGAACAAAAGATCAAGAGAGACAGATAATAGAGGGAATTTCAGTACTGGCTTACATAAAAATCAACGTAAGTTGACTTCTGGTAGTGGTTCTGATAAAATTGATTTGGTTGCTAAAAGTAGAAAAAGGGCATTATTTGTTACTAGATTTGATCCATCAGTAAAAGAAAGTGATGTTGAGTCTATTGCGAGTGATAGAAATGTAACCTATGTCAAATGTACTAGATTAAAAACTAAGTACAATACTTATGCTTCTTTTCATGTTGAAGTGTTTGAATCTGACTTTGGGATTATTAATGATCCTATGATTTGGCCCAGTGGCATATTAATTGGTCCATTTTATGGCAAACTTTTAACAACTAATTCTGAAAATCAAATTAATAATGTTAATAACAATAATTAGTTTAATATGGAAGTCCATATTTTGTATCAAAATGTTCGAGGACTTAGAACAAAAAGTAATATATTTTTTCTTCTGTTGCCGACTGTTCTTTTGATATTATTGCTGTAACTGAGTCATGGTTTAATTATAAACAGCATCTGATGATTATTTTCCTGAAACTTATAAATGTTTTCGCTCCGATAGGAATTATATTACTGATCAGTGTAGCAGAGGTGGTGGTGTTTTGCTAGCAGTTAAAACAAATATAAATTGTCAAATTATATTGTTTCCAAAGTGAACTTTTTGAACTATGAATTAGTGATTTTAATATATCCAAAGTTGACTGGACGAATAGACATCTTTCAAATGATATAAACTATTATTCTAAAACCAAGGCTAAAATTCTATTTAATTTTTTAGATGATATGAATTTGAACGTTGTTTCAGGGACATCTGGTCTTGATTTAATTTTGTACAACACTTATGTTCAATCTAATAATTCTGTAGTATCTTTGGTTCCGCCTGATCAGTATCACGAACCGATTGAGATTACTGTTAAATTATTATCTCTAATACAGGAGATACCAAGTGATAGCTTTTTGTTATATCAAAAGGGTGATGATCTTTCTTTATATAAAGAAGTCCAAGGGTTTCCCTAGGCCAATATTTTGTTGAATCCAGATATTGATCTTGTTGCTCAAAATATTAATGATCTTACATTGAATGCAATTAGGAATAATGTTCCTTTAGTAACCAAATCAATTTCTAAATATCCGAGATGGTATTCTCGTAATTTAATTTACTTGCTTAAAAAAAAAAAAGAATAATGCTCATAAGAAGTATAAAAGAACCCAATCTCTTCAAGATTATAATGTATTCCCTAAATTTCGTTCTGATTTTAAGAAGCAACTTACTATTGATAAAACTAAATATTATAATAAGATTGAGAATAGTTTAAAAAATAATCCTAAAAGATTTTGGAAGTATACGAATAATAAAATAAATGCTAAAAATGGACATAAGGCAATATTAGTTGACGACGAATTTCTTTCTGATCCTCAACTGATATCTGAAGCTATGGCCAAACAATTTGTAGCTGTTTATCACAAAGATGATATCAGTGTGAATGATGATAATGTTACTTTCATGGCCAGTCAATTTTGTAGTGATCAAATATTCTTTTCTACTAAACAGGTAATTGATGTTATTAAATCTTTAAATGTTAAAGCTTCTGTAGGTCTTGATCTAATCCCGATTTTTATAATTAAAGGTATATCTGAAATAATTGCACCAATTTTGACATCATTGTTTAATTGGAGTCTAGCATCTCATTTCTATCCTCAATCTATTTCAAGCAACAAAGACTTGGGTGTTATGATGGATTCTAAGTTACTATTTGATCATCATGTTTCTACCATGGTTTCCAAGGCTAGAAGGAATCTGGGACTCATCAAATGGGTTGCTAGAGACTTTAAAGACGTTGCAACATGTAAAATCTTATATTGTGCATATGTTCGATCCCACTTGGAATTTGCTAATTTAATCTGGAACCGTAATTTTACTAGTATCACTCAAGCTCTGGAGTCAGTCCAGATTTCTTTCTTGGCTTGGTTAAAATATAAATTTAAATTATACGATCTGACTAATAGGGAGATTCTTGCTAAACTGGATTTACTTGTTCTTGAAGTTCGGCGTAATTTAAGGCAAATTAAATTTATTCATGATATAATACATGCTAGAGTGAACTTAATTGAATATTTATATATCAAAGTTCCCCTGTATAAGTCTAGGGTTTACCGTTCTATATTATGTAATAGTCAACTAATTGGCTCTCCATTATTTATTTGCGTTGACAACACAAATAAAAAGTCTCTTAAAATTGATTTCTTTGATTCAAATTTTACAATGCTTAGAAGACAGTTCTTGGATTGTTTTGTTTAATAAATATACAAAATTCAACTTTAGTTTGTATATTGTCTGTTGAATTTTCATTGTCTTTCTTTTACCTATATTGTTTATATTTGTCTGTGTGTTTTATTAGTAATTTTTTTCTAATTTGTTTATTTTTTATGTTCAACATATGTAAATTCTTAGTAATACATCCTGCTTAATTTAATATTTACTGAATTGTGGTTATGTTTCTAATTTTATTCTTATAATTTAGTTTGTATCCAACTTGTGTAAAAAATTTTATTTACTTTTTTTTTGTATTTGGTCGTGATGACTTCATGTATTTTTAATTTCTTTTTGTTTTGTTTGTATTTTTCCTGTAACATTTTACTGTATATTATTGTATATATGACCATTATGGCTTTGGCTGTGGTCATTTTCATCTATAATAAATAAATAAATAATAATTATTATTATTATTTTATGTAATAACAAAAATGTGAATGACTTTCCCCTTCCTACTGTTGTTAGAAGTAGTTATTATTATTATTGTTCAACTAGTCCATTTACTTTCTTGATCAAGCCAGACTATCCGTTTGTATTTTGCAAACACTGCAGTTCATACATTTGGCTTGAGTGCCCTCGGTCCTCGGTACAATTGTTTACCAGTGAAATTCAAATAATTTTTTTAATCTTTCAATTTTGTTTTCTTCCTTTTCTGCTGCTGCTCTGAGTATCTGGACAACACGAGACAGCATTGTCAAAATCTATGTGTATAATTTGCTCCTTCTCGTAGGGAGTGGGAGGGCAAGGTTCTAGAACACAGGTCTACCACCCAGAGGCCAAGTTGGATGAATTACGATAAAGTAAACTATTTCAAAGTATTAACTAACCAAAATACCACTTGCATAAAAGGATTTCTTTCAATAATTTGCATTATAAAATCATAGTGAGGGGCAGAGCACCCTACATCCCCTAACTTAATATATTACAATATATATATTATTAGAAGAAATCAATTAATACAAGTGGAATTTAGGATATTAATAATTTCAAATAATTCCTTTTTTATCGAAATTCATCTAACCTGCCATAAATAACAAAAGCAATAAAATATTATATAAATATATTAAAAATTATATTCAAAACACTCTCGTCACTCTCAAGAAAATCTTCAGCCAATCGTTATTCACTTTTCGTACAATTTTCGTTATTCACTTCACATTTTGAGACAAGTGGATGGCTTTTTATTTTTAAATTAAAAGATGGTGAGCCTGGTCTAGAGATCCAGAAATAAAGGCGATGAAAGTCATGTACTGACATCATCCACTAAAAGTTGGCTAGTTGGTCATACACATTCATAGGCTGTATCTTCAGGGAGTTTGTAGTAACTTTCAGTCACTAATACTCTTAATAATAACAGTGGTACCCATTCTCCAAGTGCTTGGGCGCATTCATTCCCCAAATTTACCATTACACCCAAAATAAATGTAAAGGACCTTCCCCCGAGAAAAAGGAAAATAAGGATAAAAGTACCCATACTAATTTACATCCCAAATAATAGGAGGCTATTTAACGTGGCAGCCAGTGCTAATTTCTATCTATACAAAATCAATCTAGATTTCCTTATGCCTCCTTCCACAATTTTTCTCTTTCAGTTAAAAGAGAATGCATTCTTGGCTATGACAATTGATTATTTTAAAAACCCGCCTTGCATACTTCTGAATAATAATAATAATTACAATTATAATGCTATGTTAAATCTATCACAAAAAGTAATAACATTATGTCTTTATTTTTCACTTGTTTTCCTTCCTTTTTTCTTTCTTGTTTCTTCTTCTATCTAATGACATCGGACATCTGGCAACAACCACCAACCATCGTCCTAACAAGGGGTGGGTTGCCCTTTTAGTAGTGGTGTGAGAGAAGGCTCACATGTTTTGGAATTTCCTATAAGATTACTATATTGTGCCGTGATGCTTTGAAAGTTATACAATAATAAATATGTATTTCTCAATGGTCATAACTGAAATTACCAATAAACATGACTAGTTTCCTTCTTGATTTTCCGCATTCCCTTCCGCCTAGCCTGAGACTTCCCAGTTCACCGAACGCCAGACTCATCATTTTACGGCTAAACAAAACTACGGAGGACACATCGACAAGGGGTATACGCCACAAGGTTTGGAAAGGTGCAGGATCGTCGTGAGAAGCACATCGCACCATTGGAGAACGACCAACTCCATGTTTCGAGAATACCATTCTGTAGGTTCATCGCCACAGATTCACTTGAGTTTAACATGACTAGTGGAATGGGGATGAAGAAGAACATCGTTAAAGACGCATCGTGAAGAGAGAACTCGACGCCCCTAGCAGTTCAACAGTATTGAGATCCAATTGTTGGCTGACTCCAGCGTTTCCAGGTTCTTCCAGGGAGTCATTCATCAACCCAGATGACAAGGACGACACCAGTCTCATTGGAATATCAGGCTAGTGCTAAACCTTTGTTTCATAGTTTAAACCTTTCTCTCTCTCACATCTTTCCCACAACTAGTCATTTTCAAAATTGAAACATTTGAATTTTATTTAAATTCAACCATAACTTTTACAGTTAAGTACCGTGTTACGCATCAGTTTCATCCCCAATTGTCACAATCATTTTATGAGTATTTTAGAGATTGTCTTGCGCTACAAACTGATGGCACATCGCGACAAATGGTTTTGTTTTTGGCACAATATTGATGTTTTGTAAGTTATATAATGATAAACCATTTATAATACACTTTTATAACTTATACTTTAAGAAATTTAATGAAACAGAAGGAATTAAATAAATAATTCAGAAAATAAATCGTTGTGGAAGAGGTTAAAAAAAATCTGGACATTTTCAGTTTTTTTTTTTTTTTCGTGGAAAGTGATGTAATAAGGTTAACAGATAAAAACACATTTTTCGATCCCATTTTCCACAAACTGTTAAAGGGTCACTAACAATATTAAAAACCTACTTTTTCGGAATACGTAGTAATACTCCTCAACACATTTCGATGCGTAACCATGTAGTTTCTCTTCTGACAAAGAAATGCTGGAATCTGCCACATAAATGGATTTTGTGAAGCAACACACGCATTTCTTTAAATCCGACTATAATGACATTCCTTACAACCGATGATGATGCCTCAATGATGAGTAACATTTCGTTGGTTAGTATCTTAGCAGTATAGAGGGCTTTATTACGGTACAATAGCTGTATCCTTATGTATTTTAGTTTAAAGGACTACGAGACAGCGGGACAAGCGGGTTACGTAACTTTTGGGGACAAGCGGTTTAACATAGGAAGAAGCAAATTAAGTAATATAATTTTCACTGGAAGAAAACGTTAACTTTATTGTCAATAGGAATAAGAACTACCAGAGCGAGGGCTTAAATAAACTTTGGCGAAACTGAAAGACATGAGGAATCTAAGACGTTTAATTATGTGGGTGTTTTAAAATCTTTTTGAAAATAGAAACTAACCGTTTTATTATGTAAGGACTGTTTTAAGCCCATTTAGTGTATTTTTCTTTTCAACCAGCAGAGAAGTCAAATTAATTTCTGTTATCTACATTTCATTTTAGGTGTAAAGGTGTCAAGTACACGAACTAGTCTTTTGTGGAAATATTTCGATGAATTCTCCCAAGACAAGTCTAAGACAAAGTGCAAAACCTGTAGCGTACTAGTGTCTTGTGGTCGCAAGGACATCAAGACTTTTAATACCACCAATTCGAAAAAACACTTGCAGATGAAGCATCCAGATTTATACCAGCAATTTCCAGAAGATTCGAAAGCAGCAGAAGCAGCAGCGAAATCTGTTCCAACTCTATCGACTTCCACACGCCAGCCATTTTTTCCTCAACAAACAGTGAAAGAACTGTTCGAAAGAAGAAAAGTGTGGGATATCAATGACTCTCGTGCTCGTTGAATATCGTACAAAATTGCGGAAATGATCTGCATTGATTTGCAGCCATTTCCTATCGTAAGTGACGCTGAGTTTCGAAATTTGATTCAAGAACTGCAACTATGCTACAACATGCCAAGTACTTTTCTGAAACAATAATTGGAGACTTTGACAACAGAGTGCGTTCCAAGATAAAAAAATAGGATTAAGGATTCGAATTTCATCAGCTTTACGACGGACATATGGACAGCTAATCACACGGGTTACCCGTGTCTGAGTCTCACTGCACATTACGTGAATAAGTCGATTGAAAGAGCGACTGCAATACTTAACGCTACGTTCTTTCCCGGTAATCACACAAGTGATAATATTTCGCAAAAGATTGACGAAGCACTAGAAAACTGGAATACTGAAACTGATAACACGTTTGTGATAGTGCGTGACAATGCATCCAATATGGTTTCTGGCATACGTTCAAGTAAATTACAAAGCAAAGATATTCCGTGTTTTATACATACTCTATAGTTATGTATTAATGATTCGATTTCATCGCAGAGAGCTATAATTGATATGCTCGGAGTGTGCAGAAATCTAGTCGGTCACTTTCATCATTCCGCCAAAGCCAAAAAGGAAAAAAATGAAATGAAATCTTTGAGTTTTACGTCCCACGGTTATGCCGGTTAGGCTAAAGGAGACGGTGATAATGAGAGATGAGTGAAATGGTGGAATGAAGAAAGTGGGAGGAAACGGGAGAACCCCGAGAAAACCCACGAGCACGGTGTTTGTCCACCACAAAGTTCACTTGGCGGGGGCTGGGATCGAACCCGGGACCCCAAGCACCAGAGGTGAACGCTCTACCACTGAGCCACCGCCCCCCCCAAAAAAAAAGCCAAAAAGGAATTGCGAAGATTAGAACAGTTAGGACTACCAGTACATGAACTAATTCAGGATGTTTCCAGTCGGTGGAATTCGACGTTCTACATGTTGGAGAGAATCAGAAGAAAAACGAGCACTTGTAATGTATTGTGCAAACAATAATATTTCGTGCTCACTTACTCCAAATCAATAGACACTTGCCGAAAAGTTGATGGACCTGCTTTGACCTTTGGATCAAATAATGAGGGAAATGAGTACTCAACATACATGCATTTCCCAAGTTTTTCCATCAATTTTCGTGTTAGAGAAGTATTTACAACAAGAGGAACGTCATTCTGGGATTAAAACAACTAGTGCCGAATTATTGAGTTCAATACAAAGTAGGCTAGCTCAATATAAGGGCAACAAGAATATTCTCATGGCTATGGTTCTCGATCCACGTTATAAGTTTAAATATGTGTCAAGTGAAATTCAAAAGGACGAAACAAAGTTGTGGATTTGTAATGAAATGGAAGCGTTGCAGACACCTCAAAGTTAGTCAGTGGTACGCAATGAACCAAATCTTTCTTCGCAAGAACCTTCTGATTCAGATCCGGATGATCCCACTTCTGCTAAAATGACACATTTTGATATTTGGGACTTGAAGCAAGTTTCAGAAGATACTCAAGTTAAAAAATGCTCCAAAGCTCTCCTAACGGAACTCGACACTTATCTTGCAATGCAGTGCATTCCAAGAAATGATGATCCTCTATCGTGGTGGAAACAATATGCAAATAGTTTTCCTTTACTTGTACAATTTGTGAAGAAATATTTCAGTGCTCCTCCATCTTCAGTTGAAAGTGAACGTCTTTTTAGTATTGGTGGACATTTATATGATAATTTAAGAAGTAGAATGAAACCTGGAACAGCTGAAGCACTTATGTTTCTTCATTGTAATTTGCATTTACTGAATTTCAACTACTAGAAAAGAGTTAGTGCAACACGAGATGTTGCAAATTACTAAATTGTTTTCAAATATTTCGAAACTACTACAAATGAATGAAACTTTTGAAATAGAATTTTTTTGTTTGTATTTTTACTAACTATTTATAAGATTTGAATAGAACATAAAATTTACTTCTTGTTATTCTTTTATGTTACTTTTTCAAAGTCTTACAATTACAATCAAAGTGACTTGTAATATTTTGCATTTACAAAAAATATAATTTTATAATAACATTAATTTCAGGATTGGAAGAAAGTTTTCATTCGGTTTCTCGTATGTCATTTTTTTAATGATACAGTTTTTATGCGAGACGGACGTGTTACCAATTTCCTTGATGTGATGGACAATCCTTTTGTAAAAACTATGAATTCCGACAAGTGAACTGGAGGTTAAGAATTAGTTCATAACAATGCATATAACTGTTGAAAAGTTTCACTGGTTAAAAACAATTAGTTCTAAAGATAATAAATAGTTTTGTCGTTTTCGACTTCGCTTAAATAACCCTTTTTTTTTGTTATAATATACACAGCAACACCTGGTTCATCATGCATAATTTTGTAAACAATAAAAATTTATAACGGAAGTATCCGTTTGTATTATATGTATGTAATAGGGACCTGTAAATAAATGTAAGTATCAAATTACATTATCACTCTAAATAACAATCACGGACTCTTAGAATTAAGTTTACACTATATAAGTATTTGCTGCTTTTTAGTTCATTTTATGTGAGCTGGATTAAATTTATTTTTATTTTATTTATTTTTTTTTTAAGCCGATATGAAATTCTGCTGTTTGCCTTTGTACATCAAATTTTGGCCTTATATCTACTACAATGTTGATCATTTCATTATTCTTAAAATTCCTGACAATATATAAGAAATGTGTCCAAAAGTATCGGGTATCGGTGAAAAAGTGGTATCGCTACATCCCTAATTATCGTTACATTTTCATGAGACTACCACACTTAATTGTACACTGATTCATCCAGTGTACTTTTCAAGCTCTACGTTGTACGATTTAAGGGAAGAAAATAAATTAACAACTCCTAATGTATTTCTTTCGCTGCAAGACCGTTAACTCGAAAAAGTTGGGGAAAGAACGAAATTACGTCTAAAAAAAAAAAAAAAAAAACAACAATCCTTATTAGAGCGACTTTAAAATGTCATCTTAAGGGAAATTATTTCTTGTGTTCCCTTTTGGCATAGCTTTATTTTGCTGGTTGCGCAAGGGATTGATTTTGGTATGTCAATTTCTCTTGTTCTCGATACTCTACTGATTAATACATTATTTCACCCAACTAAGTATAAATGTAGTGCACATATTAGAAGGACAAAATACATCGACATTCAGTTGCGGCTCTTGAGGAAAGTCACACTGGTAAAAAAAAAAAAAATAAATAAATGTTACCGGTACAAACTAGAGAAGAAAGCTTCTTACAGCTGCAAGAATTAATACATAACTTTTAGCGATAACATTTATATTGTTTACCCATGTGACTTTCTTCAAGGGCTGACACTATACATTGTAAGTGGTGCGTAATAATCAATAGGGATTCAAACGTATATTAAGAAATCATTGAGAATCTTTTAGTTTTCTTTGGATTGGGAATTTTAATACTTTCATTACTCGTTGCTCTGAATAACGTACACCTGGAATAAATCTGCCAGGAATTAAATATTTTTTTTAATAGCCTAATATTAACAAAACTTTAAAGGTCATCTAAAAACACTGAGATCAACGAGGACAGGACTGGAGTAAACAACGTGTAAAACTTTAGTGAAAAGAAGGAAGCTTCTCAGCAATATACTTCTTCAGAAGACATGTTGGGATGAGAGTTTCAACCAGCGGCGGCTTTTGAGGAAAGTCACATTGCTTTTGTAAAAGAAAGCTTATCTAATATATTAATTCTTATGTAGAGTTGTTTGAAGAATGCTTCTCTTAGTTTATAATGATATACTGTATATATTACTGGAGCTCATTCGTGGCTAAGCGGTTAGCGTACGCGCCTTTGACGTGGGAGACTCAGGTTCAACTCTCGGCGGGAGCTCATCTGGTTCGGATTTCACGTTAATCAGTAGGTCCCGTTTCATATAGCTTTGCTGCTGGAAGGGACGTTAAACTCAAAATCAACTCAACTCAATATACTATTGACGTGACTTCCTTACTGGTTTCAACAGAAATCTGATATTTGTTGACAAACAACATTTTGTGTAACACATATTAATATATTATTATTAAAAAGGAAGTTTTTGTTCCAATTTTCTAGTCTTAATATCCTGTTTGTAATAATATCTGTTAGTGTGAAATTAAATATACGAAGTAATGATGTCTGGAAATTAAATAATATGAAGTAATGATGTCAATATTTTAGAGAACACTAAGGTATGTTCATTTTGTTATTTTTATCTTCTATGTATTCGATATTAAGATCTGTAACTATGGTTTTGTCCATAAATGGTCAGCCTCTTACAGGACATTATTCAAAAAGAACCATTTCGAAGAAGTCTTAGCTAAAGTACAAGCGAATTTATCTTTGAACACGGAGACATATTTTCTAATGTCAAAGCTTATACACAATGTAAAGGGAAGAATTTACAATCTTTGATTAAGAAACCTGACTCACAAATACCGATTATCACAGAGAATGATAGAATCCCACAGCTTACGATTACTTAGAAAGGGAAGCACTCTTTATACCACAATATTGATGACTGGAGATTGTCAGTTTCACAGCAAATCACCTCCACTGCAATGAAGATATTTTTCATAGAGCTGTAATAACGATGGCGGAGTTCGTGGCGTCACTCTGCTCAAAGCCGTTGCAAAATGCTTCCAGCACACCTCCTTTGCTGACAGATCTTCCTCCAATGCATTCAAAGCTGCTTCATGGCACACTGCTTGTACCTAAGAATAACAAATTAAAAAATTAGTTCCGGAAAAAGTGTTTACAAATATGAACGTCTGTATCAACCAGTTACTAAACTGATACTACTGTCGTTTAATGGGTTGGTAAGTTGGTAGCTCACTATCTGTGAGGAAAAGCAAATAAACGAACTTCAGATGGTACCGAGTACCTTAAGCCTAAGAAACTTTCAGTGGTCAACTTATTTCATTGATCAATGAATTCTTATCAAATTGGTATCATATGGTATTAGGAGTTTAATATTTCAACTACCGATATTGGTATATGGCGCGGCAGCGAATCAAGTGAAATGAATATACCATAAGGAAGTTCAAAAATGTTCATTATACTGATAAAACTTATACAAAATAAAAATAGACTTCTTACAATTTTATATCGACTTACGGCGATTTAACGACAAAGTTAAGAAGATGACTTCTATTTCGCTTTATATACACTATCTGTTTCTTCGGGTAGGTCACACATCACTTACATAGCATTGGTACATGTATTTAAGTACCTCTTCCCGGATCCGATCTTTAACTTCACTGAGAATGTGTCAGACTGACTGTTTAGAAGGCGTGTTCTTTCAAATACTTCCATAGAAAGAAGAAAAAAAATATCATACGCACATTGATCCGGAAATCTGGTTGATCAAGAAATATGTTCGTTCTTTGAGTTAACATGATTTGGAAACAATTCCCTCACAATAGCTATGGAAGCCCTTAACGTGTGGCTCTTAGAATATCGAAGCTAAATCAGGTCAGAGGAAGGTTCTTCTAACATGCTAGCATACCGCTCTAAAGTCAATTTAACTTTATTTCCATCATCGTCCTCAAAAATAGACCTCCAAACATCAAATGATGATATGGCCCACGATACTAATCATCTTCACACGTGAATAGGCTTATCATGAGGACTTTGAGGATCTTTACATGAACAATTACGGAAGTTTTGCCTTTTGATGAAAGCTGAAAGTTGAACGTGAGAATCACCATTCATCAAAAGATCGTATACAGGGTCTGAATTCACATTTATCATGTTCTATAACTCTTGAGAGAGAGCAAGTCTTGCTCATATAGTCATCTACATGCAGTGCGTTCATCGCCTAACATTTGTGGGAGTGATAGTAAAGATCTTTATGTACAATCCTCCTTAGGCTCTGATCAGAAATACCACGTGACATCGCATGTTGACATACTGACAGAGCAGGATTACTCTGTAGAACACCTTTTACTATGACAATAGTGTCCGTCATACTTACATGTTTTCCAATTTCCATATTCTTTACTTCGATGTAGAACTCATTTCCTCAAAATTCTTGATCCATATTTTGACTGCACTGGATCATTACATAGAACACTATGTTTCCGAAATCTACGATGTGTGGTCACGGAATTTCATTGGTTTTGTAATACTTTTTTTTTTTTTTTTTTTTTTTTTTTTTCCAGCGAATGTTTGCTGTGCGTCATTCCACGATTCCATCACAATTAAATGTCAGTAGTGACGTGTAACTTCTGACGCAACAAGTAGTTACATCCAAATCGCTCAATTTACTGCCATACGCTGTATATATTTATATAAATATCATTATTGTTCTTTTGTAATGACTTAATCCACTTTCGAGCAGAAAGCTAAGAAATGATAATAAATATGACATTCAGATCTATCGTCTTGAGCAAATGTACCGTATCTACGAGACTCTAAGACGTACTTTTTTGTCGATTTTTTGCTTTCAAAATCAAAGTACGTCTTAGATTTGAGTTATTAGGCCCGAGAAGATGGAGTTGTGCCAAAAATTGCTAATCCCGTTAGTCACGATTCTGTAAAGAATGTGAATTTTGTGTGTACGAACAGAACGCAGATGCGACATAAAAAACCCTTTAAAACTAGCCCGCAAACCAGTGGCAAATGAAAGGGAATCATTCTTGTGAATTTATAACAGCGGAGATTGTTCCTTCCCCTCCCACATACTGTGGCTGGTATCTTTCTCCGTTTAAAGAGCACAAACAAGTGAGTCACACATACTGGTATAATATGATACCGATTATGAATTGCTACAAAACTGACGCAAGTAAGTGTCGTACTGTAATTACATTAGGAAAAAAAATGTACCAGCAGATGCACATGAATATACCGTAAATTCCAGAGGAAGTTCATTGTTTCTTTATTTTTCTATAACATAGTTTTCCCAATGCAGTGTAGGTTTTTCATTTTCGCCAAGTGTGCGTTTTACATTCGAGGAATTTTTTCAATTTTTCCTTCAAAAGTTGGAGGTGCGTCTTCTATTTGTCTTGGGGGAGGGTCGTCTTAGATTCGCGTAAATACGGTAATTAAAATTATTATTGAAGAGTACTGTCATTTACTTTGTTCTAGTCTAAAATTTTCTGTTGAGTACAACTGCTTCATTACCACTCAATTTTATAAAGCCAAATCAATATCGAATATGATGTGTTAATCCTAAAGTAACTGCTTGGTATCAAACTTTGTGTTCATTCATTACTTACAGGGTACTTAAATAATTATGAATTTCGTACTTCTGAGACAAATTATTTAAATATTTGTCACTGTTCGGCTCTAAAATCTATTGTCTAAGGAACAAATATTATTAATATTCGGGAAAGGAGTGTGAAGACGTGACTGAACGTATTTAATTCGTTTTCTTCGACTGGAGGCGGAACCGCTGTTGGAGAGAAAGTGAGGCATCTTTTCATAAACTTTGCATACAAGGAACGTTATAAGATCTACAATACAGAAATGTATAGCAATTCGTTAGTTACGAATAAAAATATTATTTATACAAAGAATAGAAGGGAAGACATAAATCAGTGTATTTTAATTAATCCAATGTTTGGACTTTTTGTCTGACTCATTAGATTCCAATGCTACCGTAGCCCGTACATGTTTTCCATTATTTAAAGCCCATGTATTATTATAATGTATTAAGATTTTTTTCATTCAAAAATAGATATTAAACTATGTTATGCATGTTGTAGCGTATCTCTATTTTTTTTATTTTGTTAAAAAAAATTGGAATTTTCACCTCTAACAAATTCTAATTTTAAATAATTAGAATTTTTCAAACCATTGGGAAGTGAGTTTTCGGAACTCATAAGATTCGGAAGTTTACGCATGTAAACAGCAGTAATATCAGCATTGTGTTTATTATGTACGAGTATGTTTCATTCTACACCTCTCGAAATGGAACCACTGACGTAATATATATTTTTACGGCAGATATTATTAGTATTACTTACACGTAAGAACACTGCACCTTGCGTTTGTCCTTCGTCTGTGAGTGATGGTATATTGTTATCGAGTGAGCAGTGAAATGTTTATTTAGTAAACTACGTTCTAATTTCTTTCGATATCCAACACATATTTTAAGTTCCTTACTTTAGAAAAAGCATTATTTTAATTAGAACAATTGGATAGTGAAAAAATTGTATCAGAAACTGATACTGTGTGCTTGCCTCTCAAACCGTTAATTGTGTCTGACCAAAAAGACATCGATGACAATGACTTCGGTGGTGTTTCTGTGATGCAAAACACTTCAGATAGTCAACTACCAATGAGACACAGCTGATATGTGGCGAACCAATAAAGAACCCCAGGAAGAAAGTTCACTGAACTGACTTCAGAAGATATAAATACGGATTTAAGATTTGTAAATCCTCTAAAAGCGTACAGAAGTCGCTCACTGGACATAAGAACTATTCTGTAGATGAATTAGTCTACTCTGGTTTTTAAGAAGATAGATGTGAAAGTGATAAGACGTGAATACCGTTCATTCCAGCTTTGGAATTGCATTGCCTTAATTAAAAATAAAATCTGACCAAAGCAAATTATCCCATAATAGTGTTAGTTTCGGCATTATACCATTGCCTTCATCAGACACATGATAAGACTATATCGGTATGTCCAATTAAAGAACACATTACAGAAGCCCAAGCAATTCAGCAGTATCTGAATCGTCAGATCATTTGAGTGAATCCAAACAGGTATATAAATTAGTCTCTCTGGTGTTTACAAAGTAAGATGTGAAAGTGATAAGAGAAAACATATAAATTTTACACAAGGCATCTTGAATTATGGAAAGACGTGTTTGAATCGCATTACATTAGAGAAAGAATCCATCTCTGTACATTTTGCCATGATTAATTAGGATAAACATTGGGCAAATTAATATATATATATCGGTAAGTTTCTGACTCTGCTTTTCACCGAAATAAACAATAAAAATCATTGTTACAAAAAATAACAAAAAAAAAAAAAAAAAGTGTTGGTAACGAAATAAAGATTTGCCAACAAAGACAGTTAGCAACAGAATATCAAACGTGATGGATTTTTAAAAAACGGTGGTGCAGTATTTATATCTGTATATACATATATTTGCAAATAGTTTCTTAAAATTTACTAAAAAATTTACATTCTCCAAAATCTTCAATTTGTATACAAGAACCGTATCAACTGAACTTCTTTGACTAAAATAATAAAACGTGAACACTAAGTTAGTTACAAGTAACATGTACGGAGAAACTGGCCATCAGTGGAAGATTGCAGAATGAGATCGAAACCATAGTCAAGGAAAACGAGGATAGTGCAGTGATTAATCTTGAATACAAGACTTGCTACTCTGTATGTTGAAGATCTACTATTCAATTCATCAAGGGTAAACAGTTAAAGAAAATATATTAAAACTGATACGTTTCAGAGGGTCCACCAGTTATTTCAATATAAAAATACTTCCAACGTACCACACAGTAAAATACAATGCTTTGTATGATAGCTGACGGAAAGAAGTGTTACATCTTCCTCGCAGCGGCCTTGTATTCTTGATAACAGTTGCACAAACAAAGCAATTGAAATATTGAGAATCATAATTCTTCATTCCATGGAACTGCAAGTACTTTATTTTATGTTATTTTATTTTTTTTAACTTTCAAGAAAGAAAAAAAGAAGTTAAAATTAATAAGTAAACAGTTAATATTATACAAAGATGAATCTGGCTGGACAGAAAGGTTTAACAAACACAAGTTTATTAAAGGAATGAACTATAAATGATACTTCACCTATTACTTTATGGATCATCGTATTTTTAAGTAATTGTTGTTTATAGTCGAGTAGAAGTAACTTGTTATTATAGATGAATATATGGGTAAAGACAGTCTTCATGTACGATTTTTGTAACTATAAATACCATATTGTCAGTAACAAAAAATAATTTAATTGTTATTGACATAGTATTTAGAAGTTATGTATTTCTGGATATATACTGCGTCCTCAAGCAAACACTTCATACACAATCTTCTTCACAAAGTTCTATCCCCTTCCCATCGATGCAAATGCATTTTTCTTAAATTATTCAATGCTCGTATAAAAATTTTACTCAGGACTGTGACATTACTTTAACATACAAAGGTATTTGTCAATCTATTTAACAAATGAATTAGCCTGGAATCACATGTTTGCATTTAGCAGATATTTTAAATTTTCACAGCAAGAAAAATAAATTTCTTTATATAAAAAAACATGCTAGTACAGCAGAATTCATTAGCATCTAGCAGGAAAATTATTTCATTAAGCTTTATATTCATCATTAATAAATTTCATTTTTAAAAATTTTGATTTTCGGGAAAGGTAAGGGAGGGGGGGTGAGGATGGCAGTTGGATTATAATTGAATAAATACGGTACTCAATCCCATGATATTTAAACATAACAGTCTCATACAAGTTTCACTGTATTTCTTAAAAGAAGAACTAAACCTATTCTGCACTGAAGACCAATGATATTCTTTTCTTCAAATAATACTTTTAATACTTTATTTTAATTATTTATTTATTTTTCTTAATGTTGAGGAAAATATTTCTTCTTCTTGTTGTTCACTTCAACCATAGGTTGGTGGGCAACATGGAAATTTTAAAACTCTTCTCTCGCTTGGGAGAGCTGTTTTATACTTTGATAAGGCCTCTTCTTCGTAATTGCATCTAGATACGAATTGTAATTCCTTGGTCTTCCTCCTGCCTTTCCTCCTATCAGCACGGTGATCCAATCGGAGTGCCGAATAAGATGGCCAAGCATACTGTTTCTCCTTTTTCCTATTATCTTCATGATCTCTCGTCCTTCATTAGCTTCCTTTAGTACGTCTTCATTCCTTTTCCTTTCGGTCCATGATATGCGCAGCATTCTGCCAACACCACATTTCAAATGCTTCCAGCTTGGATATTTCAGCTTTTCTCAATGTCCATGTCTCTGATCCTTAAAGCGCCACGCTCCATATCAGTGTCTTAATAAATCGTTTACGAACGTCCAGCGACACATTTCTTGATGTTAGTAGTCCTCTTTTCCTATAGAATGCTTGTTTAGCCTGCGCTATTCTGGAACTTACGTTTTTTTCACTTCTTCCGTCCGAGGATATTAGACTTCCTAAACAGGGGAACGTCTTAACGTCTTTGATTTTCTCTCCATGTAGCCATACGTTTGCCTCTTCCTGTCCTGCTCTTGTGCACTTTATCACTTTGGTTTTCTTCTTATTTATCTTCATTTTGCATGCTTTCTCCAGTTGGTCATTCAAGTTTGAAAGTGCTTCCTGCCATTCAAGTTTGAAAGTGCTTCCTGCAAGTCCTCATCGTTCTCCGTTATCAATGCAATGCCATCAGCAAACCTTATTGTGCTGATAACCTGACAATTTACTTTTACGCCTTTCTAGTTTTTCTCAAAGAATTCTTTCATAGCCTCTTCTATATAAACGTTGAACAGGAGAGGTGAAAGTTCACATCCTTGCCTCACTCCTTTACTTATTCTTGCTTCCTTCTGGTCTCTTCCTATAACAGCTGTCTGGTTCCTATAAAGTTGGTATATTATTCTTCTGTCTCTAATCCACTTTTAGATTCTTCAGCGCTTTGCACATGATATTCCAATTTACGTTGTTAAAAGCTTTCTCTATATCTACAAATACTATCACAATTCGTTTGTTTATTTTGATGTGCTGTTCCATAATCAACCGTAGACTCAGTATTGCTTCCCTTGTTCCCCTTTTCCTCCTGAATCCAAACTGGTTCGTTTTGGATTTTCCCTTCTATTCGTTTTGTGATAAGTTTGCACAATATTTTTGATGCATGGGAAAGCAAACTTAATGTTCTGTGTTCTTCGCGTTTCCGTGCGCCTTTCCTCTTCGGGATAGGTATCAATATGCTTTTCTCGAAGTCTCTTGGCACTTTTCCCGAGATGTACATTTCATTGATAAGATTAAATACTTTCTTCTTTGTTGCTATTTTGAGATTCTTAATCACTTCCGTTGATATTTGATCTATTCCTGGGGTTTTACCATGTGGCATTTTCTCCAAAGCATTGTCAAATTCGGACTATAAAATTGATGGTCCTAATCCATTTCCATCGACGTCTTCCTTCTTTATCTCTTCTTCGTTCACTTTGTCTCCTTTGTAGAATTCTTTCAATGTATTTCTTCCATCTTCTTGTTATCTGCTCCTCTTCTATTAGCGTTGTTCCGTCCTTGTCTATGATAATGTCTGTGCCTTTCTTTTTCTCACCGAACTGTTTTCTAACTTTTTTATATGCCATTTCTGCATTGCCTTTGACTATATTTTGCTCAATTTCTTTGCACAAGTTGCTTATCCAGTTTTCTCTGGCCTTCTTTACTTTTCTGTTGATGCGATTTCTGCACCTTCTGTATTCCTCTTCTTTGTTTGTTATCTTGAACTGTCTTCTTTGCCCCATTATTTCCAATATTTTTGCTGTTATCCAGGGTTTATAAATAGGTATAAGCTCTGAATTGAAGAATTATGTTTCATAAATATACTGTGACGATTTAGGTTTGTATATATATCACGATTTCAGCGCACGCTGTCGACAGAATAACAATATATTGCAAAATTTAGCAGTTAAATATTAAAGTAATTTGAAAAAGACAAAGTATAAGATAATACGGAAGAACTTAGTAGTACAATATTGAAATTAATAATAATTTTGGTTTTGAGCTAACGAATAATACTTGTAAAATCGTTTACCTTGGCAACGACTTGTCTAGAACATATAGGATACAATGCATAATACATGACTATTTGGCAAGTATTAGGTTGAACTTCAGTTGGGTTAGCTTACATTAAAAGGGATTAAATAATTGTGCAGCCAATTAGAAACAACTGCGGGCAGATTTTAATATTTTATCATAACTGCTCTTGAGTAAAAGTAGGCGGTTGCAGAACCGTACTTCTAAAGCAGTATTCGCGCCTACTAGTTTTGTTGATGTCTTCGTTTTCATGAAGTATGTATAATATGTACCAATATTGTGAAACTCAGCAATGCTAATAGATTACTACGCATGAGTTTTCATATAACAATCATATAACAGACACAGATCCCAAAACTTTCTCAAGGCTTCACCTTGGAGACAGCATTTAACCTTGTAATCTATGACGAAAATAAAATAAGCATAAGACCTCGAGCCAAAAGACGCACCTGTAACACTATCACTTACAAAACAGATACTCAACAACCAATCCCACAAAATCAGTAAAAAGCCGACTGCGATTAAGTAGCAAATTTTCAATTACTGACACAGGCGAAAAAAAAAAAAAAAGTTCGAGTTAGAAGCAGCGATTTACTTCCAACATACCTATAAAAAAAGCTCAGCTTACCTAGGGAACGGAATGAAGAAAGGATTCTCCAGCGCTTTCAGGTAATGAACATTCCCAGGGTACATCACTAAGGTTGGATTCAAATTTGTATAACAAAGTCAGAACTCATTATAGGGAGTTGAGAGTTGGAAATCAGAAGTCGGGAGACAGAACTAGACAGTGACGTTATAATGTGTACTGATTCGGTACTAAGTAGGCAGTATGTGTATTTCGAGTGTGTGCAGTATGTGCAGTGTACAGACACTTCCCGGATACCATAAACAATGAGTTTTTCTTGTGCAGCACCCAAGTAACAATGAGAAATTGTTAAAGCGTTTATCGAGGCAGTATACACCACTTAACTTAGATCACTTTTCATATGCATTCTGAAAGTGAGTATCATTATTTTGCAGGTGTATTTCTTCATGGTGAAATCTTTATAGTATGGTTATTTACTTCCTGATGAGACCACATATCGTTGACTTTTTATCCAAAGAAAGCACTCAAACTCTAGTTTTCACATCACTTTATGATAATTGGTTGAGGTACATTTCTGTTTCAATCTAATCAAGCCTTGATCTACTTATCTATCATTCAACCCTAAAGATTACTGATAGTCTTTAGAAGACATCGATTAAGTCCTGTTCTAGCTTAAGTCACGTGTGACACATAATATTTTACTGAAGCTTTCATTTGGAATATTATAATATGCCTCCATATTACGAAGTCATTGCAAAAGTCATGGTAACTATTTTTTCTCGAAAATGGTAACGAATAAAAAAGTTCTGAAATATGCAAATGAAAGGATAGTTCATATGGAAACATTAGATGTAGGGAGATGGATGAATACACAAACCAGCATGAAGATATAGCACGAGAAAAAAGACGAAAGAAAAAAAATGTCGTTGCAAACGTGTTTTACTGTCAACTGCAAGAGTACACAATAGTACAGAACAGGAACACGTACTTGTGACATCTTAAAGAGTTCCTCGAAGTAGTCTTTCAAAGAATCCATCACACACTGGCAACGCTATGGAAGACGCCGAATACCCGTGGTTTCAACATGAGCGAATCTTCGGATCTCAAGCGTCATTGCTGCGGCAATTTCCTCACGTGTTCGAAAGCATGTTTAACGCAATGGCTCTTTCAATTGTGGTATGAGGTCATAATCGCAAAGTAGTACGATTGGCGAATATGGTGGATGCTCCAGTATTTCCCATCCCCATCGCGAGAGCAGATTCCGCACACACGCTGTCAAGTTGCCATGGAGAATTAATGCATTGTGTAGACGTTCAGGACGTTTCTCCCGAATAGCCCGTCGTAGGTGTCGTTGCAGGAAAGTGCGACAGTAGTACAGTGCATTAAGAGTTTGTCCATGTGGGACGAAATGGCACATAATCACTCCTTTAATATCATAGGCATTCGACTCCTCTAATACAAGTTTCAAACGAAAAAAAAAAAATCGTCTTTTTTCTCGTGCTATATCTTTATGGTGGTGTGTGTGTTCATCCATCTCCCTATATGTAATGTTTCCATATGAACTAACCTTCCATTTGCATATTTCAGAATTTTTCCATTCGTTACCATTTTCGAGGAAACAAAAAAGTTGCCATGACTTTTGCAATGACCCTCGTATAATACACATTGATGGAACCATAATAGGAAAAGTAGTTAGTGCTAGATGTAAAACGAACTAATGCGACATACTCTTCCAAAGTAAGTTTTATAGTACAATAGAACAAAATGGTATGTTTATACTACTATTCCCATGGAATACCGAATATTATGGCAATATGATGAGAAGTTACCGTATATCTAGAGAGACGGAGAGTTATATACATTTCTTCATAGAATATATTAAAACATTACATTAAAGATGTTTTCTTAAACATGAGACTAACAGAAACTATATCTTACTTCTGCTCCAGAGTATCCACTTGTTTTGGAAACCAAATCTTTAATGGAGACATCATTTCCAACTGGTGTTTTGGAGAACTGAAGGTTGAATATTTCTTCCCTGGTATCAGCGTCAGGAAGAGGAACGTAAATTATACGATCAAGTCGCCCAGGTCGAAGAAGAGCCTATAATTAAAACAGATTCTAATTTCAGAGAGCTTCATTATTTGATCTTCCACAAACCAACCTTCTTTGCTTTAGTCACATTCAAACGTCAGTGGGTACATTATAAGAATTTATTTTCTGCATTTTTATTCGACATGCAGAGCAGAAAATTTAGACATGCCCAAAATTCAAATTTCTGTCTAAAAAAATAAGAACAGTAAGCGATTTTTTAAGTGCAGTAAACCCTTTTAATCGGAGAAAAATAACATGATATAGAAGGTTCGCATTTAAGTATGGGTCACAGAGGCCCGAGTTCAAAGCGACACATTAAAAAGAAAAAAAAAAAAAGAAAAAGAAATTGAAATATGGGCTGCAAAAAAAAAAAAAAAAAAAAAAAAAAAGACTGTCCACGAGAGAAATTTGAGAGAGGTCTATACTGAAAACAATATTGGTACCACAGTGCGACCGAGCTTTCTCGTTACGATACTACTGGTGTTAGAAGAAACCGGCTTATTACAGATTTACGCTGGTAGTTTATGTTTTGACAATGTAAGTGTTGTTTTTGCTTATATGTAACTACAAAACAAATACGAGAGGCGCAAAATATTCCTGGGCCCATGGGTATTGGGAACAGCAAAAATGTTAAATGCGTCCTGGATGTAGGTTGCATTTAATGTATTGTTACATATTACATTGCTAATTTTATGTAATGTCCAGTATCTTTCCAATAGACCAAGAATCATATCACCGTTAATATGCACTTGAATCCAATTATTCTTGGTATATTAGTCGGATGGTAACTGGACGGAACTGACCATGACTTTTATTAAGGTGCCATCCAAGAAGTAGAACCCAATTAAAGCAATTAAAATAACCAATCGAATAAACTTGGTCAGAATAACCAGGCTACGTGAAGATTACTCGATCTTTCCCCTACATGGCAATAGCGAAGGATTATTTTGCTTAATGGCTTCTATTCTCCTCTAAAATTCTTCCAGAAGCTTCTAAATTATTTAATATCAATTTACACAATCAAGTACCAATAACGGGATGTTCAAATTATCCTCTTCTTTTCCAAAATTAAACTTAAGAGAAGTTTGTTCAATAGCGCTGTATAAAACTAGTTTTCAACCTGTTGGTAGCCGCAGACCAGCATATGATGATTTAAAAAAAAAAAAAAAAAAAAAAAAAAAAAAAAATGTTTACAATCCACGAAAGTTAAAAAAGAAGAAAAAACTTGGCACATAAGACAGTACATATTGGAGGAATTTAAGAATACTATGTATAACGCACTTTTCATTAGTACACACATTCACAAATTGGCAAATTCAATTTTAAAAATAATAATAAAAAAATAAAAGCAGTAAACAATTCGCAACATTATGCACACACAGATGAAAATTCGAGTTGAGTATTGGCTTGTGATATGACAATATTAACTACAACTGATGAATGGACACAGTGACTCAGTGGTAGAGCGCTCACCTCGAGTGCGAGGGGGTCCATGGTTCGATCCCAGGTGATGTGAGTTTGGGTGGAAACACATTGTGCCCAGTTTCTTTCTATACTTCCAACTCATCAATTCATTTTAATAATAATAATAATCCATATCGTTTAGTCTACAGAGGACAATCGTAGGATGTAAAACTGAAAGAAGATTTCATTTTTCATTTATAATTAAAGAAACAATTTTCTGTTTCTTACAACTTTTATATATTTTATATGTTTATATGTCTACATTTTTAGTTTATATATATATAACCTCAAACCTTTGTTATGAACAAATTCAAGCCTATTATAATTAGACCGCCAGCAACGTGGTTCTGCATGGCGCTGACGTTTCTTGGACCCAATTAATCGCGTTACGCAAGGTATTCCTGTATATTGATGGATAACCCACATCAAAATTAACCTTTTGAACAGGTAAAATAATTTAGGAAACCAGTGCTTGTCTATATTTCGACAGATGAAACCTGTTCATTATATATATCTTCTTTTAGGATGCGACAACGCAGTTACATGTCTGTATTTAGCATAGAACAATGCACAATTTTTGATATTCGAATTTTAGAAATTATACTTCTGGATATTTCCAGCATCTATACCTTCTAAGCTCGTCAGGTATGAAAGATGACGTTCCTTGGAGATTACACTACTCGAGGAAGAAAGCAGCCTGAGCCATTTGAGGAGCTGCCTTCCAAAAAGATACATGTGCACCTGAAACAGATTTTGGCAATATGAAGAAAAAAAAAATCTACGACCATGATGGGATTGCATGCAAACTACAATTTTTTAGGTAGTAAAATATAGGAACAAGTACTTTCTGGTTGGAACTGTGTATCTTATTCGATAGAGGCACATATGAAAAATAATATCTAATTCAAATCTTAATTTGGAATTTTTAGTGACATATACCCTTTTGGCTGACACCTCTCGATTTATGGTAGGTACCATTCCGGCATTTACCTGGTGAGAATGACGAAAATCCAGAAAAACCTCACTTAGAATGGCTGGCCAGAAAAGGCTTTTACACTTTTCCAACAGCAGTTTAAATAAAGGCTTTCTTATCGAACTACGAGTATTAGGAGCCCAAAATATAATAAGTATTTGCTAATTAAATACATACTAATTATTTGCTGAGCAAAACTATATATTTTCATTAAAAATTAAACATGTATTAGAGTTTCATCAACTAACTCTTTGGCTTTATCAGACACTGAGATACAGGGTAACTGTACAATCTTATACACATACTTATGATATTAATGAAAATATATAGTTTTGCTCAGCAAATAATTAGTGTGTATTTAATTACATACAAAGCAAAGCTTCTACTTATGGAAAGTATTTGCTTTTCGGTCATCCTACTTATAAGTCTTTTGAAATATAGTCAACTGGGTGTAATTTAACATTACGATATGCAATCAATTATTCGTTTTACAAGTGATTAACACTCGCTTAAACTAGTAAGTTTCCCTATGACGGGAAAAATATTGCCAGTAACTCGAGAACCAAAGATTTGCACATTTTATTTTCCATGTGTACTAAGTTTGTGTCAGTCTACCATAATGCAAAATTTGGTCGAAATTAGACGATTTCATTGATCGCGTCTAAATAACAATTGTGAATTTTTTTGTTAAAATCTGACAAGTTCAAACCCCAAATTTGATGACCATAATAGTACATACGCGTACTATACTCATCAAGGTCTAACACGAGCCCCAAATTTGGTCAAATTGGATGAATTTCATTAACCGGGCACGATATATACTAAGTACTTAATTTGAAAAAAAAAATTAAGGAAATTGAAGGACGAAAATACTCTAATATATATATATATATATATATATATATATATATATATATATATATATATATATATTAACACTCATGTCTATACGATATAATTACGGAATCACTACCCGGAAGTAAATTACTAGTAATCACGCTACTGCATTTATCTCACCTTATCTATGCGATCTGGCCGATTAGTTGCCGCCACAACAGTCACATTTCCCAGAGGTTCAACACCATCTAGTTCCGTCAACAATTGCGCCAATACACGTTCTTGAACATTAGTACTACTGGATGAACTACTTGCACGTTCACCACCCAAAGCATCCAATTCATCAATAAATACGATAGATGGAGCAACCTGGCGAGCTCGTCGAAATACCTCTCGGACTGCCTTTTCAGACTCACCAACCCATTTGTTAAATAATTCAGGTCCCTGCAAATAAACAAAATCACTTTAAAGATTGACGCTTTATAAAGTATTACACGTGTATACCAAAATTATACCTCATCCTAATTTATATATTTCCTTGAGATAACAGTTAAAGTTAGTTGCACAAACATTAATAAAAACAGGATAATTAACATAAGAGGTTGATCCGTCTCCATCAGATTAATTTTCAAATAGCGATATCTGTCAAATTGGGTTTCATATAACAAAATCTACGTACAAGTGTATCAGTTTCTCAGTTGTTGTGTAGCAGAGTAAAGGTACTATAAAAGGCCACCGAAAAAAAAAAATAGTTTTTGGAAAGGGTTCGTTACGGCTTTTTCCCAAGCAAACTAGTATTTCGTTGCTGCGCCTCGAAGAACCGCTATGTGTTAAAACCACAACTTTTCAGAAGAAGCAAAAAACATTCCGAACTCTTAAAATTTTGCAAAATATACATAGAAACACTTGAAAAATATAATAAAATTGTTCCTGCGTTAGCTTACTTCAGCAATATTATATTACTATTTCTGTGTTTACGTAGCACATGTCGGTTTATCTTTTGCGCCTTTATAAGCACATATAGGATTTGTATACATTAATCAATACGTACGTGATGAGAACCTGAAGCCTTTCATTTCCTATTTTTTTTCTTTGTTAT
The DNA here is from genome assembly GCF_964235325.1 of Thermobia domestica. Taxonomy (NCBI): domain Eukaryota; kingdom Metazoa; phylum Arthropoda; class Insecta; order Zygentoma; family Lepismatidae; genus Thermobia; species Thermobia domestica. Next base: position 144,145,772 of record NC_137458.1, on the reverse strand, counting down.
GGCGAAACAATTGAATATTCACTTATCACATTATAAGGGACGCTACCTGATAGCTTTTAGGTTTATTTGCACAACATAACCCATTTTTGACAAAAATGTCACATACGGTTCTTTGAGGCGCAGCGACGATTTCCCGCATAGTAGAACATCGTCAGAATCTACTTTTTGCTCCGAATGGCCACTGTTAGTGTTATAACTAATTAAAGTTATGCAAAGCCACCTCGTCCTCAATCCACATCATTAACGAAATCAAATCCAAAGACGATGTCAGTAGAACTCACAAGACCTGTGCTAAAATAAAGATTCGTGATATGGTGGCCTGTCACTATCATTATAAGCCAAACAGCGGACAGCGCATTATAAGCTAAACAATTATCTGTAACCCAATCAACAGTGAATCGTGTAATCCATGTTAAGTATTAGGTGTTCATGAAAAAGACTGCTGTAACTTTGCGTGTCAACGAAATGGAAAAAAAAAAAAAAAAAAAAAAATGAAAGGTTCTATGGTTGTCACTGGTCTTTGCTACCGAAGGAAGGTCAAGTTTCATAAGGTCAAAAATACTGTCGAAATCAATGCTTCTTCTTGCCAAGAATGTGTACTACACCCAATTTACATAGACGAAATACCGACGACACCCATCTTGTAGATTGCACCAGTACAAAACTTCAAGTCTAGTCAAAACATCGCTCGACTTCTTCAGACGCATGACATCTGCAGCTAGTAACAGCGTTTTTCATTATGTCCAGTTCGCACAGTAATCAGTCTCTGAAAATTCTGCAAGTATGAATGGGTCAATACATCTCTGGTGTAGCTGCAATGAAAACTGCTACAGCAGAAACTGTGATGTTGTGCAAAGGTCTACATGTGTGTCCATCACGTCGAACATGATAGATGGTGATGGAGTGGAATATTTTAGGTATGAAACAACTTTAATTTGTTCCTATGCAAACGGATCAGCCTCTGTATTCATAAAACGTTAGTGGTGGAGGTCGTCCCTTACAATTTATATGAATTACAAAACAATTTGACTATGTTAACAAATTCATGCAGTAAAAGTTACAACAAAATTATTTTTGTCCTATCCCTTCAACAAACACCGTTGAAACTATGACACACCAATAAATCAAGAAAGCTGAATACATCTAGAAATGTTCACGAAAGGCAACAGAAACAAACGAAAATTATTAATATTACAGCATTCATAAAGATAAGCTAATGAATAGTAACAAGCAACCCAGCACTGTTAAATTTGGCAACAGTGAAATTACTTTAAAAAATGAGCTACGATGTTGTAGACTGAATCTCGACTTTGATGACTTGTTAAAACATTACGGATAAATTAAGACAAAAAGGGAAACAGAATTATTCAAACAAACTGAACACATTTATTATCACAGGCTAAACTAAAAATGCTAAATAATAAACTAGTATGAGCCACTGCCATTTACTTTTCGTTGCCAATAGCAGGGTTGGCTGGTTTAAACCTTGTTTTAAACCAGCTGGTTTTTCAAAAAAAAAAAAAAAAAAAAAAAAGCTTTAAACCGTGTGAACTTCATGGTGACGTTTACACATATCAAACCATCAGCATTACGTTAATCTACTTTTCACCTTTTAATTAAGGGGTGCTGTGTTCAATTCTCGGTCGAACCACAACCCATCTTTCAAGTGTAAACCAAGTAGCGATTCGAGGTGTCCCTTCAAGCGAAAGTCTTCTCTATGATAACCTTGGTATTTCATAAGGATGTTAAGCCTAAACATACGAAATAAAACCAAATTATATATTTCTACTTGAATGAATGCCTGTTGTTTTACAAAGAAGCCAAGCTTGCTTAAATATATTGATAGAAATTGGCAAAATTTATCAACTGCCTACGTAGCTTCCAACATCAACTTGGGTTTGACTTTGTTTTAATTTTATTGAATGATATCTACATACCAAATTTGTAATTTAATACCGTAGTGATTATGATACGTTGACCTTAAAATTTTACATACAAATACATTTAAAGTAATAATAGGATTTTCCCAAAGGCTAAGGCGGAAGTTTCCCGATTTATATATAATTCTGGTATAATGTTGTTACTTGTGTAACTGTTTATCTTTTTGTCCTTCTGAAGTGACTCTTAACAATTATATTAACAAGTAGGCCTATGTAAAGATCAGTACAACGTATTTTTATCAGAAGTCCTTCGTGAGTGAGTCGGCAATCGCATTTGTAACCAATTAGTTCCGGTTTTGTATCCAAATGGACAATTTCTCTTGGATGTAAGTAGAGAAGCGGTTTGGATTCCGCTTTAAGCTTATGATACCCCTTCCAGCATAACCTTGTTGTTGCATATTAACATCAAGGTGAAACAAATTTCTGTCCATATCTAATATAAATACATAGATTAAATTATTTAAAACAAAAAAACCTGGTTTAAACCAAAATACCTGTTTTTTGTTGTTTTTTTTTTCAATAAAAACCATGGTTTTTGCCAACCCTGGCCAATAGTAATTCTAAATAAGGTACAGAAGACATAAAAATTTAAAGCTACAGTTATATTACCTTAATTGATATGAAATTTAATCCACTTTCTGTAGCTAATGCCTTTGCTATCATTGTCTTTGAACACCCTGGTGGACCAAACATCAAAATACCTCTCGGAGGGGTTATTCCCAAGCGATGAAATGCTTCAGGATGTACAAGAGGCCACTCTATTGCTTGTTTGATCTTTAGCTTTAATTCATGTTGCCCTCCAATATCTGACCAGCGAACCTACAAGAAATACAAAGAAAAATACACATTATTCTATAGATAAAGATACTTGACTTGAATTGATGTATGTATAATGAGAGAGAGAAAGTTTGTGTGGTGTGGTGCGAGATACTTTCTACCATGAATCGAATGTCCTGTCCTTAAAACGAGTTCAAAATTAAAAATAAGAAACAAATATACCAATACACAGCTATGATTCAGTCAGTAATTAAAATAACAATTAGGGTACTTTCAGGTAGATAATAAACGTAATTATACGTCAGTGAGACATAATAGAGAGAACCATAATTTATTGATACTACATTTGACTAGGATGTCAGCCTCAATTTTAGGAATTATCACCTTATTCAAATTTTTCTTAGCCTCAATACTCAAAATATGCCTTTTACCGATATATTTTCTGTTTTTCATTCTTTAATCCTGAACTGCGTTTAGTAAAAACAATAAGGGAGTTTTAAAAGATAAGATTCGAGCAAATCTAGTTTTCTGTACTCTTCATGTTAATTAGTAAATAACTGAAACTGGGAAGTTCAGCAAAAAACAACATATAGGTTTCAATGGCCATATAAAATTTTGTACCAAAATGCGTGGTGAATGAGAGCGACACAAGAGATTTGCTATTTAAAGAATGGAGATTATTTGAACAGTTACCAACAACATTGAATATGGATATATATAATTTGCTTATTCAATAATTTCGCAGTCGGTAGGTACATTTTAGTACAGTTTGTTGAAACAAACAATCATGTCCTCTTTAAGTAAGAAAAATATACCCAAACAGTCATTCGTTTCGAAGTCATTCGTTAGTTTGAGTATTCACAGTTTAACATACGTTTTCAGTATTAGAGAAATGGACCAGTGTTATTAAGAACCGAAGCATGTGTACTCCCACCGGCGATATTAACCATTTAACCACGAAGGAACTAATAAAAGAAAATGTCTACCCATATGTCAACTTTTACTGACGACTGTACGATGTATATTAACACTAGAAAGAAGAAAAAGTTACAGATATGAATCTCAACTTTTAAAATACAAATCACTATTGGCCTCCGTATCCTAATTTCTGGAGCAAAATGTTCTAGAGTTACTTCTACAGACAAAATAGCATACTTACACAAAATAATCATTCAAATATATATGAAAGTAAAAATAACAACAACAATGCCTTCTAAGAAAGGAAACACAGCATAATTTGATGTAATGTTTCATAGCATCCAATTTAAATTAAAATAACGATTAGTTAATTAAACTAACTCTCTGCTATAGGATTACATATAATTGCATAGATAAGCCTTATAATCATTGATATGGAAGTTAAAAAAACGCAACTAGGCATAAGCGAACAGAGGAGATCAAGCAGAGTGTCACACATTACTCTTTAGTTAAAAAGTTGAGTGGATCGATCTTTCGCTAACAAATCAAAGTTGAGTAGATCGATCTTTCGCTAACAAATCTAAACTATACACTTCGATGGATATGAAACAACAGGAATTCACACCATATTTCTGGTAAGTCTTCCATTTAATACAATACACGATTATTCTCATTTTATTTATTTAATTATTTTTTACCATCTTATAGAAATTTCGCTCATAATGTGGATCGATTAGCGAGTGATTTTGAAATGCTATTTGTTTTGATTCAATCTGACTGAGGGAAAGCTAACATTATTTTATAGTTTACTCGAAAACTTTACTTAAAACGAACAAAAGTTGTGGATTGCAGGACAACATGGTATGAGCGAGTTTCACAAAAACAGTGATAAGTATGAATATTTCACTGTGAATTTTGAAGAAAATCCTGCTTAGACACGATGGTTCAACTCTAGTGCAAAGACTTCCATGGTTCTATTCTACCAGAAAAGTGTGTACGGTATAATAATATCTACGTAGGTTTCCTCTACTTTTCTTCCCTTCTTTACATTCTACCACTTCCTTTAAAATTATACAATTGGATTTCTCGTTTGCATTTCTTAACCTGTATAAACTACACTGATCGTAACAATATTAAACGTTAGTAATAATATTCTTTCAAAAATTTCTTGAATAAAACGAGCATATAAGTAAATAGTTTATTTTAATTTTTTTTTTTAAAAAATAATTTTATGTGAAATTTTGCCTCAAATTTATTGTTTTGTAGATTACAGTTGGTGCCTAGATTCCCACTAATAAATCAAGCTCGGTAAGTGTCATAGTAATTCAGTTTCTAGAAGCTTTTTGGAATTAAGCTCGTTAAATTGTAGTACGCTCCCTTTTGGAACGCAGTATTTCAAGTTTAATCTTAGGTTGATATATGTGGCCACATAAATATATTGGTTCTAAATATAGTGTTTCTCGGAGTCTTAAAAATATCGAATTCTGTCGGCGGTCCTAACTTTATATGTTTGTGTTTAGATATGTAGATATGTAGGTTGGATTTTTTTTTTAATAATAATCTGCAAATGCCTTAAAAACTTATTCTAACAACGACGTTCTATTTTTACAGTATGTCTTCTTGAAAGAATATACGGCTCGTGGCCCACTAGGTAGAGCGAGAGCCTGACCGAACGTAAGCAATTAGCACACAGGATCAGAGCGTCAAAGGTGTAAGTAAAGTAAAACTGTAAAAGTAGCCTGTTCAAACGTGTATAGTAAGTGGACTCCTTTTCTTATGGAACATTACATGGTAATGATGCTTACGAGTTTGCTAGTATCATTAGAAATACGTATGACGCTTACGGAACTTTATATGTTATTTGTAACATTTTCACTTTTAAGTAGGTCTATTGTAAACAAACCAACTTTGTACCAGTAGTAAACACTATACATTAGGGATATGACTTTCTAACTTTTTACAAAATTTTAATTTTCCTGATGTTGTATTTAATGAACTTTTGCCTATACGTTAGTTCTCTGGTGTTATTTTCGTTCGGGGTTGGAAAAACGTCCCGCACCTAATCTATTTTCATATGCGAGGTAAGTGAAAAAAACGATATATGATAAGAATTTTTGATTCGCAAAACATGATAATGAAATCAAATCGGGCATCTAGGAAAGGTTTAATAGACATTGGTATAATATAAATTGTGATAACGTAACCTATTTATCGTTTATTTACAATCAAAATGTACAGATCTTTGTCTGCACATCAACCCATCAGGCACGCAGAAATTCAAAGATTCCTATGTAAATAACACATTGTGTTTTGTTGTAAGTTATAAGTAAGCAACATAGATACAAGTTATTTTCCAAATTTTAATTTATACTATGCACATTAAACACTTTTGGAAATCAGTTATATTGGTGTTACGAGCCTAGTAGGTTGATTTGCCGTTGATAAAACTTTAGTATTCTTTGCTTTTATATGTATTTGCAACAGTGCTTCCCTCAATTGTCTTCCTAATTTCTAATTGATCTCTTCTATTTTTAGATTAAAAAATGTCATTCAAAACCAAAAGATAAAAATCAGCAGTTGAATCAGCTGGAAAAAAGTGAACACAACATACCAGCATACCAGAAATGAAAACGAACGTGTGTAAAATGTGTAAAATGTCTACAAACACAGACATAGTTCGTAGATATTTGGGATTGTACGATTAACTGAAAAGGCAGTGGGATAGAATAAAGATAATCTCTTAAGAACTGTGTATACTTTGGGAGAAGCTGAATTTTCTTTAAAATATAGAAAAAGGAGGAATGAGGTACTTGAAAAATCTCTCGCTAGTGTCTTCGATATTACAAAAAAAAAAAGAAAAGAAAAAAAGAAAAGAAAGAAAGAAAGAAAAGAAAAGAAAAAAGAAAGAAAAGAAAACTGGCTTTGCAGTGAAGACAAAGAATTGTATGGAAAACAACTTGAATCTGTTGGCCGAGTCGGATACACAACAGAGAAAGTTGCCTCTATATCAACGATCCATCCTTCAAAAAGGCGAAGTAGCTCAACTGGTCCGTGTACAAGCCAAGTGCAACATGTAAGTATCAGTGATACTCAAGAACGTAAAGTCAGCAGTGACTCTGAATTTTCAGAAGGTCCTCCCCCTATGAAACGTAAGTATCAAGCAAGAAAATCTGCAGCCAAACTCTTGTCGAAACTATATCTGTCTACAAGATAAGCAACGAAAGTTCTTCAGAACTTGGCTGAGGAAGAACTAAATGTACCTACACCTTCACAATCGGGGATTTTGCGTCGAGTGATCAAGGAAGCTGAAACAATGAAGAACCGGCTTAGAGAAATTTTCGGTGAACAGGAATTCTGCTTGCATTTTGATGGGACCAGAATAGGAAGAAAAAAATATCATGTGCAGAATTGTGAAAGAAGTCTTCGCCTTGGAGTTTTGGTTTGTGAAAGCAGATCCGCCGAGAATATCTATATATTACTGCAAGTCTTGTTGGATGAGTATAATGCATGGAGGAATATTAAAATGATTATTTCTGACACCACAGCATTGAATATAGGGCACAAAAGTGGTATTGTTGTTAGATCCCAGAGACATTTTAAACAAATGGGTTCGATGAGCCTCACTTTATAGAATGTCAGCACCATATTCTTGACCTGGTTTGGCGACACTGGATGGATTCAGTATTCCCAATAAAATCACGGTCATCCAGCTTCAACTATCAATTCATTGAAGATGTTTTGGCTGGGTATGAGGACTTACAAGAAAACTATTCTGGCACAGGAAAGGTACCGCCACCTGAAAACCCAGAATGGAGAAATGATTTTCGGTTTCTATTTTAACTTCGTGAAGGATATAATTTCTACCGGAAGGAGAACAGGTGGCCTCAGTTGAACTGGCAGAAGCTTTCTTTCTCAACAATGATAGATGGAAGTCACGTGCAATCTATGCATGATTGCCTTTTTTCTCCTTCCAAAATGAAGAGATCAGCTACAACGTACTTGCGACTTCATCGCAACTAGATGGACAAAGGTATGGTTTTCAATTCAACACTATACAGAGGACATATACAATGAATTGCATGCTGCTATCTCAGACCTAAAGTGTCCTAAAGCTTTAAAGTGTTTTTCTGCTCACTGGGTAAAAGAACGTTCTATGCTGGATGTGCCTGGCTCAAATATGGTGGTGGGGCCGCGGTGGCTCAGTGGTAGAGCGTTCACCTCTGGTGCTTGGGGTCCCGGGTGCGATCCCAGCCCCCGCCAAGTGGACTTTGTGGTGGACAAACACCGTGTGCGTGGGTTTTCTCTGGGTTCTCCCGTTTCCTCCCACTTTCTTCATTCCACCATTTGATTCATTACTCATCATCACCGTCTCCTTTAGCCTAACCGGCATAAGCGTGGGACGTAAAACTCAAAGATTTCATTTCATTTTCAAATATGGTGGCCGAGCGAGCTGTGAAAGTGATGGAAGAGCATCACAACACTTGAAAAAGTGACAAATATCTCAACAGCAAGTTCAATAACAGAAATTCACAAATTTAAAACAATTTTACTAATGTGCTGTATAGAATATTCAGTGCTAAATGCAGACTGTGTAAGTAGGCGAATTTTCTTCTAATGCATCAATGAGGTGCGGGACCTTTTTTCACAATTAAACAAAATCAAAGACATTTTCGAGGTTTGCAGCCAAATGTTCATTGTTTGCCACCCCAGGCTTTTCAATTTGAAAAAAGTCATATACCTACTATACATCTTCATGCATAGTTTTGATGTGCTAAAGTAGTGCACATCAAAATTTTGCCAACCAGAGTTTCCGAGTTGGGTTCAAATATGGCGCAAATGCATTTTATGGTTGTAAATAAAGATTATGTTGAGAAATCTTATATTCTTTAGGAAACCTTACTCTATCATCACGCAAAGTTTGATTTGTGAACACTGGGACAGCCTTTACTAATGTATTCTGAAACTCGAGATTTTATAAACTACTTATGTCTCAAATGCTTTTGTATGCTTTTTAAAGATATTAAAAGTATTTTCAACATTCACTCTGTTCATGGTTTTTGGTTGGTTATGTTTGAGTTATGCGTCCCTTTTAGTAGCAAGGCAATGAGACAAGGATCTACATACACCTTAACGACAGATCCGAACCACATGAGCTCTTACTGAGAAGCGAACCCGGGTCTCCCGTACCGAAGGCGAGTACGCACATTGTTAATGTTTTACGATTATATATGTGTGAATATTTAATGAACGTAGTTACAGTTTGCTATTTTAGTTGGCCACCATCATAGATACTACAATGCAGCATATACTAAATTCAAAAGTCAACTTATTCTAAAGTAAAATGAGATTTCTGAATAAGCTACTGACCTGAATAGTGAGATTTCTGACAGTATTAATAAATTGCTTTTATACAGTACATTTTTCTCTGTTAAGCGTTAATGATCTCTGAGTATCACGAAGACCAGTCATACGAAGTGACATAGAAAACAACACATTTTCATTAATTGGAAGGTAAGTTTTCCTTTCTTTAAGTACCTATACTTATTACGACACAAAAACCTGCATCCACCAATTCCTCAATACGCAAGCATATGATATAAAAAGCTACAATAGTAACTGAAAAACATCTACGAATTCATCGTATTAACATAAGTAATTATCAACCTATTAATGACACTGTCCACTGTGATACACACAAATCGGAACATTACGCGCTTACTTTTCATGCAGTGTATCACGGCTTAACTCCTCAATCCTTACGATTTTACCCGTATTACCCATAGGCTTTTATTTATTTTAGTTTTATATCCCATGCTTATACCCTCCTGACTAAAGGAGCTAATGACAAATGAAGGATGGTAGTGAAGTGAGTTATGAAAGGGCAATATATAACACTCATGTACTAAGCGGAACTCGAAATGCGATAGACAGGTCTTGCGATCATCATCCTAATTTTTTAAACTACCAGACCATGCCAGTCGGTTTATTACACACATGTGGTTATCAGTAACATTTAACTATTGTGAAGTTTACCATTTTGTAAAAATCTGCATTTCTTTTTCAGATTTGGAACAGATATTACCGAACCAAATTCATGAGTAAATGGCATAGGTGTGTGAAGATAAACGGCCATCATATGCAACTGTGAAGCAGTAGAAGAGGTTATTCCAGCGCAAACAAAGAGATCTGCAAGATGTATAATGAAGTATCAATTATCTTCAAAGAGTACTGAAACAAAGCTAGACAATCATCACAAAATAATCACGCGGAGGAAAAGAGAAACACACATGTTCACGTCCTACTTGATAACATAGCCGATCACTTTACCTACTGAATTGTGGAACATTACTGCAGGCAATTATATGGAATTTTGCAGTAAGATTACGCTATTCCCAAGATTAAGCTCTTTTCTCTTTTCGACGGCTGTAAAATCGTTGTAATGATGATTACAGACGTTTAAATTTTTTCCAATGATAAAGTGAACATTTTATGCATAATGACAACTAATAATATCATGAATTACTCGGAAAAGTATGTAGGGACTAACGAATGCGTAAAATTTAAACCTCTTTGCTTCAAACTTAAAAGCACAAATTGTATGAACACAATTCATGCATGAAATGCGATCAAATTAAACAAGTTAACTTTAGCAAGATGAATAATAATAATAATAATAATAATAATAATAATAATAATAATAATAATAATAATAATAATAATAATAATAATAATAATAATGTAATTATCAAACTTACATTTGGAACTTCCACAAGCACCTCTCTCATAGCACTAGGTTTTACTTGAGTTAAAGCCCACCTCAGATCTTCAGCGGTAACTTTTACATTTTTCGCTGCAGTTTCATCACTAGTCTCTCCATTCGTCGCATTCCTTAATGCTTTCAAAGCAGCTTGGGAGCACACGGCAGCAAGATCAGCACCCACATACCCATGAGCAGCATTCGCTATGCTAAGCATATCTGGTCTGTTGATGTTATGAGTGACTTTCCGGAGCAGTTTTTGTAAAATATCGTGGCGTTGCTTCGGACTAGGTACAAGAATTTCAACTTCTTTGTCAAATCTGCCTGGTCGTCGAAGTGCCGAATCTATTAGATCAGGCTTATTCGTCGCAGCCAGGATAACCACTGGACTTTCATTGTCCAAATGCAGACTATCCATTAACGTTGAAAGCGTTGCCACTACTCTCTTCTCTTGATCAGTTTGTGAAGTACTTCGCTTAGGACATAAGCTGTCGATTTCGTCAATAAATATTATGCTAGGTGCTCTGAAAGAAAGCAATTGACTATGAGACGTATAGTTAACTATGTTCAGTTTCTTATTCAGAACAAAACAAAATACTAATAAACTTTGCTAACGCATCCAACTTGAAAAGCTATATTATTATTATTATTATTATTATTATTATTATTATTATTATTATTATTATTAATAATAATAATAATAATAATAATAATAATAATAATAATAATAATAATAATAATAATAATAATAATAATAATAATAATAATAATAATAAACTCTACAAACGCACGTTACTCTTCTCAACAGTGTTACAGATTTAAGTAGTTACCATTAATAATCCAATTTTCGCTGCCTTTACTGACAGCATTGTCAAGAGTCAGGTAACAACTACGTACACTAACAAAATTTATAAGTATCTTGGGGCATATATTTTTCTTTCTTTCTTTCTTTTTTTTTCTTTTTTTTTTCCACTGTAAATATGCTTATTTGCGCAAAACGTAAAATTATAAAACGATCTTTTTCGTCTACAGAACGACAGGCATGGAGGGCATTTTCATTTGAAGAAAGGAATCAAACTCCGACACAAGCACTCTAAACAGAAGTTGAGATAACGTAACGTCATTGTTGCTTTGGCCTTCGTCATCAACTACAAAAAAGCAGCATAATGATTTGAGGATTTTTGCACTTGAAGACCTTGACAACGCTGCTATTGAAAGTAGTGAAAATTCGACGAATAATGATTGTTGCATGAGCTCCTAACACATTAAGCAAGAGCAAGGCTGATACAGAATGCATGACGGGAAATGGGATAATTTAGAAACTTCACAAAAGAATAATTAAGTGGAATTGGAAAATTGTTATTAGCCGTCAAGCCATGTACAGACTTTGCCATTACTGACAAACATTATTAAACAGATAATCTGTATCTTGTATGAATGATACCGTAGATCTTTTTTCAAAATTCGACGCTGTGATGCTTTGGACAAGTGTAGTGTTTTTGAATGACGACGAGTTGATCTTTTAGAATTTTGTTGCAAAGTCTGGAGTACAAGATCGATATTTTATGGTGTATGCACTGTTCTAGTCCTCAAAGATCCGCTCGTTGCCACGCAAGAGCACTGTACATATCCGAAGCTTTATAGCTATGTCGCTAACTGAACCTCCACCAATCACGTAGCGCTACTACTAAAACAGGGAACAGGGCGCCTGTCGTTGTCTGCTGATGACTATGTCCTTGAAAGCATTCGGCTGTTGCAATGTCTAGTAAACAGCGCCATACACTCAATACTTTCCCAGCTGTTAACTGACTGGGGAACGAGTGTGCGATAAATTGCAACACAGTATTAGTTCCACATGTTTTCAAGTCAGTGCAGGCAAGCAAATGGGTGGGACCAAGTCGGAAGTAAGAGCGGCTGGACAATAGTGCGTCAAAAAAAGACCCAATATCATCCGTACAAGATACAGAATATACAACAGTCACAGCCTGTCTGTGTTTGTCATCAATGGTAATGTCTATACATATCGTGGAGCCAATAAAAAATTTCCAGTTCCACCTATTTGTGAAGGTTCAAAATTCTCTCATTTCCCGTGATGCACCTTGTACCTTTTGAATTAATTTACTAATAAGCTGCATTATTGTCGCATGCCTATCTCTTACCTATTGAAATGCTAGTTAAAATGTCGAACTTGAACATTACAATTTACTTCAACTATGTGATGTAATATATGGTGTAAATCATACGTAATAAATAATGGAAAAAGAGTGTAAAATGTATCTATCACGTTTACCGGTACAGATTATACTTCATCACGAAATTTGTAATGTCTTTAGCTGATCACACTAACACGTCGATACAAGTTCCAGTTCTAACATTTTAAATTATTACTTCGTTTTTCCTTTCTGGATTTTAACAGACGGAACAATGGAACATGGACAATCTCAATCAATCTCTCTCTCAACACGCACACTATACATATATATGATTCTAGAGTAACACGCACGTAAGATTACGTAATAACCTTGAAAATATGATGCTTCTAGTGAAAAATCAATGCATTACTTGTCGAATTTATGCACTTGAAACTAAGTTTGAAGTTCAAGTTCTTAAAGGAGCAGATATCCGGAAACACCTTCACTAATTAGTGTTCTAGAGTACTCTTCGAGGGAAAAAAAAAAATCACATGTTAATTTTATCCATAAGCATCATTAGTTTCCTCAGGCTAGTTGTAAGTTATAAAAGATTAACATGAAACAGGAGCAACTGTTCCAGATAATTTTTATCCACTTGTTTCAGTTAAGAAAGACTAACTGATTCATATTTTATTTTTAGAGCTCCTCCGTGGCTAAGCGGTTAGCATATGCGCCTTTGGCGTGGGAGACCCGGGTTCGATTCCCGGCGGGAGCTCATGTGGTTTGGATTCCACGTTAATCAGTAGGTCCACGTCTCATATAGCCTCGCTGTTGAAAGGGACGCTAAACTAAAATCAACTCAACTCATATTTTATTTTAATGTAAGTTAAGAAAGACTATATAATGATATTAACAGAAATATTATCATAGAAAAGAGCTGTTTTATTAACTAAAGAATATATGTGTAGTTACTCAATACAAAGATATATATATCAAAAAGAATAAAAGTTACTCTAAATTTTATACAAACTCATCAGAATGACATTACAAGAAAACATTTTTAATACCATATAGAAATGTTCTACCTTACACCGTATTACATAACGTACCTTTGTAAGGCCCTTTGGAAATGTTCTTTTAATCTAGATTCTGTTTCTCCAAAATATTTACTGTACAATTCTGGTCCCTGAATCGTATAAAAATTAACTGGAAACTCTTTTCCTAATGCTCTGACGAGCATCGTCTTTCCAGTTCCAGATGGTCCATACAACAATATACCTCGAGTACATTTTAATCCTATTGAAAATAAGATTTACATTTATTAGTAACTACATAAGGTAACATTTAATGCAAACGAAATTTCAATTTGCACATGAAAATTAAAATACAAGGTACTATTGAGATACAGAAATTATAGTAATTAACGATTAATGTTTATCTTATATATATACATGGATGAAAGTTCTTCGGAATAGTATACTAATCTTGTTTATTACATATTGATACACTTTTGTTGATAAAAAAAAAAGTTATAATTGTTTATGATAGAGCGTTAATATTTGGAGATATAGTTTCATACCATAAATTGATTAAGCGGTGTGACGTTGGAGTGAGAGAATTCATAAAATGGTATAAATGAAAGGTTTATGTAGAAGAGTACAATGGTTAATAATTATGTTATTAGAGAAGGTTGAGTGAGAGCCAACTGGTTATATGTAAACTGTAGATGATATGAAGGTGTTGTTTAGTAATGGTACAATCTGCGGCAAAAAACCTGCAACATGAGCATATAAGTTTATTGTGAAATGACGAAGTCTTTTACTCCAAAATAAGTGTGCACGAGAGGAGGCCGAGATTTATCCTGGCGTGATTCGTTCCACTTAGACGTTATGTTCATTCCCTGTGCTGTTAGGCGTAGTTTCACAATAAACTTACATCCTCATGTTGCAGGTTTTTTGCCGCGGATTGTACAGAAGCAGACACCATGTATAGGTAGCGTCCACGGAATAATGGAAAATAAAATGAATCAATAAAGAAAAGTACATATTGGTGATTATTCCAAAGCTACATGAGTAGAAGTATTAGAAATATGGAAGATAAATGACTGTATCTACAGCCAGCCAGACAGACTGGTAAAAGTTCCTTTGTATCCAGTCCAAGCTCTTTTATCTTTGCGAATTCTATCGAAGAATTTGAAGCCTAAAATATAGACAACATTAATTACGCATGTTGTTCTATATGGTTGCGAAACATGTCGCTTACTCTGAGGGAAGAACGCAGACTGAAAATATTTGAAAATAAAATCCTAAGGTAAATATTCGGACCCAGAAGGGACAGGAATGTGGAATGGTGGAAACTTCATAACGATAATTGCATAATCAAGGTTCCCATTCAAATTGAGGAATGAAATTTATGGTTTTTCAATGGTTTTCACGGTTCAAAATTTTAAAATTTCACGACCGGCGAGGGTTGAGGGTGTTCTCCAAGGCGCTTTTTTTTTTTTTTTTTTTTTTTTTTTTTTTTTTTTTTTTTTTAAGTCTTTTCCTTTTTATCATGAGTATCCTGTTCTGTTGTGTCTGACCTTGTAGATGCGTGAATATTATCAAATGGCACTGAAAATCAACCAGTTTTGGGAGGATTACGTTATGGTTCTTTTCCATGCTTAGTTTTCGTATGTACGTGTACGAATTGTGAAACAGTGTCGGGAGAATGGGTTAACACTCGGGGTGACGACTGCGAAAGTTATTGTGGCCCGTTACACACAATAGGCTCCCCTTGTGGAACATTCACCCAAGAAAACAACCAGAAGGTCTGCAAGCAAAGTGAAATCTATAGTGCTAAGGAGGATCCGTCTATTGGCGTGCCAAGAAAATTCCCCGATTCAACGTGATTTGGGGCACGTGTGTGCGGAAGACCTGTGTACACCATCTGCTACCGCGTCACATTGCCGAACGTAAGACGACTGCAGGAAACTGTATGAAAAGTACTTGGCGGGTTCCAAATGGAAGACAGTTGTCCCAATGGATGAATTATGTCCATCTCACTGCTGGTGGTTACATTTGGGCGATCACATACCGTGACATTGACGGGAAGGAGCGCAGCAACTTTGTTCTTCAGTGCAGAGATTTCCCCCTTGCCTTTATGATCGTTACAGGATTCAGATATGAGGGTAATTTGATGACACGCAACGTAGACAAAAACGTAAAGGTGAATGCAAGATATTTCCAAGAATCCATTCTGACACCTACCTATCGGAGAGACATACCACAATTGTATGGAATGGACGCGAATCAGGTGAAGATCCATATGGACAAGGCTTCGAGTCTTACCGCCAGAATATCACTGCGTGTTTTTTTATCAAGAAATGGCAGAGGAATTAGGAATTCGCGCCATTCCGTTTGAAGACATACCTGTGAAAAGTCCAAAAGATTTTTGCGCATTTGGACTGTTGAAATGATTTCTTCAACATCGCCGCCCGCGCACCCTAGATGATCTACGGAAAGCTCGCCAGAGCTTGCTGTAACGGAAACTGCGATACCATGTGACAGTACACAATGGGGAGTCCAAAAGAACATGAACAGTGGTGGCAGCGCGGTATCTATTAAGGTGAGTACCCGTCAAATATGGCCAGATATAAAATGAACAGCCTTCTGTCACGTCACGTCTATTTGGCTAAGTTCGCTTGCTTGCGGCCGAGAAATCTCAGCTTATCTGTTTATAGCTCACGCGAACGAAGCGTCAGTCCTTATAAAATACAATACGAAAAGATACTTATTTTCTTGATTTTTTTTATTATTTTAAAAAACAATCCAGTTTTTAAGGTATAGACACGAAATTCATTTTTTTTTTTTTCTTATGCACGGATTCACGGGTTTTACGGTCGAGTAGGGACTCTGATAATTTATACCGTTTACCTAATACTGTTAAGCCACAAAATCTACAAAGCTTAAGTTTACTAGGTCATTTAACCAGAATGGAAGAAGGAAGAAACCCTTTCAAAATTTTAATTGGAAACCTAATTGGAAAAGGACCATTAGGAAGACCTAGTCGCAAATACGAAAACAATATTACGATGAATCTCGCAGAAACAGAAATACGAAGTAAAAAGTGGGTTCAGTTGGCTAAGGACAGAAGTCAATCGAAATCTTTCGTGAATGCGGTATTAATCCTCTTGGATCCATAGGTCATAGAGCTAGTTAGTTATAGCTTAATAACTTAGTAAACTACCTCCAACTGCGCAGTTGGAAGAATCAGTAAGCGTGGCCTACCACTTCCAATCTTTTCCTTCAATTTCTCTAATACAATACGAGCACAATTACCATTCGAAGGACTTGTGCGTTTAACAGACGTTTCGAGTTCCTTTTCGATAAAAGTTGAGTATGTTTGCGCTTCCGATTTTTCATTTAGAATAGTACTTGAATATTTGATTTTCAGTATGTTATACGCTGAAATATCTTAAAGGCCATGCATACAATAAAATACGTAATTTTAAAAGTAAAGTAACATTATAAATAACAATAAGAAAAAGTTACTTGTTTTGTAACATATCCCAGGCTTTCCAATGCTAATGAAAATATATATATATAGAAAATCACGACAAAAAACATAGGAAGTTTCATGAAGCTGTGAAAAAGCAACATTTCAATTACTTCCTGGAACGTTTTGAAGGATCATTTGTGCATTTGGAACATTTTGAAAGAACAAAGAACGAAGAAACTCATATCACAACACTTCTACCTATTGGAAGAAATATTTCAATTATTCAATAGGTAGAAATAATAATAGTAATAATAATTCAAAAATGCCTTCCTGGAACAACTATCTGAAATGTAAAAAAAAGTAAACATTCTGCAACTGGCGATTTTAAAGTAAGATTTGACTATGTGTAGCATATTCTACAATTATTTGCCTACAGTTAGTGCAAAAAGCATTGATACACCTTTACAATTCTTTAAAATCCCTACTCCATAGAACTTTTTAATGAATATGTCGAAACAAGTTTATTTTTTGTTCAATTTTGTAGGCGTATGAATACTTTTTGCGCTAACTGTATATTGTTTGGTGTAATTATCTTTAGACAATAAGCAGGAAAGGACGTGACACACAAGAGTCTCTATTCAACCATTATACTGTGGAGACAAAAGGCCTTCCAACCACCTACACCTTATTTCCTTATGTTATTTTTAAAAGTGGAAGTAGCAATGATACAAAAAATATAGGAGGTTTCGTTAAAATGTAGGAAATATAGGAGTTTATAGGAAAAACGCAAATATATAGGAAAAATAGGAAATATAGGAGCATTGGAAAGCCTGATATCCTGTCAATATGAAATTTAGAGTATGTGGGAAACTTTTTGGCTGTTAAACATACACACATACAGAGTCTGTCCTGAAAGCAAGGAGACTAAATATAAAAATCACACTTTATTACAGAATCTCTCAACGCACCAACTATCATTGAAAATAAGAAGTCTTGGTTGTCTTTTTCTGGACTATCGTTCAGCACTTTCGTCGCGGCCCTTTGGACGTCTTTCACAGTGTCCTGTCGGTGTTCTTTCAACGTGGTTTTCATGAATAAGTCACATGGAGAGGTAGAGACCGTATGGTGGCTGGGGAAGAGCGGTTAAGCCTTTTCCGGTCGCAAACTCCCTGGCAACGAGCGACACATTTGCAAATGTTCAATTACAGATTTATGAACTTGCAGTTTTAGAGTCCCGAACTCTTTTGCATTCATACGGACACTTAAACGCCGATCAGTGTTCAATAAAGCACGTACACAATTAACATAACATCCGTAGCCGTCGTCGACGGGGGTCTAAACCGCTTCTCGTCCTGAACATCTTTTCAGCTGGGCATCTGCAGCATCTTCTCTCTAAAGGCTTTGTACCATTTGAGCGATCTGCAAAATGCATCAAGTCGTACGCTGTCTTGACCATGTCGAACGTCTCGGTGGGGGAATTCCTCAGTTTAACGGAAAACTTCACCGCGTAGCTCAGCTTTAATGATCGCTCCATTGTTGCCGTTAACACAGCGACAAAACAGGGCTTCACTCTCGAGCCTGTCCACTCGCTTTGACTGTTCGAAGCCAACTGAGGTCTGTCGCGTCTGTGAAGCTGAAAGTTCCCTGACTTTCTCCCGCCAGCAGTATTTCGATCAAGCGCACGTACGCGTAACGTCACGACTTGTTTCCTTACTTTCAGAACAGACCTTGTGTGTATATATAAAGCGTGTGAAATAGAAGGCCTAGATTTTGTTTTAAAAGAAACTAGAGATCGCTACTCATCCTGGTTGTCGAGTTATAGGTTTTTAATTACGTATTATGTTCGGAAAATCCATTGATTGATTGCCACGGCGAAAAATGTGTAACCTGTCCTTGAAGTCACAAAAGGATAAAGCTAATGGGCTTTAAAATTTTATGAAATCACAGTTATATGAAGCATGAAATACACATTTTATGACGTAAGATCAAAGTTCAGGAACTGAGAATTAACCTTACAATTCTTCATTTAAAAAGAAAGAAAACATTGAACTTGAAATTGCGGAAGTTACGCCGTTTAATATTATTATCACACAGTCTACAAAGTATTGAGTCTTTTGTGCATGAAACAACATTAGTGTCTCACAATACAGAGTATATGAGTCGCAGCAAGTCAGGTCAATCAGTATTCTGACAGCTGAAGCTACTAAGTGTACAAAAAGTGTAGAAATCTTAATAATCAGACGTAAGGTACTGCGCCGTGAAGATAAGTGAATCTTCGCAAAACTGCGCTACATTTTACGATTTTATGTCGATAAAGACGCAAATACCGCGCAGATCCATGGCGAACTTTTTGTTGTTTATGGGCAAGCTATGTTATCGAAAGCAACAGCCAAAAGATGGTTGTTGCTTTCGTTGTGGAAATGTCGATGTCCAAGATGCTCCTCACGGTGGACGATCAATCACACCAAATGTGGATGGAATTCTGGCAAAAGTCGAGCAAGGCCGGCATGTAAAAAGTCATAACAGAGCCAACGACCTATACATCAATCACCAAACACTGTTAAACTATTTGGAAAAAGCTGGCTACAAAAAACTCGACGTTGAGGTACCACATGGTCTGACTAAAAAACATTTACTCGCTCGAATTTCTAGCGTTGATCAAAAATGAACACCCTACAACAAAAATGTGCGAAAACGATCATGGTCAAAGGGAGAAGAAGTTCCACAGTTTGTTGGAAAGCCCACACTGATACCAAAGGAAGATTACGTTGCGCGTTTGTTCAAATTGGAAGAATATCCTGCATCACGAGCTGTTCACGCCAGACTGAATGATGAACTCAAGACTGTATTGTCGATGTATCTAGCACGTCGAAAGAAACGGCCAAATCTTGTCAACAGAAAGGATGTTACATGCCACGCTGACAACGCCAGACCACATACATTTTAATTACCCGTCAGAAATTCAGAGAACTTGGAAGGTTTTAATGTATCCACCGTAAAGCTCGGACATGGCACCATTAGTATATCATTTGTCTGGATATCTTCAGAACTCCTTGATGGCGTTAAGTTGGATTCAAGAGAGGCTTGTGAAAAACACGAGTCAGAATTTTTTGACAGGATCCCACAGAAGTTCTACACCGACGAGATTATGGTGTGGGCGGAAAAATGGTAAATAATCAAACAAAATGGTGCATAGGTGGTTCATAATATTATTTTCAAATCACAATAAATGTATTCTCAATTTCGGCATTCAAAGCCTCAATACTTTCTAGAGAACTTGATATTATCAACTGTTGTTGAACATGTATTTTATAGGAGTATAGAAATTACATTACAACTTTTTTTTTTAATCCACACTGTAAATTTTCAACTTTACAACAATGAGCAAAAAAGGGCTTTTCTCATAATAAATGTATTGTTTAGCCGCCTGTCGATTGGTCTTACACATATTTTTATTCTGACTACCCGTGTCTATATTGTTAACTTTGTTCTGTGTAGTGAAAAGATGAACAGCATGTGTTCATTTGTTAAGAAGAAAACCTAGCGTAAATTTATCGGTTCTTCCACTGAATGCTGCGTCATAATCTCGTTCCTGCAGTTTACAATTGATTAGCTTGTTTCTAATATAGTTTATAATTGCTTCTAAGAACAACAGTAGGTGGTCGTATCAGAGGACATGCTCATGAAACTGTTTGTAGAATGCAACAGGCCGTAGCCAGAACATTAAGACAGGGGGGCTAACTTGAGTTCACCTTACATTCATATACACACACCAACAAACAACTGAAAGTTTCGAGGGAGCTCAAGTGGTCGAAGAGGGTCCTCAACCCCCTTGCCACATCGTGGCTGCGGGTTGGAGTGCATATGCACCTTCAAAAATTAAGTGTTTAAAATTCTTGCTTCAATCTTGCATCGTCCTATATGCATTTTGCAGTAAACAGCAGTGGAGTACGCAAAGCCTCCTTGAACAAGATATTATGAAAGAAATAAAAATTACCGTATTGAGATATACAAAAATTCTGAAATAGCCCAATGGGTCATTGGTAATGCACGTGGAATCCCTGGTTGGATCCTAGCTCCAGCCAAGTAGGGTTTGTGGTGGACGAATATATGAATATGTTTTCTTGAGGTTCTCTGGTTTCTTTCTAGTTTTGTTATTTCACCATCATAATCCGTATTATTATCACTGTCTTCCTTAGCCAAGGTGCATAATTGTGAGACATTAAACTAAACAAACAAAAAAATAAAATAAAACAAAATAAAATAAATAAAATGATATGCTTCTCTTGCCTGCATCCCCTAACACTACTAGTGAACAGCATTGTATGCATGGGTTTTCTCAGGGTTTAGCCTTCCCTCCGATCGCACTTTATGTATAAAATAGTTTTAGTTAAGAATCCTATACTGTCCAAAGAAATTTAGGGGGATAAAAGCTTGTATTGATACCAGCCAAGTTAACATGACGCAAACCAGCGCGCACAACTCTTCTTATATTCCTTACGAACTTATTAAGAAAAAGTGTTTATATGTAAGAAGATTTTCATCATTTAGCTGTGTTTTTTTCAAGAGTATAAAAGATGACGTGCAATGAATAAAAATCGCATGGGACATGGGTAATGGTCTCACAATTACTCTTATAATAAGATAAACTAAAAATATCCATCAAATGTTTTTTAAGACGCAGCACAGTTCTACAGCATACGCAAACGAGCTATTAAATACACGTTTACTTTCTATCACAAGATCTCACTATAATGCGGAACCATATTCGGAAAGGCCAATATAGCATTTATTATTATTATTATTATTATTATTATTATTATTATTATTATTATTATTATTATTATTATGAAGAGATAAAAATAATAACTTATTAATATGTTCCAATGGTAGAGCATTGCACGCATTACTGTAGTTAGATTACCCTTAAAATGTAGGTCCATGTCTCATATAGCCTCGGTGCTGAAACGGATGCAAAAGTTTAATAAATACACAAACAACGGGAGTTTTCTTTAAAAGTTTTGGAAAAGTGAAGTCAAAATTACGAATAATTTACGAGACAAAGTCATAATTGTATTTTGTAAGAAAATCTAGAATTTTAATATCTCATTTCAATCAATGTTCTGTCTTCAAGCAAACAGGAATTGGGAAGGATCTGAAACACAAGTAGCAAGTTTCTATCATTTGTATGCCTATGCATCCGTCTGTCTCTTCCACCATAATTCTTGTTAATTATATTCGATTTAGTAACAATTGATATATACCTTCCTCCAATCTTCTAACATAACCATATTATTTGATGTTGCGAAAATTCATCAAGAATAAGTGAGTAAAAGGGAATAAAATCCACTTCATGCTGCAAGTTTTCACATATAGAAAACTATTTTATCGTAGAAACTACTAAAAAATTATTTGAATTCAATAAAATGTAGTGCATATTTTCTTTAGAATATTCCACTCATTCCAAATAGTTGCGGAACACCACACGAGATAAAAGTTTTTCGTTACACTTTCTTATACGTCTATGTGGGATGGAACAAGCTTCCTCAGGCACAGTAGTAGGATGCGATCCAAAAGTATTAATTCTTTTTAAGAAAATAAAACACAAATTAATGTGTGTTTGAGTTTAGATTCTACAGTGGTATGACATGATATACCTACTACATCGTTGATAGTATTGTTAGAACAAGCACTGTGGTACCCTGAAATACATCATGGAGGGGGTAAGTAATTGCCATGTCGTACAAGCATACACATGGACTCAACATAGTATGGGAACATTCCTTTTCGTACACAACCGAATTCAAAAGAAAAACATTACATCAAAATTATGGCAAAAATGACAACAGGTTGCTGGATGGGTAAGGCAATACCGTAACAGACATATCTAGTACGCAAAGTAGTCCAAACAAAGACATCGTATGCAGGTACAAAAGGAAATATGTAAAAGCGCCCGAATTTACGCCACTTTGTTATTCACACATTCGACTAATATTTAATACTATTTAATATTTAATAGGCACAGCTTTTGAGTTTAATAACTGCCATACATCGTCGCTACATGCAACTGACAAGCGTAGTTCACGTGGCAGAGCTGATCTTGGCCCATTCTTCCGTCACTACTTGTTTTAACTCTCCTTTCGAAGAAGTATTTGTACGGTGGATGCTAAGCTTAATATAAAACCGCATAGGAGACTGGAGAGAATTGTTTGGAACATTCCTAATTTGCCATTCAATATTTATATCTGAATACAATGGACCTGATGCACCTACTGAACACGGGCGCAGAATAAGTGGTCGAAATCGTACAAAAAAATTCTTACAAACGCAATCAACGAAGTATTTTTCACTTACATTTTTAATAATACGAAAATCAACTTACCCGGAACTGGACACTCCTTTTTAAGTCCTAGTGAGATAAGCTCTTTTAAGTGATTCACAGTTTCATCAAGTCCTCCCACATCAAGGAGTGTTTCTGACATTTCTTCTTCCGTTGAATCTACATTCCTGTGGATCACAAATTTCGTATTACAGTTCACCGTGAAGAAGAACCTTGAATCTTCAACATTCTCAAAATCATCACTCAGATGACTAGAACGCTGCTTATCGTTCGTAGCTCGCTTACTCAGTAACAAACTATTGAAGTCGTGCACAATCTCGTCTACAGGGTCTACATCAGGTGAAGTGCCCTTGACTCTTGGTATGATTTGTTTAACATTAAATAACAGCCTTTGACCATAATACTTAATACACAACCTATCACTAATGCTCAGCACTTTTCCTCGATATTTATGTTGTAAAAGCTGTACGATATCTTCGGTAGTGTCCATGTCAGTCCAAACTTCGGGCAGGATTATCACATCTGAAGCAGGATATGGAACTTTCATTAAAGCTCTAACTGTTACCTGTTCGCCAACTTGACAACCAACATTTTGGATACCTAGGAAAGGAATAGAACCCAAAATTTAAATAATCATATTTACTTTTTTATGTTCTAATGTTTATTTATTTAATTTAATAATACGTTTAGTCTGCTATAGCTTTTTAGTTTTAGGAAAATGTGAAATTACAATATTCAATTAAGAAAAAGAGAGAGAGAGAGAGACAACAGCTACAAAATAATAATAATAATAATAATAATAATAATAATAATAATAATAATAATAATAATAATAATAATAATAATAATAATAATAATAATAATGTGGCAAATTACGGTACATTTTTACAAATAATTGGAAAGGGTTAAAAGCACTTTCTGACTTTCAAAAAGTGCCAAAAATTTCAGTTTATTCCCTTATAATGATTCACACAGCTATTCTCACAACTTGTTTGAGTCTTCATAAATAAAGCAAATATAATAACAGATACGAATTAAAAAAAAAATCTACCTATCGCTTTCGAAATGCTATTAAATAAACAGACAGTTAGAAATTTGGAGGTGTAACTTATCATTTCAACTGTCAGGCTCCAAAATTTCTGCTTCCATCACTTGAAAATTCTTGAAAGCAACTCTTAATTTATTTAGTAGTATTTAATACACATTTGTCAGGTCGAAAGTTTCTACGTCACTTGAAAAATCTTGGAAGTAACTTAATTTATTAGTTACATACATTTTATACATATTGAACTTCTTATTTCCGCAGCTATGATAGACTACTACTGCGATTAAAACAAAAATTCTTGAAGAAAGAAAGATAAGTAGCATAACAAACTCTTACAAGGTACATTCGCGAAGTGTTCCCTCGGGATTCGTGTAAAATTGATTCAAAAGCAAAGTTCTACGCGATCAAATGTCTATTGTACTAATTGTAGCAGCCCATACCAATTACATATTTATGGTCTATCATATATCCGGAACTCAATCATACACTAATATAACGCTCGGACGCAAAATTGCATTTAGGTTTTATATATATTGTATATATATATATATATATCTGGACATGAATATGGGAATATGCAAAACAAATTGGATCAAGTACTGCTTCTCTGGCACATGTTACCCACCCCGGCCGCCATTTTGGATCCTCCACATTGAATTCAACTTTCGGGTTTTCAAATGGGAATAGGTGCATGTAATAAATCAAATTCATGAACAATTTTCTCGGAAATTCATTGGTGTATTGAGTTTTACCATAGCTTGTACTGTTTACTAGACATCGCATGTCAAATGTCACGCACTTCATGAATATTGAACCAAACAGATTATCCAGGGACCCGTGTGTATATGTAATCTTTTACGTGATTTATCGTTGACGAAATATTTATTGATTCCTATATTAACAAGCATTTTTGCAGAATACTGTTACCTTGGATTTTAGGCGGTAGAACTCTGAAAGACATCATTTATATATCGTTCCCGTCGACATAACAAATATCACAAGTTTTCTTTTGATTCACCCGTTAAAATCTGTACTGTACTTATTTGAACATTTTTACCTCTAATTCACTTACTTTAGTCTATAACACTTCTGTGAAACATAAATGAGATGTTACATTATCGCAGCTGCTACTAAAATCTCTTAAAATATTTATGTATTACGCTGATTTCAGTGCGATTTTCTTTTTCTTTGGAAAACAGGAAAACGTGGTTGTTCTAAAAACGTGTTAAAAAGTGAAAAATCTGGTTAATACAACTGACACTACGTTAAGGTATCATTCAGGATTTCCACTCAAACTAACTAATAGAACTCACGGATTTTTTATGGTTTTCACGGTCGAAAAGTTTACCAAAATAACATTTAGTGACCGCAAAACGACAACAAATACCGCCTGATGTGGGATCAAAGCGTGGGCGGGACTCAAGACGCGGCACGGTGACTGGTACCTTGTAGTGCAATAATTAAACTTGCCCTCCTTCAGTCTTACAATGTCAACTGTACATATAAGAAACGGTAAAAACACTAATTAGAATTGTTTACATTTTCAAGGTTTGATAATGAAATCCACAGCCTATTCAAGGTTTTTTCATGGCATCTGAAATCCATGGCTTATTTCACCGTTAGGTAGATGCTAATAATAATAATAATAATAATAATAATAATAATAATAATAATAATAATAATAATAATAATAATAACTACGATGACTGTTTTTTTAAAACTCCGTTAAGTCGTCGATAAGAACCATGTAAGATGATGAAACGGAGATAAGACAAAGCTATTCCATTCTACGTTACCCATCTCCAATACTGATAGATAGACTTTGTCATTCAATTATTGTGAGGAGGCGAGCATGAAAACATATCAAAAGCAATCGAAGTGCCCGCCAAATGTGAACTACGTCACGTAATTCGATTTCAATAGCTGGCTGCTGAGTTCCCTGAAATTCAAATATTAGACAATTCAGAAATCATACTCTACTCTTTTCAGAAATCATTAATCACATGGTTCGTGCATTCATCAAGGTCGTCTGAAGGTTTCCACCCTTGGCTTCCCTCATGTACGTCGGTAACTCTTCCTTTAAACTCTTTGCAGCATTCGATTACAGTCATCACTTACAAAGTTTGCGCCGTTCTTCTTGCTATTATATGAGGAACTATGGCTATATTATGCCCTTCCGCCTGACGAAATCGAACTATCACGTAGTTCACACTTGGTGGGCCGTCGATTGCAGTCTATATGTTTTCACACTCGCTACTCCAGAATGATTGAATGGTAGAGTCCGTCTGTCGGTGTGGAGATGGACGACGTCCATCTTGTCCGCGTTTCGTCACTTAACATGGTGGTTCTTTGGTGGTTTTACGATCGTTAAAAATAAAATCGTATACAAATACGAATACTATCTAGCTGTCAAACTGATTCTCCAATTGGAATGTAAAAAGTAAATTATTTTATCATGCTACTCTGTGTGATACGCTTTCAAACCAACCTTCTTTAGTCATGAAGACTGATGTAAGAGAACCTTCATTAGTTGGCCACGCTATCCTTGCAACTTTTCTTCCTTTACATGTAAGAACAGCAGGATCTCCAATGGGAAGTCCACATAGTTGCATTGTTGACTGGGGCATCAGTAACAGATCCGCATGCTCTGATTCAGGAAGATACTGCAATGATTCTGCAAGGAAAGTAAATTTGCATTAAGTTAAAATTCCTATTCATATTTTTAGTTTTACATTTAAATCTTAAAATTTTATGCGTTTCTATTTTCTGAAGTAATAATACTAGTAAAACAAATACAAACATTTTAATGTAGCAGATAAATGAGTCAACAATTGTTACTTATGATATGTGGAAAAAATAATCGATTTTCTTACATACAAAATCCTCTACTGTTGCAAATTAAATTATTACAAACAGTGAGGAGAAAATGCACGACTAGACCGAAATTCGAACAAGGATCTCCAACTTACCGTACCACTGCGTTAACCACTACACTACCCAGTCTACTTCCTCAACAGTCATACATAATTAAATTCGCTTTTATTGAGGATTTACTATGATATAAAATCGGTTGCTTCCCCATTTATATGCAATATAAATTCAACCGTCAGAGACGCTCTGTAACGTAGACGCAGTTGTTGTCCGAGTACAATAGAAGCTGTGATGCAGTCCATGTTTTTTGAGTAGTTAAGCACTGAGCAAAGAGTGATAGAATGTATGACTTCAGGAACGCATCGGCACGGTAAGATGAAGACGCGGGTTTGAATCGTGGTCCAGTCATGTATTTTTTCACATTTTGTATATCATATGGGTCAATAATTGTTTTATTTAAAATAACTCCTTTACTCCCTTACGTACTAGCAAAGCTACTAGAGATGAGATTTTTCCGCAGGCCACTATAGATGATTCATTTTTCTATCCAGTATGACATCAGATTTTTCATTCGACTCTAGTTTGAACGTGTATGATAACGAGTGACCTGACATCTTCGTATGACATGGGACATTTGATTCAGCTTTTCTAAAATAAAATCATAAAATTCATCGTATTTTCCATCCACTTTCTAAGGTAAAACAAATGAAAACACTTTGCGTGATTGTTGGTGTGGAAGTTCCCGCTTTCTTCAACTGATGGGAGGAAAGATTTGTTGTGCCATTTTTGATATTTAAGTATGGTATGTGCAAAAGAAGCCGCGAAAACATTAATTGAAAATTACAGGCAATACCCATACATATAAAACTCAAGATTGAAGTTACATTTTAATAAATTTTAACGAAAAGACGCAATAGTAAACATCGTTTAACTCCAGTCTGTTCGGCCAAACTAATTAAGCAAGAAAACTTGTATTTAAATAGGAAATATTTTGATTGGAATAGCACAAACTAGAGGCCTGTTCGTGCACTAAAATCAGAAACATTGTATTGCCTATATGCCTGCTGTTGCAGTTTACACCTGAGTATTTGTTTTGGAAGAAATATATTCGTGTAGTCATTTCTAGAAACATTTGTTGGTGCAAGTTTACTTAGATAGGATTTTTTCCGCATATTTTCCTTCGTGAGATTTAAAAGCAGCGCAATTGCACTGATATTTATGTATTGCGCGAGACGTCGCAAAAACATCTTTTTTACATCTCTTGTGATTACAACAACTAAAGTGTGCTATATGAATTGCAAATTCATCCTGTTCAATGGATATAAGCACCTACGTTCTAATTTATTTGTTTGTTGGGAGTTGTGTGTCCTTCTTCAAACCATAATGCGTTGTATTTTCTCCGCTCTTCTATCTCACGGTGTATAGTCATTTCTCAAAGTTGGATCAATGTTTCATATAGAGATGTCACATATGTCACCTTTTTCAGAGAGAAAAAAAATCATCTTACGATTTTTAGAGAGAAAGAAATTAAAAAAAAAAAAAAAAAAAAAACCGGAAGATAGGCCTATTTGACATTATTGACTTACATGTAACAAACATATTTCGGAGAAAAAAACTCCCAGTGGGCATTCTGTGGCTTGGATTTCAGTCTCATATACTTCAAACCATAGGTTCACGTCTTATATACTCAGATGCTGAAAGAGACGCTACTCTCAAATTCAACCAACCAAGTATACAAATCTATGTTGCTTTTAACAGTATTGTAGCTGTTAACAGTCCCACTTTTTTTTTATACGTTCAAGAATCCTTTCAGGATATATCGAAATTCACAAGCGCTTGAAGTTGTTCTTTTAATATTTCGCAGTAGCTTCTGTTTCTGACATTAGTATATTATGGTAGATCGAGAGAGTGTTAACAAACGAATGGTAAGATAAAAACCAAATTATTCTTAATCGTAAGATTGAGGTGCCGACTAGATAGGAGGTAAAAGCAAAATATATTGTATTTTCTCGATGAACACTAAGTTACACTGTTGGGTTGCGTTCTTAATAGTATGTGAGAAATCACTTCCTGTAGCTTAAAAGAAGTATAAAACATATTTAAAAGGTTTAATCACTGCGAAATTAAAATATCGTTTATTTTACGTAATTATGTGATATGTTCAAATAGATAAAAGATAATCGAAATGTGGAACAAGAGCGCTCTAAACAATATTATTTTGCATGAGGTACTGTTATCACGAGTCACCTAGTAGCTTTCTGTCTGCAGCCATTTAGAAACGTGAAAATATATGCCGATTTTCTAAATGACTGCAAATCGAAAGCAGGTAAGTGAGTCGTGATAACAATATCTCATATAAAATAATATTGTCTAGCGAGCTCTTGTTCCACTTTTCGATTATGTTTGTCTATTTGAAGATATCACACAATTACTGTAAAATTAGCGGTACTTTAATTTTGCTGTGATGAAGCCTCTTAAAATGTTCAGCTGTTTTTCTTTTATCTGAAAACTCGGAAGAAATAGTTTTACGGAGAAAATGAAAGCGTGTAACGTGCCACAAAAATGTAAAACTTACAGGAAAAACTTAAGATCTGGCAATCTTAGTTCTATTTCACAAATGACAAATCCAGTTGTATGCAATATTCCATGTCATAGGCTTAAAATAGTATTCGAATCCGTCTTGGGTTTTATTCAAAGTGATAAGCTCGCACACAAAAAGCAAGAGTCTTATATTGAGTCTATGATTATACACGTAGAACGTTGTTGCCAACTGAGTAACAAATTTAACCATAAATGGGAACATAATATTCATTGTTAACAATGTATCTACTACACTTCACAGTGGAGAAACCTTGATGAATAATTTAACAGCGACAGTAACAAAGATCGTGACTCCTCGATAGAAAGCATTTTGTGTTTTGCAGCTTGCCAGTTGTGAAGCAGTTATTACAATTCAACGTGCGGTGCGTTTTGTAGTGAGTTTAATCGTGATCCCCCAAATGCTAACAACATTCGTCGATATCAGTATCCTGTGTAAGGGTGAAATATGCGATAACCAAGAGTGTCTGAGGAGAATGATGAGCGCGTTTGGTAGTGTTTCGTACGAAGTCTTAAAATGTCTGTTAGGAAGGCCACTCGTGAACTTGCAATGCCAGTGATGTCAGTATGCAAGCTCTTAAGGAAACACTTACATATGCGTCCCTACCACTTTAAATCCTACTGACTACGCTGTGCGCTCCAATTTCGCAGCTAAAATGTTACAGCAGAAAATGATGACTTTTCGATCGTATTATGTTCAATGATGAATGAATATTTCATCTTACTTGTTAGTGGTAAAGCCAACACGCACAATGTTAGAATCTCACTGTCAGAATCTGAAAATCCCCCATGAAGTCTTACAATGTGAACGAGACTCCCAAAAAGTTAATGCGTTTTGTGCTGTTTCCCAACGAAAAGTTTATGCATCGTTCTTTTTCACTGAAGATATCGTTACTGTAATGATTTATTTGGATATGCTCCGAGAATGGTTCTTTCTCCAACTGCAAGATGAACCAAAAACTTCCTTTGGCAACAAGATGGCGCACCTGCACATTGGCATCACTGTATACGAGATTGGTTCAATGATGCTGGTACTGACCGCTGGATTGGCTGCCATGGACCCTATGAGAGGGATTATTTCTGATGCCCTCCAAGGTCACCAGATCTCACCACATGCGATTTTTTTTCTTTGGAATTTTCTGAAGGACTGAGTTTACGTGCCTCCACTGCCTCCTAACCTGCCTGAGTTGTGAGACAGGATTCGAGGAGCTGTAGCTGCCATCACTCCAGATACGGTGATTGAAGTATGGGAGGAACTAGCCTACAGGTTAGATGTATGTCATGTGACAAACGGGGCTCACATTTAACATTTGTAAGGTAAACTAGAGATGGTAATCTTTCGTTTAACACGAATTTCGCTATTGTTAATTAAAGTGTGATTACCTTTAAAACTACCATATTTATTTATGCACATCCTGTATTCCCACACATTTGTTGTTCGTGTTTCACAGTAAAACTTTTCCTTTTATGGATGACTCGTAAATCTTCAGCACTAAAGAGAAAACGCTAAGATATACGGACTTCGAAAACAACAGAACACTGTATGACTTAATTTATTCAAATAGAAAATGCTACAAAAGCCTACACAAATGCTAGACAGAATTCCCTTTTATTTGGCAAGCAAGAATTCTCTGAAAGATTAATAATTTCCAGGTCCATTATAATGTTAAAAAGCAACTCTTTTTTCCAGGTAGGAGGTTCGTCATCCACTATGTGTACATATATACAGTGTGTGTAAATCTTGGATGGTTTTGCAAGACAAACTAATTTATTTTATAAAATATCCCCCACCAAATAGCCGGGTAAGGCAAAAAGAGAAATGGATTTTGAGAAGTAAAAATCTGTGCTTAGAATTCTCTGACTTTATAAGTTTTTCAAATTTCCGTGAAATTTCCTCACTTTTCCATGTTTCCCACGAACAATGCTAATATATATATATATATATATATATATATATATATATATATATATATATATATATATATATATATATATATATATATATATATATATATAACTACTTTTCAACGGCGACAATACACTACACGTAACTGAAGTGCCTTGATTTGCTATTGACTAGAATTAACGATTACAAATACCATTTTTACTATAACACAATAATGGAAAAGTAAGTCTCTAGGCTGGGTAGTAAAAACAATCGAAATACCTAATAATTAAGGAAAGGATTTTATTTATTTACTTTGAATGTTTTAAAAGAGTTATTTTGCTACTTAAACATACACAAAATTCTGTTACTAAAATTTTTTTTTTCTGAGGACATATTGATGCTTATTTTGTCATTTCTCTATGAAGAGAGCAATATCATTTCAATAAATGTTAGTTCATTTTTTCTTTTTTAAAAAAATATTTCTCCTCATTTTCAACTTTTATGTAAATGATATAATGAAACTTACGTTGTGTTACTTTTATTATGTACGGTACTAATCACTTTTTTAATTATTATTAATTGTTTCATGATTTGTGTACTTATTTTGAATTGTTTCACATATGAGAAACGGGTAGTCGATTAACTATCGGGGAAACTGTCAATACTGCTGCAAGGTATGAAAGATGGAGTCTGTTGACCAGAGACAACAGTGGCAGAGTATCAATGATAATGGCAGATGTACTTTTCTGGATGCAAAAGCAATTAAAATCTATCACAGAAAGCTAATGCCTACAGACAGTGTGACGGATGTCCAAAAAACTGCTAGCTATCAACGTCATGCTCTTGAATAAAAATGAGTGCACTTTAAGAGATGGGATATTCGAACATAGTTCGACGTCCACAACACACAGCTCAAAGAGAAAGTATGGAAAAGGGAAGCCCCACTGTACCTAAGAACTGTTTCCAGAAATTTGTGACGAGAAAGTATGCTGATCTTTCTCACAATATTCTCAGTAGCAGAGAAGTTGCAGTTCATGTAGGGAAGTTTGTGAACAGACATAGCGATCACTACAGAGGAATTAAGGGCAACCTCTAGACGGTTGCAACAGTACAAAAATACACGAACGTGTGTCAAGATAGAAACGTTTACGTGTCCAAGAATTTGCACGTGAGAAGAAGTGCAATAACTAATATTTATTCAAGACAGTACTAGACTAGATTGTATCTGGTCTATTAGGAACTGGCTTTATGAACATTTTCCACAGTAATATATGTAGTCCAAGTTCCAAGCCCAGACCACAACCACTTCAGATAACTTTCTATGAAGTTGAGCAAAGGAACAAGTGTTTCGGAGTAGACTTCGAGATGATGAAAACAAGATGTCATCTGGTGTACAACTGTGAGCAAAATAAATGACGCGTCTCTTTATTTTGAAGTTTTTTGAAAATATCTCCGTTTTCTTTATATGTTCGAAATTTTGGAAGGTTTCCCCAGCAGGACAGGTTAACAACAAACCCGTTTTTAATATTTGTGTTAGCTATTAGCTTAAAATAAATAAATTAGAAGCAAAAAACATTAAATCGACCGAAATCACGAGAATTACCAACTCTGCTAAAGTGGGAAATTTTCAAGAACGCGAGGGAATTCTGCTGTTCAACACGAAGCAGCGACATCTATGTCATTGAGAGAAATGTTGATCAAATCTACAAACGATCTACGAACTCCAAATATATGAATCTATACTAAGTATTAACATATAGATAGAGCAAACAGTGGAAATTGCCTATGGAAAAAGACGGATTGGTAGCACGATCGTAATGAAAAATCGTCTTTACGGTAGAACAGATTCAGTTCACGTAAGAAAACAAATAGCTCAGTTAGTTAGAGCAAGGAGTCTGTATGACGGAGTTAATTGGTTCGAATCCTCATAGGAGTGCAACTGTAATTTTTATTACTATGGTTATTTTATTTATTTTTTTTTATGTGGGAAACAATCAAATTGTAATATATCTGTAAAACTCATGACGATACAAAAAAAAATGTCGTTGTCGCACTTGCATTAGTGTCCCTAATTTTTGTTTGCAAACAGTTTCGTAATTATTTTCCCTGTGCTTACTGATCACAACATGCACAATGGTGCATAACGAATGTTTTCCAGTAAATGTTAATTCTAATTTGGAGAATTTTATAAAGTTTCACCATGTTTATCACTAGATAGTCTTCTATCTACTTTTTTGGGCACTTTGATAACAGATTTCCCTATTAAATGTTTAATTTTCCTTATATATATTTAATTACGGAAAAGTTTAACAATGTATTTGTTTTAAATTGAAATTGTTTTGAATTTACCACATGAGGTAAGTAGCCCGAAAGAGGAGAACTCAAGTAACTGATATTCTATGTAAAAGCAACCAATTTTAGATTGATGACGCTTCTTACCTTCAGCATTATTATTATTATTATTCCTGAATATGCCACCCTTACATAATGTAGTAACCTTAGACATCTTAGTTTGAAGTGCTTTCTTTAGTAATAATTTGAGCAACCACGTAACAAAGTTTAAAATGTAGGAGGGGCACGACGTTTTATTTTGCCCCTCTCTTTTCAGCACCCTTCCAAAAGAAAGTATTTAATCTCTGACAAGCAGGGCAGACAAAATGAATAAGAAATATATTTAGAGCATCCTTTCCTCCGTGAATGGAATATCACTTAGCATTTTTTATTCTACCGAAGATGACCCTAGGCCGTTATGGTTAGGTAACAAAAGAAATACGTAATATATTTATAGCGCCCCTTGACTGTAATATTATCACTTCTTTATTTGTTCGAGGGAGCCCTACACAACCAAGGGTGCAAAAAGAATAGGAAAAGTGTCTATAAAGATTACAAAACACTTTATATTTTGTCAGAAGCATGGCAGTGTATACACAGCATTGCTTTCGTTAACAAGTTTTTCACCCTTGTGAAACATGACTAAATAGTAGTTATGTTTAGCTTGACTTCATCTATCCCTTTGGTCATTATGTGACCGATAGATGACTAGATTTTGGGGTATCTTCTCCACCACCAGCAACTAGCGCTGGAAAATAAAAATAAATCTCATCTGAAAGATAATTCTACAACTAAAGCATGTGGGAAATGTAACTCATGGTATTTAGAAATCATAACTCATACTCAAATTAGCTTTTAAAAGTGCAGCAGATAAGGAAAGGAAAATTAAGTATAAGTGTAAATAGTCTGGCGTAGTCACTTATTGTTTCGACGAAATAAACTGTACCTTCTTCAAAGATAGTAACTCCATTCTTCTTTCCCTCTCGTTGGCTCGTTGCTGTTCTTACAACTCCAAACGAAGTGCCCCGAGAAACCCCACCATCCAGTTTTGTTTCCCGGACTGAGGCCTCAAACCACACCTCCTGATTTCCTCAATACCAAATATGGTCATTCCATAACTCACCTTCTCCTAACACCGTGTTCGTGACGTCACATGAGTCAAAACGTTTGAGAGTCGAAGACCTCACACGCTGGGGACTTCACCTCCTGATCCTGAATTGTACATTCTGAGGAATTTCAAGTGCAAAGCTAAACCTCAGCGAAAAGTAGAAAATACAAAATACACACTTAATAATCGTTGACGTAGTTACCAGACAATAACTTTTAGTTGAGGCAATAGAATGAGTCAGCTAGAGAAAAGCTAACTGGGCGCTCGAAATATTTACAAATAAGTTGAATGTGAGCAATGTCCTCAAACGCAGATTAGTGACACTGCCAAGAAATGGAAACGTAGCCAGACACAAGTAGAAATTTGATAAGTTGCACAAAGGTAGGAAAACAAACAAGGGTAGTGACTTTATATGAGGTTAAAGGAATCTGCTATTGCACTTATCTTTTAATAAAACACAAAGGTATACAAATATGCTTCTAGGAAGCTTGAGACTACATAATTGAACTTTCCGAGGAAAGAAAAAAAAATAATCCAGCGAAGTAGATGACGTAAATCCAAAAGTCTGTCGTTGGAATCGAACCAGGGACCTCCGACGTATAGTATCGTAACACTTGAGTCGCTTATAAAATTAGGCAGAATAAACTTTTGCCGATCATTGCTCTAGAGGGATTTGTCCAGGATCTTTTGGTGTCGGGCTAATAACGATGAGTATATTTATTTACATTACCGCTAAAGAAATAGCAAACTTTCTGAAAAGAACTTATAGGAAACATCAGATCCTCCTTATTTTTAGCCAGAGCCCATTCTGAAAAATTGCATCTGGTGTTCTGGGTGAAAGATCTATGGGATTATTAGAAAAATATGTATTCCCGTTTCCGCGCTGATGGTAGAATTTGTGAAACAGTTATTGAATTACGTTCGAAGCATAGGCGTAAACAGCGTCCCCGCAACCCTGTGGCGTGGGAACCGCACAAGGCTGCAAAGCCAAAAAAATATATAGAAAGTACGCAGGGGCGGACCAGGCCAAATTTTCCCCCGGGCAAAGTGACTTTTTGGCGCCCTCTTCCCCTAGTACTAGCCTATATTTTACATTTTATCATAGTGTTTTTAATATTTTAAACTCATTTTTCAAAAAGACATTCATTACCTAGGAAAACTTCACAAAGAATATGGCCCGCTATAAACAATACGAACTCCGCTCCCCCGCTTGACCTAGTGGCTAGCACGCCTGCCTTCTGTGGTCTCGGGTTCAATTCCTGGTGGGTTACTGTTGAACGATAAACGTGGTTCGGATTCCACTATAATCAGTATCCACATCTTCTTTGGCCATTAAGGCATAACCGTGGAATGTTAAACTCAAGCAAACAAACTAACAATACTTACTCTCCCTCCACTCTTTATTCTACATGCCATATCTCCATTTGTCGATACAGTCTCCTTAGTACTATGAAACTCTCTTCTTCCATGGTGAAATGAAAAAATATTATGTAATTGCCTCTACTTTACAAGAATATAAACCAAAAAAGTCAGTAGAAAACACATTATAAAATTTACTTTTTGAGGCTCGTTTTGGAGCCCCGGGCAGTTGCCGGCCCTTGGTCCACCCCTGAAAGTACGGACGCATAACTAGGGGCTGAAGAGAAGAGGTTAACCTTCATGTTATGCCACTGGTTTGACGTATTTGGAATGTTCAGTAACTGATCGGTTAGTGAAATAATTTCGACGGTTACTGATATTTAAAGTTTAGCTAAGACAAAGTTACCTAACCAAATACATTTGATATCGCGATGTCGCAATTTGATTTTTCCTCACATAAAAGAGACGAAACAATAGTAATAAAAGCCCTTGCTCGTACTGCGCTCGAATTAATAAACTAATTCGTTCAGATTAGTTGTTCTGACCAACTGAGTTTCGATTTCTTACGCGAAAGAAGTCTGTTATATTACGAGGCATGCTTTTCATTACGATCGTACTGTTAATTTATTCTTTCGATAGGTATTTCCACTGTTTGCTTTATCTATATAAATAAATGTATAGATTCATATATTAGGAGTCTTTGGGTAATGTGTGTAATAATTTCACGACAAATATACTTGCTTAAATGTATGCTATGATTGGCCCTGATTGTCTTTTCCTATGGAGTTCGGGAAACAAATACGTCAAAACTGTTCGAAGTAATACGAACACGGCTTAAGAACAGGGACGGAACTGGGTTATCACTCGATTGACCTTGAGGGCAAATCACCAAAGGGTAGCTATAAACAAAAATTCAGCATGCATTTCTGTGGAGTTCTGTTCAGTATTGCTATCTGCCAACATTTTACAAACCTCATCTTTCGATAGAGCGCAATGGCAAAGAACCAACGGGAAGGAATTCTTGCCCTTGTTAACGTGGGGTATCACCATGTCCAATAAAAATGTCGCGTCACCCTGAAGTGATATTTTATCGAAAATAACTAGTTTCCCATTATATATTCGAAGTTTCTGAGGGTTTCAAAATGAGGAAATATTACTGACAAACAAGGACGCATTTAGGGGTGGGTCCAGGGGGTCTGGACCCCCCTTTGAAATCCCAACTTTTCTGTAAATTTAACCTAATTTTGGGGGTTATTTTTAAAACTTATAATTTATCCTAATATTGAAGTCGCCCCCCCAAATAGATTTGGACCGCTCCCGAAATAAGTTCCTGCATACGTGCCTGCTTACAAATATATTTTCAATATATTCGTTAAATAATAAAGTAAAATAACTAAATTAGGAGCAAAAAGCTTCAACACGGGCTAACTTTTGTCCACTGCCAATATTGTTTGAAGGGATATTAATAACAAAAACTCCTAGTCAATGCTGAATCTTGGAACTTCACCCCGAACAGCAAGCATATTTTCGAAATACACTCAGCCCTAGCCAGAAGGCATTGTAAGCGAGTTACATTTGGCAACATCGCATGGAAACTAATGAATGCTGAATTGCATTCTAACCCGTTCCTCCTCCTCCTACTACTACTTTTGCTATGGATCTGTATAGTACAGGAGCAATCTTATTTTAATGAAAGGAGTTTAATGAAAATTTTAAAAAATAATCGTTAAATCACTTTTTGAATATTATTTTTAATCTTATTTTAACAAAAGAAGTGTTATACAAATAATAACTTTCTATAGGCAGGGTTTGAACCCACGCCAAAACCAATTTTCCTTACTATCATGTTGCGCTAGCTCAGTCGACTACGAGAGCCGACAGTAACTGGCGTTTACTTTGTGCTATATTTACGCCATGACTCGTGATGTCACCAACAGGATCACGATATAGACGTTATTATTTTTCCTACATTTCAGAACCCTCGAGATTTGATCATTGTCTACTCGGACTGAAATTGTCTTTTGGAACCAACATTTTAATATGAAGCCAAAAATTCCTTTAAAACAGATGAAAACTTTGAAAGTTTTAAGAATTTTAATATTTTTGCCTTTTACCATACGGGGGTCATAACATCTACACCGAAGAGCACCCGAGATTTGACCATTGATCACTCGGACTGAAATTCTCATTTGCAACCAGAACTTTAATATGAAGCCAAAAATTAAACTTTTACATCAATTTGAACTAAGTGGGTTCCGGTTCACCCCACTATATGTTTAGTTTAGTTAAGTGGTAATTTGTGACACCTTCACATCATCAAAAGAATCTTTCACTTCACCGCCTCTCCCAGGAGTCCGTGCTGGATCCGCCACTAGAATCAATAGACAATTCTCCTAATCTTTTTGTCACCCTTGATTGTGTAGGGGCTCCCTCGAACAAATAAAGAAGCAGTAATACCTAATATATAGCCCTTTCGTATTACAATCAAGGGGCCCTATATATTAGGTATTTCTTTAGTTACCTACCCCTAACCGCACAGGGCCATCTTCGGTAGAATAAAAATGCTACGTGATATTCCAATCATGAAGGGGGAGAGGATGCTGTAAATATATTTCTTATAATTTTGTCTGCCCTGCTTATCAGAAATTACTTTCTGTTGGGAGGGTACTGAAAGCACTTTAAACTAAGATGTCTAAGGTTACTACATTATGTAAGGGAGGCATATTCAGGATTATTATTATTATTATTATTATTATGTAGAATTTTAAGATGGGTGGTCATAGAGGAGGAAAAACAGGATTATTATTATTATTATTATTATTATTATTATTATTATTATGTAGAATTTTAAGATGGGTGGTCATAGAGGAGGAAAAACAGGATTTTTCTGTCTGACTCTCTAACGTAAAGATTATGTGCTGAAGGTAAGAAGCGTCATCAATCTAAAATTGGTTGCTTTTACGTAGGATATCAGTTACTTGAGTTCTCCTCCTTCGGGCTACTTACCTCATGGGGTAAATTCAAAACAATTTCAATTCAAAACAAATACATTGTTAAACTTTTCCGTAATTAAACATCTAGGGAAAATAATACATTTAATAGGGAAATCTGTTATCAAAGTGTCCAGACAAGTAGATAGAAGACTATTTAATGATAAACATTGTGAAACTTTATAAAAGTCTCAAATTAGAATTAACGTTTACTGGAAAACATTCATTATGCACCAGCGAGCATATTGTGAGCAGCGAGCACAGGGAAAATAATTACGAAACTGTTTGCAAACAAAATTAGGGACACTAATGCAAGTGCGACAAATTTTTTTTTTTTTTTTTTTTTGGTATCGTCATGAGTTTTACACATATGTTACAATTTGATTCTTTCCCACATAAAAAATAAATAAAATAACCATAGTAATAAAAATGACAGTTGTACCCCTGCGATTTTTCATTATGCTCGTGCTACCAATTCGTCCTTTTCCATAGGCAATTTCCACTATTTGCTCTATCTATACGTTAATACTTCGTATAGATTCATATATTTGGAGTTTGCAGATAATGCACGTAATAAGACACATTAGAAATGTTTCATTAAAAGTTTCGTTTGTAGATTTAATCAACATTTCTCTCAATGACATAGATGTCGCTGCTTCGTGTTGAACTGCAGAATTCCCTCGCGTTCTTGAAAATTTCCCACTTTAGCAGAGTTGGTAATTCTCGTAATTTCGGTCGATTTAATGTTTTTCGCTTCTAATTTGTTTATTTTAAGCTAATATCTAACACAAATATTAAAAACGGGTTTGTTGTCAACCTGTCCTCCTGGGGAAACCATCTAAAATTTCGAACATATAAAGAAAACGGAGATATTTTCAAAAAACTTCAAAATAAAGAGACGCGTCATTTATTTTGCTCATATTAGTACATATCAATCTTGTAAGAATGAGGTATAAAATATTCCTGTCCATTTAATGAAGCCAATATATAAATTAAGAGAATATATAAATTAAGAGCAAGTAATGGTATATAATAGACAACTTGTGAGATAAAAAAAAATGTTCGTTGTAATCTGTATTCTTTAGCAGGTACCAAATTTTACAATTAAGTTAATCTCTGATACATAGTTATAAACAACTTCACAACTTAAGTTTTATATTTCGCAGTTTATTTCGTAGAAAATACTAAAACATACATACACAAAATGAACTCTATCCTAAAATATCAATAAGCCAATATTTGTTTGTCGTTGGCTTGGAGTTAACCGTCCCTTTTCAATACTGTGGTTATATAAGATATACGAGCTTAATGTGGGACCTGAACCATATGAACTCCCACCGGGAATCGAACTTAGGTTTCCCCACACCGAAGACGTGTATGCTACACATATAGCCAAGAGGGAACACACCCATTTATTGTTTCACCACAAGGATGTAGATATTGCATGACAAAATCAGGTAAAACTCAATACGAAGCAAGATCCCACATAAAGATGTAGACCACATTTTTGTATTGTGGTGCACACTTTTGATGTAGAATACATTTTTTATTTAACATACTTTATTTTTACGTCATACGCATACATGATGATAATGGCATCACATGCCAAAACTACTGAAGTAAGAGAGAAACAATACAAAGAAATTTATTATTTTTTTTTATTGCGCCTCATTTCTGTTAACTAAAAATACCGAAATTCAGAGTGAAAAAGTACGATTGGGGTGCGAATCAAATTCTTTGAATTTCATTGAAGGACATGGTGTAAGATATTCCTTATATATATATATATATATATATATATATATATAGGATAAGGGACACTAATTTGCTTTTGATCCATCAACAAACTGAACCATATCTGCGAGTACTATCGCGAACGCCAACTAAGGAACTTCAACATAGTGTGGTGAAAAACACCATACACTCAACATATTGGTTGTTACAATCAGCGCTTATTGAGGAAATTAAAACGAAAGAAAAATTCATTTTAAAAGAGACTTTTTCAAGTTTCTATAAG
This sequence comes from Thermobia domestica, assembly GCF_964235325.1. Lineage (NCBI taxonomy): Eukaryota > Metazoa > Arthropoda > Insecta > Zygentoma > Lepismatidae > Thermobia > Thermobia domestica. Next base: position 144,104,222 of record NC_137458.1, on the reverse strand, counting down.
AATCAAAATTACCTCAGTATGCATCAGTACTCAGATTTTATCGGAAGGATACAAATATTTTTGATTAATGCTGTTTAGATGTCAAAAGAGCTTAAGTTTGAAATTCAATTTGTTTATTTATTCCTAGAATTAAATATTTTAATCAATTTGGAGTAGTACGCCTACTCTACTAATTCTTTCCTTTATTTGACTACAGTACCATAGACTGAACTCATCCTCAAGTACATTAACTTCGCTTAGTGCTCGGCCAATTTCCTCCTAGTGTAGTTTTTCTGAAATCCGGATATATATCATACTAAGACAATCAGAGGAAATGGAAAATAGCTTCACAAAGAAACAGCAGCTAATACATGTCAATTACAGAGAATAAGTGACGGAAAAAAAAAAGACCAAAATACTGATACCTAAATATTTCAAATAGAAGACTATAAATTTACTTAAACGAATACATGTGCCTTAAATTTGGGTTGTTTATTAATATGGGGAGAGAATGGGAACGTCAGGAACTTGACCACTTGCTCCATCACAATTAATATTGCTGATCAAATGGGCCTGCACTATAGACTGCCATCAAGCGCAAAAGTTCTAAAAAAGAAACCAACGCTAGAAGGTAAAGGACAAAATAAAGGTAGATAAAACAAAAACACATATGCGTTATTTCATATTTCATGACATAACATAGTCATATTTCCTTTGATTCGTACATGATCGTACTTTAGTTCTCAAGATAGTATTAAAACTCACCTTCTGATTTTAATTCCTGAATCACACCGTGCAACACCTTCTGCTTTATGTAACCATAAGTTAATTGCCCTTTTCTCGGAGGTGGACACGAAGATTCTGCATGTTGAGGCAAGTCCTTGGTCGTCAAAAGAACTTGACAGGAATCGCACAAATGCCAAGACGATACCGACTTTCGTCCTCGCGGAGGCATTTTCGGCTTCCTTTAACTGAATTCACTCATGTCTGAAATTAATGACATAAGAATTATATTTATTCCACAAACGCAAGTATAAGTAACAGCACAAGTTTTGGTGCATAAAACAAAAAGATAAAAACTGAAATTTTTAATATCACGATTATGCCATTTAGGTTAGGGTTAGCACGTTCTGAAGTAACAAAATGATGACACAATTGTACTTAGAATGTACTGTTCTCCTTGCCTAACTAATACGCCGGCCTGAAAGCATATAGGCACAATAACAAGAAACAATCATGTTATCCTTAGATTTCACCATTTAAATATTTAGATAAGACAATATCGTTACGAACTACTAGTATAGTAAAGTATGCGGATGGAAATTTCTTTCTCAAATGCTGACGTAATTTAAGTTAGAGGAGATGAACAACTAATGAAATGCATGATTATGAAAAAAAAAAAAAAAAAAGTGAAATGAGAATGTGGGAAGAAACGGGAAATCCAAGAAAAAAACACAGATACTATGATGTTCACCACAAACTTACATGACATGGAATCGAGAGCACTTGCTCCTGAGCCTCCGTATTACCGTGCATCAAATAAAATTATGATGAAATGAAATGATAAAGTTACAGCTACTAAAATCAGTATTTTAAAAGAATTATGCTTGCCTTGTACAGGTGTTATGCTAAAGAACACTTATTATACTGAATTGAGCTATAAAACTGAAATACATAGAAACAATAGGCCCTTGCCTTACTTTCACACGTCATCTTAATTTCTAAGTTTCCCAGGAAACTCGACTTTTCCATAAAACATTTTAAGACCGAGTTACTCTGAAATATGTTCTTAAAATTACTGTTAGTTCATGAAAATAGGGTCAATTTTAGGATACTTATTTATAATATGTTTTCACAAGAAAAAGTGAAATCGTTCTTTCCTTTGACTAATTTCTACCCCAAACAATATAAATGAATCTCTAATCCCAAAGAAACATTCATAAAAAATCGGATAATCTTTTCGGGGAACTCTCATTATTTATTTAATTATGGGGAAGCGTGCTAAGTCAACTAACTATTAAACGATTTCAATTTTAAGTTATGGGGATAAAGGGTTCATGACATTTGTGCGCGGCCGTTTGGGCGCAAAATCTTTTATCCAAATAGGTTTACCTACCTATATATATGTCATAGTGAATTTCATAACTAGAGCCTGGTTGTTTAGGCTCTGGGAATTTCGGAACTCTTCCACAAATAATTTTGCAAAAACTAAAAAACAGAATCTTTAACACAGCAAAGTTTCTGCAAGTCATGCACAATTTGTCTCTATCAGTTGAAAAAAAATAGGAAGGAACTGAAGCAGACTCTCGACTATCCGGGTCGCGATATCCGTACTCTGTACTGGTTTAGTTTTAAAAGAAATTTTCTTTTAATAAAATAAGAGATGTAATAAAGAAATGTAATTTGTGTATTAAAAAAAAAAAAAAAAAAAAACTTTTTCATCAATGTTTAGTTATTTTAAAGATGAAACTATGTATTTATACTGCACCGTGTATTTGATTCTTTCAGTCAGACATCATAGAATTTATCTTAAAATGTGTACAATACTGTACATATTTTCATTTCTACACTTTCATTTTCTATAATAAATTATTAAAACGCATGATACAAGAGTAACAGCATTATTTCCAATAAGGATGTGGAATCTGTATGATAGAGTTTTCAAAGACCATAGTCAAGAACGAACACTACGCCGAAGCAGTCATCGTGGACTGTAATTAGAGCTCCAAATGGGCCATCCGTCGATTTAACGCTTTTTTGATGCACTTAGGAGCAATGTTGCCAACGAGTTTGCACAAAATCCCGCTAATTTGAAAACCAAAACCGCCAGAATTCCACCAAAAATATCGCGAGCTACAAATATTGGTAAAAATCCCGCAACACCTGAAAAAACTGCATATTTTAATTAATTCCAATCTATGCACTAAAAACATTAAAACACAGAAGTACTTACTACTAATTCATTAATGGAGCTAATTCATCCTCCGATTCGTCGTCTTCAACTTGTACATTGGAGTACGTTGCTCTTGTCATAGCATTAATATTTTGCAATATGGAAATAGATAAAAAGAAATCATGGCAGCACTTCCAGAGTCGTCTCAACCCTGCACGAGTAGTAAGAATAACGTCAACCATCTCTCTTCCCATTCGATTTCGATGTTTCGGCTTCACGAGATTGAGCTGGCTAAAAGCTCTCTCTATTTCTGCATGTGACCATGGTAAAACAAGGAGACACAAAGCGAGATTACAAAGTGCATGAAGAGGGTTTTCTCCGGTGCATCCTTATATTTTTGAAGTTCACTACAAAACGCTGTACAATTTTCCGTTCTTTTCCACTCAACTACCGTCAGTTTTTGCCATTGAAAGTCAATTTTTGTTATGGTATCCTTAGGAAAGCCCATGAGTTCCGCCAAAGGAATAATCGGATCCTTTAACACCTTCAAACAGTTTTCTGGTGCGAACATTGAAATATTTCTCAATATTTCAACATTTGCAGGTAAACGCTGTTGAAGCTGTGATACCAGCTTAACAATAAAATTCGCACATCTTTCCCTAATTGTGCTTTCATTTTCAATCGTAAGTCCACCAGCCGTTTTTAGTTGTCCTATTCTTTTCTCAACATCATAACCCAGATTAGGTTTGAAACTCACATAGTTTTTAATATTCTCCGTTAACAAATTAACTGGACAATTTGGTACAACTATTGTTTTTGCCAGTCCTTCAATAAGCAAGACAAGATCTTGCAGTAGCTTACTTCGGTCAACAGAGTTCAATTGAAAAGACTGATTTGCGTGTTGGGTTTCTGCTAAGATAGAATTAAAAAAAAAAAAAAAAAAAAAAAAAATACACTTCATTATTCGGATCACTGTACATTTAGAAAAGCAATTCAGATGTGTAGCACTTTTCACTATTCCGCACTATTTGAAAATGCGTTTTAACTCTAGCCATTGCGCAAGAATCCGTTTCACTGCTATTTCTATTGATAACCACCTAGTATGGAACACTTGTTCAATTTTAAGTGGATTAGACCCTTCATTTATAGTTCTGTACAGTTCTGTGTACACTTGTTGCCGGAGAGGTGATCGAACAAACCAATTATAAGTTTCGGAAATCATAAATTCCAAACATCGAAGAGGTTTCTGTGCAATTCAGATTAGTTTGATTGGAGGATATACTTATTATTCGGGAGTGATTCAAAGGCCGCCTTGGACACAGCTAGTTGTACAGAATGACAAACAAAACGAGATGATTGATTTCCTTTTTTTTAAAAAAAAAAAAAATTGGTACACACCATTGTTAACTCCCACCATGACATTAGCGTTATCAGTCCCTAAACCGCGTAGTTTCTTCAAATCAAGCCCGAAATCTTTCAAAGCTACTTTTAGTACCTTCACAATTGAATTAGCATCAGCCGATTGTAACTCGTACATTTCTAAGTAGACACGACAGTAGAACGTGTATCAGAATAGTAAATGATACATAAACCTAGCTGTTTGACTTCACCAATATCTGTTGATTAATCAGGAAGAATATTATAGTCACTGTCACCAATGTCTTTCCGAAGGCTCTCCTTAAAGTATGGAGATAAGATATTCTTGATCATAGCACTACACTTACTACGATGTAAGTGTACCTCTTTTACCTGGATATAGCGTTTGCACAATTCACTAAGAAGGTCAATGCTTCTAATAGAACAATGACACGCGGTAAATAAAGCCAACCCTGCCTCGACTCGAGCAATGTCAAAAGAAAAGTTTGTCACCGGTAATTTTATTTTCTTTTGTCTATTTGAACTAAGAGGTTCAGCTGCACTTACGTGTTTTTTAGTTTTGCTATGTGCTATAAGATCACAAAATTTTGCTTTCAAATTGCACTTAACAGTCTTTGCATCGAGATACCGTACGATCTTCCTCAACTTCCAACACCCAGTCTTTCAAATTTGGATCATTTAGCCAGTCTTTTCTAAATTTTTGAGAATAACTTGCTCTTGTTCGTCCCCATGTTACACCACACAATGACAATTGTAGTCGAGAAACACTAAAAGTACAAGTCCGCACAAACCGGAAAAACAAACGACCGACCACAGAACTGTCAACTAACAACTATTAATTGACGGGAAGCAGTGATGAAAATTTTCCGATTCATAAAAACATACTCCAATTATTCCTACATCGTTGTATAGCCGTGACGTGAGGTGGAAAATTTTCTTCTATACTTTTCCGGAAAATTTTCCGTTCTTCATAAATATCAGTGATCAAGTAACATTCCTCAGTATTCATAAATTGATTAAATTCATGTATAGAAATGTTAAAAATTGAAAGATTGTTTAAAGAATCTGAAAATTTTCATGGCTCAGTCAATTTTCAGTACTATGTAGGAACAAGTGAAACAATTTTTCATGAATCGAAGAATTTTCTGTTCTATACAACGATGAAAATTTTCCGGAAAATTTTCCAATTCATTAAAGATACTCCACTTATCCTACATCGTTGTTTAGCCGTGATGTGAGGTGGAAAATTTTCTTCTATGTTTTTCCGGAAAATTTTCCGTTAACAAATATCAATGATCAAGTAACAGTTCCTCAGTGTTCATAAAATTGATTGAAATCATGCATAAAAATGTTAAAAAGTGAAAGATCGTTTAAAGAATCTGAAAATTTACATGGCTCACACAATATTCAGTACTATGTAGGAACAAGTGAAACAATGTTTCATAAATCGAAATAGTTTGTGTCTTTTATGGAAAAATTGAAGAACATTTCATGAGTCGGAAAATTTTCATCATTTTGAAGCAAAAAGTAAAACAACTTTTTGTGAATTGGAAAGTTTTATTGCTCTGTAGAAACAAATGTGAGGAATTTTCATGAATCTGAAAATTTTCATCACGATGTAGAAGCAAGTGAAAACACTTTTCATAATTCGGACAGTTTTGGATATTATGTATAGTGATGTTAGGTGGAAAATTTTCCACTACATCCGCTTGTTTCTACATCGTGATGAAAATTTTCCGATCTATGAAAATTCCTTTCACTTGTTTCTACAGAGCAATAAAACTTTCCGATTCACAAAAAGTTGTTTTACTTATTGCTTCAAAATGATGAAAATTTTCCGACTCATAAAATGTTCTTCAATTTTTCCATACAAGACACAAAATATTTCGATTTATGAAACATTGTGTGAATATTGTGTGAGCCATGTAAATTTTCAGATTCTTTAAACGATCTTTCACTTTTTAACATTTTTATGCATGATTTCAATCAATTTTATGAATACTGAGGAACTGTTACTTGATCACTTATATTTGTTAAGAACGGAAAATTTTCCGGAAAAATATAGAAGAAAATTTTCCACCTCACATCACGGCTAAACAACGACATATGAATACGTGGAGTATGTTTTTATGAATCGGAAAATTTTCCGGAAAATTTTCATCGCTGTACAGGACAGACAATTCTTCGATTCATGATAATTGTTTCACTTGTTCCTACATAGTACTGAAAATTGTGTGAACCATGAAAATTTTCAGATTCTTTAAACGATCTTTCACTTTTTAACCTTTCTATACATAAATTCAATCAATTTTATGAATACTGAGGAATTGTTACTTGATCACTGATATTTGTTAACAACGGAAAAATGTAGAAGAAAATTTTCCACCGCACATCACGGCTAAACAACGATGTAGGAATAATTGGAGTATGTTTTTATAAATCGGAAAATTTTCCGTTTCAAAATTTTCCGGAAATTTTCATCACTGTACAGGACAGACAATTCTTCGATTCATGAAAAACTGTTTCACTTGTTCCTACATAGTACTGAAAATTGTGTGAGCCATGAAAATTTTCAGATTCTTTAAACGATCTTTCACTTTTTAACATTTTTATACATGATTTCAATCAATTTTATGATTGCTGAGGAATTGTTACTTGATTACTGATATTTTTTTTAGAACGGAAAATTTTCCACCTCACATCACTAACGGGAAGTGGTAGCGGGAACAGAATCCTCATTCGAACAAAATTAGACCATCTCGGATGCTTAATTCGGAACGATCATATCCAGTGAAGGAACGAAAGGGACGAACATACGTCGCGATTAAACGGGATTGTCCCGTTGATTTCGAAAAAAGAGAACATTGTCACATACCACGTCCCGAGAGCAACATTGCCACATACCACTTCTATTGTACACAGGTAATTCGCAAGCATCTGTAATACACTCGTACAATACCTTGATAAGAAAAATACAACAGTAACACATATTATCAAAAACTAACATGTTTTGAAATACGCTGCAATTCTTTTTTTTTCTTTTTTTTTTAAAGCTGGATTTCCCGCTGCCAGCCAATTCTCACCGCTAGACACGATCGTAAAACCACCAGATTTAGCGGGAAACCGCTGCCGTTGGCAACACTGCTTAGGACACAAAAAAGCGGGACTTACTGTACGATGCAACGTTTCGAGAAGAAGAATCGCCCAAGAAACGAAGAAAATATATTCAGACAGATGAAAGGATTTACTGTATTGTACACAATTTTGAAACTGTTGACATTGTAGAATAGTTGCGGGCTTTGGCCCATAATTCCGTCATGGAATGATAATGTCATGATTAGTGTAACACAAGACAAAAATAAATTGTTCAATATCTATATTATATTTCACTGTTGTTTCCTCTCCAATTATCTCTGTTGTAAATATAGCAATACACGGTAGTACAATGTTATTAATAGCTATGAAGTTATGAATATCCAAAATGCCTATTCCTTTACGTTAGAGATGATATAAAGGTAACTTCACTGAAGTTTATGGTTATAGTTAAGGAGCCGTACTTCCCATTTAGGGAAGGACGAGAAACGCCATACTTTCAGGCATTATTCATTGACTATCTAGGATGTTAAAAAGTAGGTAATAGACTGAGTTCTTGCCCTTCTACTTAGGGTGTTTAGGTAGTGCAACAGTAAGATGTATCCTCGTGCACGGGAGATGAGAAGTAGCTGTTCTTAACTATTACCAAGTTTATTTTGGGGTGTCATAGGATACCTACAGCAAATTTTATTTCAGTCCAATAAAGATTCATGCTTAAAAAAGGAAAAACACTGTGGATCATGATCTCCGATTTTCCTGAAATTAGGATATGTTATTCTAGAAACAAAATAATTAGACTGGTATACGTTGCTTTTTTTTCGTTCCGCGTTATACAAAAATTTACTTGAACTAAACCAAGCATTTAATGCAACTGAGACTTTCAGTGATTGTTTACCATAGGTCATACTATAATGTAAACGGCTTTGTGCCCAAACGTCCTGCTCCGGGGGATAAGTGGGAACCTTTAAAGATATACGTCATATTGTACCAAAATCCAATACTTTAATTTTTTCCGAAAGTTATTGTATTTCCGCTACTTTCGGACGCATCCCCGCGCTACCGCGCCGGTTCAACGGTTTCACCCCAACCTAAATTGGTGACATGAAATTTGTTTTTAGTGGCGACCTAGCACAGGTTGGTTTATACCTTTGCCACTGTACTTTTTACAGGATATTTCCGGATGCTGTATTTATACGCAAATCTTAAAAGAATTGTAAATTTTCAACAAGTACTTCTGGTGGCTCAGTTGAACTTCACGTAGGTTATAAAATGTGGTGTATTTCTATGTTGGCTAGCGCAAATCTTTTAAACAATACGGGAATTAATAAAGGAATTATAAATTTTCATCAATTATTTCGAATGGTGTGCCTAAACTTGGCCTACACGCTTAATATTATCATTTCGTTTTTTAAGCAGTAATTCACTGAACACAAGAACGTATTTTAACACTATATATTTATGCATTATTGGGTAATAGTGTCTCATATTTGCATATTTTGAAATTGGCACTAAATATAAAATTATATATAAAATAGTAATAATATGTACTAGTATATACCCTAATTATCCTCCTACCTTACAACATATCAAATATTACATCTAGATGTAAAATAAAATTAGATTTTGCCGCACTTCAATGTCCTGGCGTGCACTGACAACTCACTTGAAGAGAGGTTCCGCAACACTTAACCTTTGATATATTCAACCATGATATCTGTGTTGAAAATTGTACCCTGCAGTGAAGGACAATTGACATTATTGATTCAAGACTATTGCCAAAAATAGCACAATCTGACATGTATGCTGTCAATCAATATGTTAGAACACGCACCAAACAGCGTCATCCGACGTCTTCTTTGCAGATATTTTCCCGTTTAAAACAAATGATACAACGCACGAAGTTATGAATAAAAACTTACAGGAGTTGATAATTCTATTTTCCCACTGAGGAGAAAAGAGAATGATTAATTACGTGGAATTGCAATAAATAAATATCTATAATGAGATAAATAACACTATCTCTTACCTTAAAAAAAACACCATCTGCATCATTTTCGCCTCGCGATGCTCTTGTGTTCACTGCAGTATGGAAACAACTGACAAGCGGCGAGCGTAACAGAAATCAAGGATAATGCGCCTAAATATTTATTGTAGTTGGTTATTTCATTTTATTCAAAGTAATATGATTAATTATTTTTGTTTCTTTAAAATTCATATTTTTAAATATATCTTAACAAATAAGAGGATCAAAATATTATTCACGAGATGTGTTTGAAAGTGTCTAGTCATTTTTTTTATTTATTTATTTTTATTTATTTATTTTTTTTTTTTTGTTTATAACAATTATTGGATAATAAATATAGTTGCCTCAGTTTCGATAGCTACAACCTAAAATTGTCTTATGTGTACTTTAAAATGAGGATTTATGTATCGGAAACTAAATGCACCACGTGTAAAATTATTCCCTTATCGGGTTGCCATAATGACTGAATTTGAATTTTTCTTCTTTTTTTTTCTAACTTTCGAGCAAGTATAATGATCGTGGGGAAAATCGAAAAGAGATTTTAACTGATTTGAACATTTCATAGCCCCTACATAGGGTAATGTGTGGCAATGTGTGACACGGGTTCAGAAAAATGCTGTAAAAATCCACTACACACATTGAACTGAAACTTTACTGGAAACTTATAAGACATGTCTTTGTTATATAATGAAGCCATTCACTTGTACAAAATCTTAGCACATGTTTTAAATAATATAGTTCTGCGATTAGCGCTTGTTACCTCACAGCGTGGGTCAAGGAGCTACAACTATTCTTATTACTAACTTCATACTTATTTTTAAAACTATGAATTACACATTCTCGAAAGAAATTGGTTTTACTTTCTTAAATATGGTTTAAAGATGGCTATGAAGTTTTATAGTATTATTTTACAAATCAATAATATTTTTTGCATATGAAAGTGTCAAATCCAAGTTCTGTATACAATGGAAATGAAAACACTGTCTCAAATCACAATAATTTCACTCTGTAAAAGTCACAAACATAACCCAAGCTTGAGCTTCCCGTGGTGCACTTCTAATTGGTCCACAAATTGCGAGAAAAGTATTTGATCGACATTTCTTTGGATTTGCTGTTTCACCAGGAATCTCCATAAACCAAATTCTCTGTCCGTTTATTTGATACTTTCTCAGGTTTCTTCTTAATGGGCTCCTTTCTGGTTCTCGTCAAATCTTGTCAAATTTAAAATCTTCTGGATTATTTAACTTTCTCCTTGAACATTTCTTTTAAGTGTTTCTTGCCTCGTGACATTTCTCTTCTTCTCTAATAAGTATTTTTGAATGGAGTTCAGCAAGAGAAAAAAAAATCTTCACTTTGAATATTCTTTTCTGTCTATCTTCTAAAAACCTTCGGAGCAAGTGCAAGTTGCTGTAAGTCCTTCCTGTAGTTAGAGGCCCTGGAACACGTAGCGTGAATTTAATACTAATAATTTCGAAAATTGTCGCTGAAATTGGAATTTTTGGCTTAGAACTGTATTTTAATAATGTAAGGGGTGGGTATGTAATCCAGTCACAAAGTCACATTCCTTTCCAATTAATACGAGGATTAATAACTTATAAAAATAATTATTATGGTCATTTAATCCTGCATAGATAGTAAGAGCAACCGAACAAAAAATTTAGTTGTTTCAGTATGGAGTCTGCAACTCTGATTGCTATCTTGCTTATCGTGGGAAAAGAATGACTCATACTGTTTTAAGGACAAGACAACACCGCAGTACATTTTTGAAGCGTTCTTTGCGATGTTCATGTACAAATTATTGTGAAGAAAAAATATTTTTTTCTTAATGCACTTTGCAATTTCAGAATCGACTAACACGTGATATATATATATTGTATATATATCGATAACTTAAGGAACGAATGAATATTATTGATTGATTTGCCCCTGGAATGTTACTGTGAAAGTAAGAATGCAAAGCCACAGACAAATATGTAATTGTTAGACTTGTAATTCAAATCATATTTATAAAGTATCAATAAGCAAAGTAATGGGGAACACTCATGGTCCGTGCAATAGTTCTAAATTTGATCTTTTCTAGACTTGTGGAATTCCATGTATATTTTGGAGCTTCCTCGTGGACATATGATTAGAAAACACTCATTTGCATGCTATAATCAGGGTTCGATTTGCGGTAGGAGCACATGTGACTCAGATTCTACGTTTTGATACTGAATATGAATGGTTAAATGAAATGTCATTTGCTTTACAAACGATCGAAATCGAATGAATACTTAGTTATAAGGCAACAAGGAAAATAGTTCGGCACCTTATGATAACAAACAGTGTTGCCACACTTGGTACAATTGTACCAAATTCAGCCCTTTTTGTCATTCATCGGCCCGTTGGTACCACGCTGGCATTTTCAGCCCCTTTTGTGAAAAAGTTGGTACAATTCTACCCAATTCAGCACCATTTAACAAATACTTGTCACATTTTCAAAAATGTCAGTAAAACTTTTCCTACTTCTCATGTTACTCATACTGTGTGTTGGGCTCTTAAAAAATGCTGTTGAACATTCATTCAGTGACGTTGTACCGCATAACGCTACGAACTATGTTTCGAATATTCGTAATTCAAACTGCACTGGAAAACAACGCAAGATGGGCGCATCCGCGCCGCGCATGAAGGAGACGAGAAATTTTTGCTTGAAATCTAAAAAGAAAAGGGGGGGGGGCACATACAAGTTGACTTAAGTGTTGAATATTCTGAAGAAGACCAGTGTGTGCTCAAGTAAGTATAATTTATGTGTCGCTGCAAAGATTCTACACCAAGTTTGTTCGGGTCCTCCTATTTGGATGTTTTTAAAAAGTAATTTTTAAAAAGAGCACTTTCTTGATTTAGACTTTTGGAAGACGGCGGGGAGGGGAAGTATTCTAGAATTTTACCTCTTTTAGTTTCGTGTTATAGAGCCATATATCACACTGGTATAAAATAATGAATTTGGCCCTTTTGTTTCAATTTGGTACTATTTTTCAGCCCACTTCAGAGCTAGGACTGTGGCAACGCTGATAACAAATCTTGACCAGACTTGTTTAAACTTTATTTTATGTATGCTGTGAAAGATATAATAAATGAGGAAGCCGTAAGTGATTGAAGTGTATTTTTAATTTCTGCAAAATGAACGATAAGTATTAAGGAAATACAAAGTTTAAAAGTAATAAAAATCGTTTAATTTATTGAAATACTTTTAGTCGAGCTGGAACCGTCGTTAAAATATTATTATGTCCCTATTTTACAAGTTAATAAACATTCCTAAATATACGAGAAATGAGACTAGTTAACTCTTATCGAAATTTTTTTGTATCAATTTCAAATTAGACTGTTAATAATTGTATATGTTAATGGGTGTATAACTAAATGATTTTTACATAGTCAACTGAGAAATTCAGATTGAAGAAACAGTTTGTGTTGGCAGCATCAGTTTTCCACTTCTTGAATAGTTTACATTTTTTGTGCTAGTAAAATATTTAAAATTAAGGGCGGATTTTCATGCAAGCATCCATTGCGTTCGTTACTTGCGATTTGTAGCTAACAGAAAGTTGTGTTACATGTAGAATTGTACTTAAACAACTTTCTCAATTGGAGGTTGAGACAAATTGCAAGCAAAGAACACAACAGATGCATGCATGAAAATCCACCTTAAGTTAAATACATCTATATGTAGGACATGTGCTAGATATATATAGTTGTGCAATGTCAAAGTCGTTTTTTCTTGTAATACTTGTATCATCCTTCATAATTTAAAGAATTCCTTCAAAGTCAGTAAAATTAATGGAGGCACCAAAGTCGGGGTTAATTTTGTGGGGGAGGGGTGCAAAGCCTGTTTCGCCACCATTCCTTTCCTGTAGAACTCTGAAGCCGCCACTGAGTAGTACTGAGCTTTAGAGATCTCCAATTTGATTGTCGCGATATTCTAAGGTATCGTATGGTAGCATTTCCTTCTTTTTATTAGCGCATTAACTCCGTAATCGAGAAGTTGATTTCAACAGTTTTGTGCGATTAACATTCAATGATTGCACTAGATGTCTCTGTTCTTAATACTGTAAAACTCCAATTATCAACGAATGCAGCGTCCACAAACAAATAAGTACTGTATTTCTAAAACAAAAATAAACTGCGTTGTAAAAATCAATTGCACCTTCCGAAGTGCAGCTCTACTCTGATAACCAGAAGCCGATTTTAGTAGGGTATTGCGGAAAAACGGAAACTGCGAAGAGTGATTTGCGTGGTAGTAAATTACATGTTCACTGTGGAGTGAGAGTCCATGGGCGACCACTGGAGGGTTAAATAAGAACCTAAAACCACAACAACAACAACAATAATAATAATAATAATAATAATAAGAATAAGAATAATAATCCAGGCAAACAACCGGGAAAATACAATAAGCCTTACTGTATAAAGGTCGAAAATTACTAACAGGTTTACAGTAAAGTATTGTTCTTTGTTTACTGTTCTTTATTTTAGTGATTTAGACGTAGGGCAAAAGAATTTTAAAATTTTATTATGTTTTCCGTACAATAAAACATAGTATTTATGCTGAAATATATTTTTCCGTGTTTGCACCTCATTTTTAGTTCTTTTTTGGGGGCAGGAGGGGTTATCCGCGATTTTCACTATCCGCGGAGCCCTTGCCACACAATTCCGTGGATAAGAGGAGCTTTACTGTATTGTAAAAACACGAAAGTGAAGCTGCATAACGAAGGATACCTAAGAATGGAATGACGAATGTCCTGCTATACCGATATGCTTGATATGTAGAAGAAAGAAAAAAACAGTGAATGTTCGTCTTGCAAAATTGTGTGTACTAATAGGAGAAGGTTGGAAAACACTGAGTGCAGATTAATATGGCACCGATGTATAGGCAACATTACTGCAAGAATTTGGAACGAAGATAGAAATCAAGGGACTTTTAGGAAATGAAATGAAATTCTTTCGTTTTATGTCCCATGGTTGTCATGGAAACTAGAGAAAAAGATGGAATGATAAAAGTGGGAGTAAAGGGAGAACCCCGAGAAAACCCACGCAGATGGTGTTTGTCCACTACAAAGCCCACCTCGTGCAAGCTGGAATCGAATCAGGGATATTTTAAAATTACCATCGAAATAATTTTATATTAAGCATTAATTTGTTCGCCCTGGCCACAAAATTTTGTAGATAACAGTGATATTTTATTTTCTGCTTTTATGTGCTTTTTATTATTTTCTGCTTGTTGAAGATGGTTCGTATATTTTTAAAGGAAGTTTATATATCTCTTCTCTCTAATGGTGAATAATTCCATTCTTGAATATCCTTCAGTCTGCCAAGTTTCCATTAAGAGGCACAACTAATGGGTGCACCGACATTGCGCAAATTTTCCCACGCTTATCTGTTGACACAGATAAAGCCTTAATGAGCAGGCAACAAAATTGGAAATTGCGAAAAAAATCTTGTGCAACGTTGCCATCATTACCATAAGTATATCGACTAATAAAAACAGTCACCAAAATGCAAGTCGTTTTAACAAAAAAAAAAAAAAAAAAAAAAATACAAAGTAATGGATAACAATAGCATTTTCAGTCATCTATATTATATGTGTGCAATGGCGTCGTTAGAGAGGGTGACTGGGGAATGTGTCCCAGTCATTCATTTTCCGTATCATATCTAACTGTAAGATTAAAACTGTAAGAATATAGTTATTGAAAGCAAATAGTTTTGAAATACTGTAAGGAAAACAAACATATATAAAATAAACAATATATATAAATATTTCTAGAAGTTCTCTTTGAATATCGTGAACAGACGTTCGACCAATCAGAAATAAAGATTTGTCTATATCTTCCAGTTTTGGCCAATCAGAAACAAGCACTTGTATACATATTTCAGGTGTGTCTACCACATATCTTAATAACTATCCTTTCACCTTTCTATAAATGATACTTAGATTTGCATTTGCGTCTTAGTTGTTCTTAGGTGCTGTGAGAAACATTTGTTATATATTACCTAGGTATTATCGTATAAATTGTTACAAGAATGAGTGGTCAGTGTATTAGAGATAAATAGGGCCCCTTGGCAAGAAAGCTCGCCCCCTTGAGTGATGCAGCAACTTATATCTACGTGTACCTCCTACATGCAGTTAGAATTCTAAAGCAGCATGTCGAATGTTGTGTCTCGCCGCGGTTTTCAACGAACTTAAAGAGTTCTGGTTTGGCCAATGGCCACCAATTAATATTGCTACCAAAGTGTTTACCATCCTCTTAGGTATTGATTAAGAGAGAGAATTGTAAGCGACGAGCCACTGAACAATTGAACGAGAAGCCAAATAAAATTATAAGGCAGGAAGTTTCAAAATTGGAACATCATGACACACTTGATCATAAAGAAATTAAAAGATGCCGAGACGTTATTTATAAAAATCGAAGAAAGGTGACTCCTCGTCTACCCAGAAACACCGTAGAGGCTATACAGCAAATGGTTCAGAAGCAGGATGATATAGCAATTGACGGAGAAAGATTCATCTTTGTTGATGATGAAGCTAATATAATTCTTTTCACGTGTAAGAAAAATATCGAGTAAGTATAATTTCATTTATAACCATTAACTTTGAAATGAGTTTCATTTACAGCATCAAGAAGTAGAATAGGAAGTAGTTGCTTGAACAGAAAAGTCAATGACGCCGGATGATACAGGGCATAAATTTTCCGATTACGTCCTAGAAAACTACATAGAAGACGGTTGCAAGTAAGTAGCTTCCTTTTGAATTTCATCTATAGTAGCACATGCTTCAATAACTCTTAATACTGCAAAAACTGTTGTCCTAGTTTGAACACAACATTAATGGTTGTGCTGATATGGTATTTTCTCTCAATGCAACTTAATTATAGTGAAATTTTCTTCTGTCTTCATGTAAGACGTAGATTAAAATGCAGGTTTTGATAGTTGTAAACAAATTACGGACCAAGACTATAAATATTTCTTGAATCTAGTGTTATAAATGTTTTAGTGTTTTATATAAATTGTCAATAATTGTGTGCATGAACTAAGGATCTTTTTATTTTATTAATTTTAGGTATCCACCTGTCATGTGGGCGTCTATACCATCCACGATGCGTCGGACGACAAATGGACCAGAAGCTTTTCACAGACATTATAATAGTCAATTTTACTTCCCTGCTCCTGATATTCATACGGTGATTTCTGCTTTGTTAGAGATCCAAACGGAAACTGCCATGAAAATAACGTCCATATTAAAAGGAATTTCAAAGGCCCAAAGACCAGCAGAAGTCAAAAGGAGCGAGTTTGTCATGAGGAAGTATGCTGAGTTCAGGAATTCGCAGAGAAACTATGAGAAGGCACGTATGACATTTTTAAAAGCTGTAGGATTTAAATTTCAAGCATTCAAACTGTAAAATGAAATTTTCTGTAAATAAGTATGTTGCTTTGTAAATATTAGAATGCAATAAAATATATCTCATAAAGGAATAGCTTTATACATTTCATTTCGATGCAAAATTTCACACAATTCCTTAAATCCTGTTGTTGGCAACGTCGCGGCGGAAATTTGCGCAATTTCAGCACTTTCTGCTCCTCGTTAATAAGACATAAATTACCGGTACTTAGATTATCAACGATCTAATCTTTAGAAAAATTTGCGCAATGTCGTTGCACCGGAGTTTACATGTTTGTCTTTTAGGCTATGCTTTACTTTAAGTTCTACTTTAATACTATTTGAACAATAATTTTATTATATATATATATATATATATATATATATATATATATATATATATATATATATATATATATATATATATATATATATATATATATATATATATATATAAGGTGTTTCAAAACAACACCGACAACGTTTGGGAGGTAATTTCTGACACCAAGATAAGACAAAAAGTATAGACCAACCTGGATGCACAAATGCTTTCTTTCGGAGTTATACGCTGCCCAAAACGTGAAAAAAATCAAATTTAAATGTTCATAGCTTCAATACTATGGGACCTACCGTAGTCGGATCCAGACTTTATTTAGGAACTAGTAGTTATCCTGTCCAAATATCCATGTTTCAGATCCTTGTGGTACTTTCGCAACATTTTTATAGAGGTAGTTGATGGGTACTTCAAATTATATGTCGGTATCCAAACTGCATCTTTAAAAATTGTTGCGTGAGTACCTTAGAATTCTGAAACCTGCATTTTTGGATACCACACATGTTAGTTTTTTAGTGAAGTCTTGATCCGACTGCGGTAGGTTCCATAGTATTGGAGCTATGGATCTTTAAAGTTGATTTTTTCATGTTTTCGGCAGCCTATAACTCCAAAAGGAAGCATTTATGCATCCAGGTTAATCTATACTTTTCGTCTAATCCTGGTGGCAGGAATCACCTCACAAACGTTGTCGGAGTTGTTTTGAAACATTCTCTATATATATAGTAGAGAATACTTGCCAGGTTATAGGAGGTCCCTACGTTTCTTTGGGGAATCCCTCACACACATCTTGCGGAGGTTTGAAGCATACATTTTTCGATCGAGTAGGTATGGCTCCGAGTGCCATGTTCTAAACCACACTCTCTACGTTGCGTTGTTTTTTTTGAATTACAGCCCTCTGAAGTTCATTTTTTCCCACGTTTTCGGCACCTTATCTCGCCGAAAGTATCCCTCACTGACCAAAGTTCCAGAGGACTTTTTTTTTTTTTTACTTGTTTCGGTGTCAGGAATCAGCTCCCGAAGTTTGTTCAAATAGTTTCTTACCACCCTGTATAAATATATATATAATAACTAAAACTAACTAACTAACTCTATGGCCTATGGAACCCGAAGGTTCAATGCCGCGTTCACAAAAGCTCTCCACTGACTTCTATCCTTAGCTAACTGCATCCAGTTTCTACTCTGTACTCCAATCTCTGCGAGATCCATCTTAATATTGTCCTCCCATCTGCGCCTAGGTCTTCCTAATGGTCGTTTTAAGATTGGCCTTCCTGTCAAGACTTTGAAAGCGTTTCTACTTTCTTCCATTCTAGCTACATGACCCGCCCACCGAAATCTCCTAGACTTAACGACCCTAACAATGTTTGGTAAACCGTATAAATTATGTAGTTTCTCGTTATGAAGTTTCCGCCATTCCCCATTCCGGTTCCTCTTGGGTCCGAATATTCGTCTCAGGATCTTGTTCTCAAATACTTTCAGTCTATGTTCTTCCCTCAGAGTAAGTGACCATGTTTCGCAGCCATACAAAACAACAGGCATGATTATCGTTTTGTATATTTTAAGCTTCAAATTCTTCGAGAGAATTCGCGACAACAAGAGATTTTGAACCGAATAGTAACACGAATTCCCTGTTTTTAGTCGACATTTAATATCTCCGTAAATATGATTTTCCTCTGTCAATATTGATCCTAGATATTTGAAAGTATCCACTTTATCAAAAGTATTATTTAATATTTTAACGCATCCATCATTTGCCGTATTCCTGTCCCGACGCACTTCCATGTATTTAGTTTTCTCTGCATTTACTTCTAAACCCATTTTCCTGCAAGCGTTTAATAAAATCTCTGCATTTCTTTCTATTGTTCTCCTATCATCACCTATTAAGTTTACATCATCAGCATATGCCATAACCTGGTGAATACCGTTCAACTGTAGGCCCTGGTTGCTATCTTTGATTTTCCTTATAGCGTATTCCAGAACGAAGTTAAATAATAATGGCGACAACGCATCTCCTTGTTTCAGGCCATTTTCAAAGCCACATGTTAAGCCCGTGGACAAAAATTGTCCTACCCGGACTTTACTTTGGGATTCATTTAAACATATCTTAATTAATCTAATTAGCTTTCTCGGTATTCCAAGTTCTGTAAGAACGTTGTATAACGTTTCTCTCCTAACCGAGTCGTACACCTTTCTAAAATCAATAAATAGTTGATGTGGTACCTGCGTGCAGTTAGCCCCCCCTCATGATAAATTTAAAATTATTTTTATGTCAATCGTTTGATCATCGTTTGATCAGGTATGATCAACAATTTTTAGCGTTTGATCAGCTTTACTAACAAAAATATAAGCGATATTTAGTAGGGGGAGCTAACTACACGCTAGCCCCCCCCCCTTCAGGTCAGATTCGAAATTTTTTGATGTCAATCGTTTGATCATCGTTTGATCAGGTTTGATCAACCATTTTCTACATTTGATCAACTTTAGTAACAGAGATATAAGGGTTCCAAAATGGGGGCAAGCCCCCTTTCACCTCCGATTCGACTTTTTCTTATGTCAATCGTTTGATCATCGTTTGATTAGGTATGATCAGCAATTTTTAACGTTTGATCAGCTTTACTAACATAAATATAAGCGATATTTAGTTGGGGGGGCTAACTACACGCTAGCCCCCCCTTCACGTCAGATTCGAAATTTTTTGATGTCAATCGTTTGATCAGGTTTGATCAACCATTTTCAACGTTTGATCAACTTTAGTAACAGAGATATAAGGGTTCCAAAATGGGGGGCCAGCCCCCCTTCACCTCCGATTCGACTTTTTCTTATGTCAATCGTTTGATCATCGTTTGATCAGGTATGATCAACAATTTTTAACGTTTGATCAACTTTACTAACAGAGCTATAAAAGTGAGATAAGTTTGAGAAAGAAACAATGATAAATTGCCACCTACCAGGGGAAACATTCGGTTATCCATCCAGTAGAGACCTGCACGGGCCGAATTTTTCGGCCCGAGCTCAATACAGCCAGAACGTACCTAGGCCCGGCCCAGTCTGGGCCCGAAAGGTTTTGGAGATTTTCGGCCCGAGCCCGGCCCGGCCCGATAGGTTTTTCAAAATTCTTGGCCCAAGCCCGGCTCGGGCCCGATAAATTTTTAAAGTTTTTGGCCCGACCCCGGCCCGATATATATTTTTTTAAATTAGCTCGAGCCCGAATCTTTCTCAAAATTTAGTATTAAATTTGATCTAACCCTCAGAAACATTTTCTAAACTGTGGTTCACAACCTAACGCTTGCCTCCCGAATGGTACCATTGCCTCCTAGAACTTTGCCTGTCATCGAGAGAACAAAAACTCCATTCCCTGTAATAAAAATCTAACTTAATTGATTTTTAGCATAAAGTGAAGATGGCAATATTGTTTAGCGACAGGCAAAACATTCTCACCCCTTCTTTTTATATTTTGAGTTCAGTGAAGGTCAAGGTCATTTACCGTATAATGCCTGCAATCCTCTATAGTTAGGGTGACCAACCGTCCCGTAAAAACGGGATTGTCCCGTTTTTTCACTACCATTTCCGGTGTTCCGAAAAATTTTCCCGGGACGCCAAAATGTCCCGTATTTACGTATATTGGGTACAAAAAACTTTCCAATCTAAAATTTCCTAATTTATATTATTATTTTGTAAGCTATGTGATTATATTTTAATATGTCTAATTACTGAGCAACATCATTACGACGTTTGCGATATTGGATATGGTGGGGGTGGCTGCATTGTTTTCCCTCCTAGGCCTCTCCTTCCAAGACTCTCACTCCGCAGACGACAGTGCAAAGGGCTGAAAGTCTTATGAAAAACAAACTGTTTTTACTCTCTGTTTCGGGCGGTGGAAAACTGAGGCACTGTCATCAGTACAGTACAGTGTTTCCGTACTGTCATTTACGAAAGAGAACAAAGTAAAGAACTATAAAACTGAAAGTTAAGAAAAACATAAACTAATTGTAAGTAAAATAATGTTTAAAAGTAAGAAAAAGAAAATAAAGGAAGTTGGAATCCGATGTTGAGAGTAGTTCGTTATAAATTCTGCCGGTGACAAATTTTGTTGATTGACAGATATTGATAAATATTTCATATATTTTTAGTCTTCTTGTTCACCTCAACCATAGGTTGGTGGGCATCATGAATATTTTAAAACTTTTCTCTCGCTTGGGAGAGCTAATGTTTTTAAAATTTCATGTTTTGTTAGTTGCTGATAGTTACTTGTTATTTAATTAGTTAATTTTACAACCTTTTCAATAGGTTTTAAAACGAAAAAGTGTAAATTTGCCCTTTTTGTGATATATATATATATATATATATATATATATATATATAGATAGATAGATAGATAGATAGATAGATAGATAGATAGATAGATACATAGATAGATACAGAGAGAGAGAGAGAACGGCGAGGCAAAAATATATATTTAGGGGAGCAACCTATCCAAAAGTAAAAAGTTGTCCCGTTTTTTTTAGTTAATGATTTGGTCACCCTATCTATAGTGAAAGTGGAGCCGCTAAGCAACACAAACTGTAAATAGCTATTGCACTCTTTGTAACATTATTCACGGACACACTTCTTCAACGTTTGGCTTTATTCCAATTATCGTTTAACGAAAGTCAATAATTATTAAAGAATTGCAATTGATCGGCCCCAGCCCGGCCCGACCTCAAGAGAAATCAGTGTTAGCCAGCCCAAGCCCAGCCCGGCCCAAAGAAATAACAGTGTCGGCCCGCCCAAGCCCGGCCCGCCCAAGCCCGGCCCGTGCAGGTCTCTACTATCCAGCGACGCAAATCTGTATTCAACATAGGGGAGGGGGGAGGGACGGATAAGACCGTTAGCAATTTTTTAAAGATGTTTAAAATATTTATGAAGTTGAAAAACTATGCTATGGAGTATCAGAAAACTAGAATTGTCTTTAGGGATGCGCACGAGACAAGATATGTGGCTGTCTCGTCTCGAAAAGGTTCTGTCAAAGTGATGTCTCGACTCGAAAAACGTATATTTTTCTATTGGAAGAGCCATGTCTTTACTCGAATTTTGTCAGGAAATTCCTGTCTCGACTCGTCTCGTGCACATCCCAAATTGTCTTCAACATTGGGAGACCTGCAGGGGCAGACTTGAGGCTATTCTGAGAGGACATACATTTCTTCTCCCTTTCGTTTGTGGTAATCGGACACAAATAATCATATTTTTCCCCAAAACACATTTCAAATCGAATTATTGGGGGACAGTCCCTCTCAGTTCCAAGATTGGAGGGTACTCATCCCCCCGGAGTTTCGCCAGTGTATCTACCTATGCAGAAAATTAAAGTAAATCGGAATTCTGTATGCTAAGAGGCTGGACCAATAAAAATCTCTTCCCTGAAGAAAAATGAGTGCAGAATGTTGGAGAGTATAAATTCTCTTCTTTTCGTTTCAAGTGATTCAAATAGCGCGTTGTTTCACAATAATGAGACAAAGGGAGTCAAGATAGGTATGTAAAACTAACATGAAAAGAGGTGTTTTTATTTTTTTTAATTCTCTTGGACCATGGAGTAGTGAAGAAACTCCTGAACCAGCAATATCAAATAATAGCTGAAGCATCTTCATGCATCAATTTACGGTAAATACCGTATTGTGATCAGGCCGGTAGCCAGCCCAAAAATGTAGGGGGGGGGGCGGCTGAAGTTAGGGGGGACCCAATCCAACCATATTATAGTTCATTACTATATTATAGTTCATTTGCAAGCCTACCGTGAAAATTTTAGAGGAGGCCCGCAAAAATTTAAGGGGTCCCGGCCCTCCTAGACCCCCTGGATACGGGCCTGATTGTGATCTTTCGTGTACAGTCGGAAGCAATAAGTAAAGGTGGAGGTATAAGAAACAATAGGTCCAACCTATACTTAATATTGTTTCTGACTGTACATCTACTCTTGCTTACTTCTTACTTATTTCTGTATAATTTCCTTGTGTGGACTGCTAACAAACTCTAAACGTTTAGGTACTTGTGTGCCCAAGGACGTAGACATTTCGAGACCTTAGGCGACAAATATTTCGGCGTCGCTTGCCTCCCCGCCCACTTCGGTGCTTTCACCTAGACGAAACTTACACCTCTCTTAGTATCTGTCAATAATTATGTTTGGAAGTTTCTACAAACATTGGAAATTATATACAAAAATGCATGCTATTATCTTTGCTATTTTATTTCAAAACTTAACTTTTCATATTGATGTATGTAATTTATATCAGATTGCACTACTGTAATACAAAAGCAATGCCGAAGGCGTTGTTCAGAGTTATATATTTTTACGCATTTTGTACTTTTAAAGATTTTACATAAACATTATTCTTCTCGTGCTAAACCGAGTACTTCTACCAATATATATATAGGTATATAGTGTATTATAATTTATACACTATGTTAAGTGTGGCAAGTGCAAACCATCATATCTTTCACTTACGAGCCGCCACCGCTATCCATATTACTTTCTTCTCTATCTAGAACATTGTTGAGCTTGCTTGGAAAGAACTAAAATATATTTAATCGTTATTTATTTGTAACGGTGTTCGTCTGACGGCATTTTCTTTGATAAGGACACCAGTGACCGCCATGACGAACAAAGCAGCCGCAGGTTCCCGTGTAAGCTAATTTTAAAATACCTGTATATATGATTAACATTTTTCGAAGGCAAAAGTAAGGTTACTTTTTTTAAGAGATTAGGGGTGTAGACAGCAGGTTTAAGTAGGAGGGGACCTTCGTTTTTGAAGAGGGGCCAGGTACGGTACAATGCATAAAACAGACAAAAAAAAAAAAAAAACGTGTTGCAGTTAGTTTTTTTGAGACCTGAAAAATCGGAAAATTTTTGTTTCCTTCCGGAAAAGTAAAAACACTGTTATTCAGCTTTATTATTATTATTATTATTATTATTATTATTATTATTATTATTATTATTATTATTATTATTATTATTATTATTATTATTGCTTTTTCTCCATAAATTATGTTCCAGGTAGTTTTTATTATGTTTCATCAAGAACTACTGAACCGGACCAAACATTATACCTTTGTGTATAACTATTTCAATTTAAGCCCTTGAACACACAACCTATCTATAAAGGTTACCAAGAAAGTTATATCGCTTTTTCACCCACCACCTTCGAACATCGATGTATTACCTCTGGCTAAGACTATCTGGAAAATTAAAGGTATTCCCCATCAGCATCGACGATCTTCTGACAACGTTCTGGGAGACCATGGATTCCATCGCGGTAGAACTTCGTGGAGCGTGAAGCGAAGAAGATATCAAGTGAATTTTGTATCTCTACTAGGGATTTGAACTGGCATCCTCTAAGGTGACTGTCCAAGGGATGGAACAGGTGATAATCGTACGGTGCAATGTCCGGGGAGTATAGCCTATGCAATAGTGTTTCCCATTCAAGGCGTAGAATGGTGTGCCAGGCCATCCTTACCACTTGGGGCTTAGCGTTATCCTGTAACAGGAGGACCCGTTTGCGATTCAGAACTGCTGGCTCCACATCTTTGAGTTTTCCTTCGACACGGCTAAACTGCTGACAGTACACAGTTGCATTGATGCTCTGACTAACTTGTAGCAGTTAAAGATGCACGATGCAGCGAGCACTCCACCCAACACACAAGAGAACTTTCTTCTGGTGCAGTGCTGGTTTCGACTAGGGATGCGCACTAGTCGAGTCGAGTCGAGGAGAGAGTTGGCACCACATATGCACACAAAGGTCATCTAATTCCCGTAAATTCCGGGGAGGGGGTGATGCGCCCTCACGTCACGTTCAATCACATCCCAGATGTGATCGATTGGGTTCAGGTCAGGAGAGTTTGGGGGCCTGCACACCACTTGGAACTCGCTCCTGTGTTCCTCGAACCACTCCATCACACTCCTGGCCTTGTGACATTCGTGCATTATCTTGTCGAAAAATGCCACTACCGATGGGAAACATGGCCGTCATGAAGGGGTGTACGTAGTCTGCAAGCAGCGTGCGACGCCTCGGCCGTCATGGTGCCTTGCTCGAGCTTTACTAGACACATGGATGCTCACCTAAATGTTCCCCAGATAATAATTAAGCCGCAGCCAGTTTGTCTCCGTCCCGCAGTACAGATGTCAATTAGCTGTTCCCTTTGAACACGACGGATTCGCACCCTCACATCGTCATGAAGAAGAAGATATCGGGATTCATCAGACAATGCAACGTTCTGCCATTGAGCCAAGGTCTAGTGGCGATGGTCATGTGTTCATTTCAGTTATAGTTGCCGATGTCGTGGTGTTAACATTCGCCATCGTTAGGAGTGTTCGGTGCACAGATATTGTAGACGTAAAACGAGGGAATACGTGTTTCGTATTTTCTTGGAAAAAACGGTTAGGTGGGATACGGACCCTTCCAAAGCTTTGATCATGAAATATCAAGAGTGTTAGTAACAGTATGTCAGATGTGTGTAAAGTACATGAGGAATTGCAACGAAACTTTGTGTATTGACAATACCCAAAAAAGTAAAAGAATTTTTTTTTATTTGCTGCGGTAAAACGGTTTTAGGCGGCAAAAGACCCCACCAAAAATTTTGAAAGTTGAGGCCCGAAAGGCAAGAAGAAGTCAACCGAAGTAAATGAAATTGCGTACAGGTATTGTAGACATAAAATGAGGGAATACGGGTTTCGTATTTTCCTGAAAGAAACGGTTAGGTGGAGCACGGACCCCTCCAAACCTTTGATCACGTAATATCAAAAGAGCTAATAACAGTATGTTAGATGTATGTAAAGAACATGAAGAATTGCAATGAAACTTTGTGTAGGGACAATACGCAAAAAATAAATGAATACTTTTTTATTTTCTGTGGAAAAACGGTTTTAGGGGGGGGAGGAAGCTCTCACCCAAAATTCTGGAATTTGGCGCCCGAAAGGCAAAAACAAG
Organism: Thermobia domestica; assembly: GCF_964235325.1. NCBI lineage: Eukaryota > Metazoa > Arthropoda > Insecta > Zygentoma > Lepismatidae > Thermobia > Thermobia domestica. The sequence goes on along the minus strand of NC_137458.1, from coordinate 144,078,167 downwards.
TGGACCGAAGTGAAAGAAATTGTGCACACATATTGTAGACGCAAAATGAGGGAATACATGGTTCGTATTTTCCTGGAAAGAAACGATTAGGTGGAGCACGGACCCCTCCAAACCTTTGATCACGTAATATCAAGAGCTAATAGCTGTATGTTAGATGTATGTAAAGAACATGAAGAATTGCAACGAAACTTTGTGTAGGGACAAGAGGCAAAAAATAAACAAATACATGTTTTATATTTTCTGCGGAAAACGGTTTTAGGGGGCAATAGCCTCCATCCAAAATTTTGAAAGATGAGGCCCGAAAGGCCAGAAGAAGTGATCCGAAGTGAATGAAAATGTGCACAGATATAAAACTTGCTTTCCGAAAGAATATTCACACATAAAGATATACGTAAATTTCAACAATTTTACGTTTAAATGTTTTCAGTATACCAACAATTATTGAACATATTTTTTATTTATTTCTGTTCTTGTTTATATTATATCTAATCGTAAATCATTGTTGATAAAACTAGATTTTTGATTCTTGTATTCACTGTTGTAGTTACTAAGAGCTGGAAAATTTAGTGCGGTGTCAATAAGCAATCTAGATAAACGTATGAGAGAAACGCTCTGAATTTTATGATGGCTGACTACTTCAAGACTTCGTTTATTGCTCTTTACTCAAAGCAAATTAGATTTCCGTTCATCGATAACCCTAGGAATACCATCAGCTGTGACAGGCGCTGTACAGAGTACCAAAGCAAGGATGCGAATGGAAATATAATATATACTTATAAGTATGATGAAGAGGTGGTTACTCGTGTTTTTATATACACCTTGCGTGCTTATTCAATTACATGGTTCTGTGTTAATGACATGTGTGTAAAATGCATGTTGCCATATGTCAGTATCCGCACTGATTTACGATCCTTTGTACTTCATCAGGAGCCTTCCATTGAGTATGTTCCAGAAGATGCTTCCTGCGATCCAAATGCTACTGGAGATGACGAGAGCGAACGGGCCATGTTACTATGCGGCGGTGAAGAACTCGATTTCGTCAACAACATGCCTGAGCATCTAATACATTGCAGCAATTCAGTTACAACAATAGCTTCAGATGATGTTAAAAGCGATGTCTCAGACAATGATACGCTAAGTGACATCCCAGAATCAGAGCTCGATGGAATCATATTCAATTCCTCTCCTGAGAAACAGTGGTTAGATGACATCCCGGAATCAGAAATTTATGCAGTCATACGCAATTCCTTTCCTGAAACTTCCAAACATCCAAGGAAGAAAAGATCGTGGTGGCGGCGCCTACTGTGTTGCTTCACAGGAAATCGATGAACATTAAGAGGCTCTTCAAACAACTACCGAAGCCCTTGCAACAGGGTTGAAACTTCAGCTCTTTACACCTTTGTGCTGTCACTGTTTGATGTTTCCTTTAAAAAACCCTGATTGTTACTAGATGCTTTAACGCACTTTACTCTTTCGGAAAACCAAACAAAAGAAAATTTTTACTTGTAGCTTCCGTGCCTTGGCACAAATTTTCTTTAAGAAAAAAAGAAAAAATAATGAAAACATTTTTATATATATTGAAGATATTTAATCATAAAAGGAAAAGAAAACGATACAGGATGATGAACAAGAGAAGTTTCTAACTACGAAGTGGGACATCAGTTTCTTCTGTTTGAAATTATAAAAAGCAATTGAATCTAGTTACGATGAAATGGTTCAAATTTCTTCATGAATATGTATGGTCTACCACATGTGTAAATGTTATATATATTGTATGTTTTCATTGTAGTCTGTTTTATAGTACTCTGCTTGTGAAGAAACGTTGTTTCTAATTATTTAATGTATTGGTGGTTTAATGTATTAAGGATATTTTGTGATACGCATGTGGCTGCCCATATAGAGTAGTAGTGAAGAAAGGGAACATTTTTTGGAAAAATGCTTATATTTCGAAGTAATACTTGTTTACAGCAGCGGACAAATAAGGCTAGAAGAATCTGATATTGTTATGGAGAGTTGATAACTGGATAAAAGTTTTCTGGAACGTTCATTATATCTTTGAAGAATATTTGGAGAAGTATTGGGGCGAGTTATTCTATTGGTAATATTTAGAATATTTTTCAGCTGAAGAATGAAGAAAGAAAGAAAGAAAAAGAAAGGAAAAAGGGAAGAAAGAAAATCAATCGTTACTGCTGATCTCATACCATCTTAAATGAAACATCTGCGATAAATTTGTCACAATTTTTGGTCTAATACAATATTAAAGAAAACCGTTGCTAAAATTGACTTATTATTTATAATGCTTTTGAAACGATAGACTAGGACCATGTAAACTTGCATGGTCATAGTATAACAACAGTTCCCAACCTTTGTTTATAGCATGAACACTCTATAAGCATTAGAATTTGCTTAAAATGGATATAACAGACAAAAGTTTTGATAAACCAATAATCTGAACTTCCGTCGATAGGCTTCATGACTTTGCTCAGGTAGAGAGTTATTTAAGTCGAAACCATACGTAGTTTCGAAAAAAAAATACGAAAATAGAAAATAGAAAATACGAAAATAGCACGTAGTTCATGCCTCAGTCACTAGATGCCTCTCAAAATAGAATTTAGAAGTTTAATACTACTATTTACTGCAGATGTAAATTTTATTTATATCAGAAACTTGTTACGTAAATAAGAATTTACGTTTGTCGAATTGATGCAACGCGGTGACTATCTGTACATATCGGTAGGTGGTATGCACGAATATGAGTGTGTTTACACAGAGATGTATTGCACATTGTGAGGTGCATAAGCGACAAATTCTTAAAAAATCCGAAGATTGCAGTCACACAGTTTCGTAGGCCAGTAATTAATGCCGAAGACTCAGTCGATATTGACTAAGAGAGTAGGACTGAGAAGTTGAACAAGGGGTCAAACTGGTAGCTCACAACTCGTATTTTCACTCCAGTTTCGCAGAAGTGGAGCATTCTGATTCCATAAAATGAGACTTCTTACCACATCTCGCCGTGGCGGGATACACTATGAGAATCATCATAGTGTCTTCCTAGGACAATGTAGGGTACACACGGAGTCATTTTGGGTAATCAAGAACTCCTTAATGGTAAAGATTTATTTGTCCGTGGTTACCTCTGAACCAAGATGTGCTCTTATAACTCTCTTCCAGCGTATCTATGGAATCAGGAAGATAGAGAAGAATGATTTACTGTGTGGCCAAACCCAAGTCCTGACTGCTAACCAATTATTCTATTGGTCGAGGCAATCTGCTACCGAATCAAGTTCTTCCATACTCTGTAAGGCAAACTCACTAGGGATGCGCACGAGTCGAGTCGAGTCGAGATTTAAGCCTGTCTCGACTCGTCTCGAGAAAATGTTGTCTCGACTCAAAAATATGTTGCTGTCTCGACTCGACAGTCTCGGTCTAGATTCGACTCGAATTCGAGTCGAGACATCTCGAAATTCGAGTCGAGACAAAACATACGAGTTAAAATATACACACACATCAGCCAGACCGTTATTACTACCTACCTAATTGTTAGTATGTCCACCTTTTGACACGAATAACAACGGCAACGCGTCTTGGCATGGTCGCAATGTTCCTCGGTGGGTCGCTGGAGAGAGTTGGCACCACATATGCCCACACAGGTCATCTAATTCCCGTAAATTCCGGGGAGGGGGTGATGCGCCCTCACGTCACGTTCAATCACATCCCAGATGTGATCGATTGGGTTCAGGTCCGGAGAGTTTGGAGGCCAGCACACCACTTGGAACTCGCTCCTGTGTTCCTCGAACCACTCCATCACATTCGTGCATTATCTTGTCGAAAAATGCCACTACCGATGGGAAACATGGCCGTCATGAAGGGATGTACGTAGTCTGCAAGCAGCGTGCGACGCCTCGGCCGTCATGGTGCCTTGCTCGAGCTTCACTAGACACATGGATGCTCACCTGAATGTTCCCCAGATAATAATTAAGCCGCAGCCAGTTTGTCTCCGTCCCGCAGTACAGATGTCAAGGAGCTGTTCCCTTTGAACACGACGGATTCGCACCCTCACATCATCATGATGAAGAAGATATCGGGATTCATCAGACAATGCAACGCTCTGCCATTGAGCCAAGGTCTAGTGGCGATGGTCATGTGTTCATTTCAATTATAGTTGCCGATGTCGTGGTTTTAACATTCGCCATCGTTAGGAGTGTTCGGTGCACTGTGTGTTCAGACTAGTGTTGTGAAGGCCTGTGAAAAAACGGAAATTTTGGGTTAAAAAAACAGTTTTTTTACTGTTTTCCCGAGCTGGAAAAAAAAGGAAAATTTGGGTATTATCAGAATTATCATTTTTGTTAATCACATAATCATTTTATTTAATATGTTAAATCAAACATATATTTCATAGAGATATCTTCATTGTTCTATGTAAAATTCCGGAAATTTTGAAACCATTAAAAAAATCATTTGTTCGGAAATATTGGCAAAAACAGGAAAATGTAGTTTAAAAACTATTTGTTGGCCTGATGCTAGTAATCTTACTTGGTGTAACATGTCTGCAACATATACAGTGGGAAGTCGAAAATCCGAACTAATTGGGACCACAGGTATTCGGATATTCAAATTGTTCGGATTTTCGAAAATGACCAAGAAAATGCCATTTAGGCTTACATATACTGTACGGTATGTTCTTGTATCGATACAGTGGTTATTCAGTACGTACAGTAATTACAATACCGTACGTAAGGCTACTTACATTTCATGTTTCTGAAGAACTTGCTTGTACTCTAAATAACACTGTTCTCGTAAGTCACGCTTAAAACTTATAGGCCTAAGAAAAAATAAAAATAAAAATACATTACAAACAATTACATATAAATGAACTTTTGTAAAAACACTGACTTCACATAATGTCGATGGACACGCTATTATTTGTTTATCGCTAGCGTTAAGACAAAATGTAAAAAGTTTCTAGGGACCGCGGATTTTTTACGTTAGGATTATCGACGTCCTACTGTATATACAATGTATTTCGTTAACGGAAAAATACTTAAAGCAACAGGTTTTAATTCTACTTTACACACATATACCGCACAAGTGAGTAAATTTTAGCAGCGAGAAATATATTAAGTGAAACTTCCGTTAGTTATTATTACAGACTAGCAGAATATACGCTCCTCGCACGGGGAGAATACGTTTCATTTTGGACACCAAGCATACCAAAACTGTTACCAATGAACTTGTGGAGCCCCAAAACTATGAATTTGACATTTATATCAATAATTTTCAATTATCTTTATATGTCACTATCCCAGAGTTGGCGTGGGTCAATGAAAACTTGACCCACCACCCACCATGACCCACGGCCCACCGTGACCCACCACCCACCATGACCCACCATGACCCACCACCCACGGTGACCCACTCTGACCCACCACCCACCATGAACCACTCTCATCCACTTTGACCTACTCTGACTCACAAAAGCCATCGTCATCAACTCTGAACACGATCCACGGCCTCTTCTGAACTGACTGAAGAGTTTACATTTGTAATAAAACAAGACTGTGAAATTGTCACTAATCGGAGTTCGAATTTCTAGTCAGTCGCTCAAGCACCACTCTGTTCCAATAACGGTGGATCTGACCTTTACGATATAAAATGGTAAAGTGTTTGTCAGTGAGGAAATTGAAACAGTTTGAGGTGGGGGGAAATTAGTGTGTGCCTAAAATATACTTGTACTAAGATAGTATTCTTGCAAGTGTTAATTTCTGAACGCATTCCACAAAAACCTTCTATTCGCAGGAAAATACCCCTGTACAATATTGAAAAGGTTATGGTTTCTCAGTTCACAGTATTTTTCTCACAAAAGACTTGAAAAATCAGTTGTTCATAGGGTATAAAGGTGCTCTGGTACCCTATGTGAGAGCATCTCCATAAAGTATGCTCATAATTGTAATTTGTGTAATCACTAAAACACCACGTTAAATTTAAGTTACAAATATGCATAATTACAATTATTATGAATATTTTATGAAAAGTAGTTTACCTAAAGCAAAGAAGAGAGTTAGTAAAAAGTAGGTACAAAGTTGAATAACACAAATAAGCCATTAGTAATACAAGTATACATTTTCCGTAACTCGTAATTTTGCACCTTAAAACAAATCTGAAATCGGATTTATTTCCTGTTGGTAACTTTTTGGCGGTAAATCATCCGCAGTAGAATGATGTCCATCCTTCCGCCAAGAAATAACTAGATCGTCTACTTTCAGCTTGTCTAGCGGTTGGCCATTAACATTGATGAGCAACAAGTTAGACAATGTTTGAGCACTTAATCTATTTCTAATATCAGTCATCTGTAAATTCATAAGGGGAAATCCCCGTTCGCACTCTGTCGTAGAAATTGATAATACTTCTACCCGATTTCTGCAACTTCTCATCGACAATCTACTTGTTAAACTTAAGTCTGATAACGATTTTTCTCGGTCAGTTTTGAAATATTCAGCAAGAAGTATCATCTCTCTATCACCATACAACATCTTTTCCATATCGAACATGTTAGTTGGCAATGTCGACCCATGTAGAACAGAAACTTCATCTACCACGCCTTTGATAGGGAATCTTGTGAATAAATTATTAATTAAAGCCTGATAAACTGATGAATTTCTATTTGTTTATAAATTTAATTTTTGTAATTACACATGAAGGTTTGATACCATTACCAAGTTCCCCCCTCCCTCTAGAAAGCGAAAGGGAACGAGGTTTCTGGAAAGTATTCAGAGGTGAATGAGAATTTCTCTCCTTCTTCAACTTCAATTACCACACTGCTGTTTGCCATGTGCCAAATTACGATGAATTTCAATTAAATTATCATAGTATAATTATTTCCTTGTTGAATTATCAATACTTTTCAGTGGAAAAAAGGATGAAATTTCAAAGTTCCAAATCAAAGTAAGTAGACCAACGTAAAGGGAAAAAAGGTGTAAAATTTTCCATACAATTATGCGTACAATCCAAACTTCAAATTTCCGTGTAATTAAGCTTACAGTACAAATTTTATGCCTATTTTTCTCACAACTTTATGGATTAATTGCCCTGTGCTGTGAGCGCTCCATATAATAAACATAAGCTTCAGCAATTATTATAACAGAAAGCAATGGATATATGAAGCCAAGCACTGTATTTTTTTGTTTCTGATTTTTTTCTGAAATAACATCGATCGTTTTCGATCATTTTTACAAACCAACTCACTACCAATTTTCCATATATAGAAAGTGATCCCCCCCACATAAAGGAGAATTTTAAAAAAATGCTAGGACACATTCTGTTTATTTTCAATAAAGAGTTAATACACTGAATTTCAGCTCCGTTAGTTTAACGGGTTGCGAGATACTCATTAGTTTTCGCAAAAATTCGGATCCTCACTACCTCCTTAGGATATTATGCATTATAATGAAAGCAATATAACATCCCAATTTGGATTAAGGCCTAACTATATACCAAAAGTAATTTCATTTGACTTTGCAATTTGACCGTGATGATCAGGCACACATAGTTACATTCAATTTTTCATAAATAATTTATATATTACAGTGATTCAAAAATGTATTTTTTCCAGTAGTTAACTCTAAAAACTCACAGGTCTCGAAAGCCAAATTGTAGTGTAAGTCCTATTGCTATTATTACTATTAAAAATATCAATATCCAAAAGTGCCTGAAATTCTTTTTTCACTTGGTTAGATATACTCACCTCAGGTAAGTAGACAGAAACAAGTGGAAAAGAAAGGGAAATGAAGGTCTTGAAAATAAAATGGAGACAAATTTACCAGCCTTCAGAAGATACTCTCTACAATGCACTGAGCAGAGAGGGTCGGTAGATCATACTGAGTCGGTGGGTCGCAGGTGGGTGACGGTCGGTGGTGGGTCACAGTGGGTCATGGTGGGTGATGGGTCGCAGTGGGTCACGGTGTGTGGTGGGTCACAGTGGGTCATGGTGGGTGGTGGATCGCAGTGGGTCACGGTGGGTGGTGGGTCACAGTGGGTCACATGCTGTTAACCCACGACCCACTGACCCACTCAGAAAACTTGACCTACTGACCCACCGACCCACTCCATCTCTGCACCATCCTCCTTAGAGTACTAACAGGGCTGAATTTGTGGATTTAAATGGCATCTACTGTTCATCTCAGCGAGTATGGATTCGAGGCCATTTTCGATCATGTATATATATATATACAGGGGCGGATCCAGGTGGTCAAGGGAGGGGCTGAACCATATTTTGCCGTTTTATCAAGTGTAAAGCAGGATTGAAGCCCATTTTATCCAGTGTATATCTGAGCGTCAAGGGGGGGGGCTATAGCCCCTATAGCCCCCCTTGGATCCGCCACTGTATGTATATACAGATGCGAATCCAAGGGGGCTATAGCCCCCCTTTACAATCAAGTATACACTGCATAAAATGGTCTTCAATCCTGCTTTACACTGGATAAAACTGCAAACTATGGTTTAGCCCCTCCCTTGATCATATCCTGGATCCGCCACTATATATATATATATATATATATATATATATATATATATATATATATATATATATATATATATATATATACTGTATATAATGCTCAAAAAATTAGGGGTTCAGCTGAAATATTACACAAGACCTTAAAATAGTGTATGAATAAGCTTGTGTTTGACTCATATATATCATACAAGAAGAAATGCTTTAAGATACACTAGAAAAATGGGGCACATACTGGTGTTGGGGCACGGAAAACCTTGTTCATATGCCTCATGACACAAGACGGTTATGTGTGCACCTCTCGAACTGCTCACAAACAGGCAAGGCAACAACGCTGATTGTTCCTTAATATGTCATATGATCACTTCGAATAGCCAACAGAGCCTCGCACCTGCGTGGCATAGATTCAATCAGATTATCGATGAGTTCTTGGGGGATGTTGTGCCACTCATCCAGAAGAGCGACTTCCAGCTCTGGAATGGTTGTTGGATTTACTGGCCTAGCGGCAATTCGTCTGCCAAGCATATCCCAGACATGCTCAACTGGAACGAGATTCGGAGAGCATGCTGGCCACTTCATCCGAGCGATACCCTCAGCATCCAGCATCTCATCCACTAACCGAGCTCTGTGAGGACGAGTATTGTCATCCATAAAAAGGAACGAATCACCAATGGCACCAGCATAAGGAAGAACAAGAGTTTTTATGATCTCATCCCTATATCTGAGAGCCGTCAAAGAGCCATTTCGGATTATGTGGAGCTCAGTACGCCCACCAATGCTGATTCCTGCCTACACCATCAGTCCACCACCATGATACTGGGATCTTTCTCGCACAAACATGGGATTGTGTAGTGTTCCACACTCTCTCCAGATGAAAACACGTCGATTATCAGGCTCTACACTGAATTGACGTGCCGGACTATTACCGAGACCTGGTGAAAAAAAAAAAAACTCCTTTAGCGATCGAATTAAAAAATAGTTCTCCTCAGGTTAGTATTCGCTGAGAATATTGTTATAAAATTTAAATTTTATGGGTAAATCAGTAGATTTTGAATACATCCACATCGTATCCACTGAGTTGCGAAATTGTGTACCTCCAGACATGGGCGGTCGAAGAAAATTTTCTAGGGGGGCACCTTCAATGTTTGCTATATTAGTCTGGCATTTAATGTGCATGGTTTGTTATATTACGTATACATTTTCGTGAGCCAGGGAGGTTCATTCTTATCAAACACGGAGATTATGAAGGAGCAGATCTACTGTACAAAATATAATAAATACATCTCTTTCGGATTTCTATCATCCCGCAGTCCAACCCCGAGACGGAAACATAAGAGCTAGGCTTTCTGTTTTTAAACAAGATAACGTACGTAGCGAATGCTTTACATTGTTAAGATTATATTAGTGAAAATTAAATGAATATAATTTTACAACTTAAGGGGATCTTATACCTTTTACCACTGGTTTCTCAGTTCCCATTAGATAACATGTAAATTTTACTTCATGAATATCTAACGAAATATGGTACGTAACAACTCAAAATTTTCCATATGAATAGAGAAAACCAATAGAAATTAAGTTGTTGTTTCAATTTACGCTTAATGACGTAGATCGCGAGTAATGAACATTTTTTTTGGTAACATTGTAATGGGCTATATATTACATAGTGGTTGAATGTATCTGCTCCAATTTGGTCTTCACTAACAGATGTGTTGCTGACAGGCAGAATTTCCCTCCCCCTCTCAAGTCCTTTTCCAATGGGTGTGGTAGAACGCCCCGGGGTGCTAAGGATAGAAGTTGGTGGAGAGCTTTTGTGAACGCGGCATTGAACCTCCGGGTTCCATAAGCCTTAGAGTTAGTTAGTTTCTTATTTGGTTGGTATGTCGCATTGCATTCATTTAGAATTTTAGATGACTGAAATGCTAAGTTGTGTTTTACTTGTTTACTTTTAATGCAAACTTTATTTTTTAGTTACTCATTTTACATAAAATTTTGGGAAATACATTCTGAAAAAATAATAGGTTTCTCGTTTTCCTTTTAACATTGCTGAGAATTCACTATTGAAAATAAGCGTAATATTTTATTTTTTCTTTTGGTTTAAATCTCATTTTTATGCTCCAAGGCTAAGAGAGGCGGTGATGATGACAATGAACGAAACTGGTGGGGCGAAGAAAGTGGAAGGAAACGCATGAAGCCCAAGATAACCCTTACACCACAAAATTTGTAACGTGTACTTGAACATTGTATTTCATTCGATTCAAACATATCTGCTATTTGTGTAATTGTTCAGTCATATGATGTTCCGTTATAGATTTTCCTTTGTAGCAAGTGAATTTCACGTGATACTGGAATGTTTCTCAGTATAGTATTTGCTCAAATCTTAGAAATTCGAATGCAGGAAATGACTACAAAGCTCTTCCAGTACTTTCAACATTTGTATTTTTTATTGCAAAATGTTCTGAACTACATTAAGGTCAGATGTGCAAGAACACATCTGAAAGAAGCTCAAGATAAACAAGTATTCTTTATATTCTAGCAGTTTTTTATACGTCTCTGCTTCATTTATAGTTTTGTCATCCCAATACATTACAACTTGAATCTTCTCAAAGCACTTAATCAACTAGCTTTTTTTTTATTTGCATTGGTGAAATAATAACTTTTGTATTCAAATTTCACTCGTTTGGCATAGTACCGGAACGTCCCTAGCATAAGTCTCTGATTAAGATTGCTACGTCTCGGAGATGATGTAAAAATTGAACAAATTTTAATGATATTAGTTAAGAATAATCCGGAGTTGAAGACATATATGATTCAATCAAATTTAACTGGTGTGGATAATAGTGAATCTAACATCCTTATTGAATAGTAGTGATCTTTTTGTCTCCCGGGCGGACTCACTCTCTCTCTCATACAGATACACACACACACACATTATATGTACGGACGTGGTAAATACATAAAGGAGTTTTGCTAATCCTAACTGCTTGAAAATATTGACCGCGGGTTAATATAATATAAATATTAATAAAGAAAAAATGCATTTCTTTGTAGGGAATTTTCTTCTGTATTTCCCTCTTCTTGAATTTCCGTGATTTTTTTTTATTGTCCGCCATTTTAGGCGTAACGAGGATTAGGCCAAACGAGGATCCTTTTTTCGCCTAAAATGGCGGACTGAAATCTTATCATTTATCTGTCATAAAAGTGTCAGATAATTGGTTAGGCGAAACGAGGATTAGGCAAAACGTGGCGACACGGTGCCATCCTAATCCTATTTGTTTCCTTCGTTTCTGCAGAGCAGGTAGATTTTCTGGTAAACGCCAGAAAGAAAGAACACAATTTGAACATTTTGCTTCTTACGATTTCGTGCTGCTGCATTAGTTAGTTCCAACTTTATAATAGCACTGCCTCAACTATAACTATATATATATATATGTTATATATATATATATATATATATATATATATATATATATATATATATATATATATATATATATATATATATATATATATATATACAGTAGAGCGTCGATTATCCGAAGTAATTGGGGGACATGGGTGTTCGGAAAACTGGTTTGTTCGGATAATCGAACTGTACATGTTTGTTTGCCAAAAAGAAGTACTGTACAGTAAATTTATTTATAAAAAGAAGTGTGCTGATTGTTGGAACACAGCGACTGGCGGCTTGGCCGGTCAGCAGCGCCTTATGAAGGCCCCATTAGAAGCAATGTTCCGCCAGCGGTGGCTCAGTGCGGCGACTACTATGGGAAACTTGGTTTGGGAGTGAGGGGGATGATGGACGGTAGGATGGTAGAGTAACAGGTGCGAGCGAGTACACAGTTCGGTTAAGCGGTCGTTCGGTTGACCGACGTTCGGATAATCGACGCTCTACTGTATATATATATATATATATATATATATATATATATATATATATATATATATATATATATATATATATATATATATATATATATATATATATACTTTGGGTAGTAGGATCAATAGTTCACTACCTCAACAGTTCGATACAGATAATGGCTGAAATTTAGCGTTCTTTTGCAGCACTAAGTTTGTATGAGACATTTACATGAATACAAAATACTTAATTACCTCTAGTCTAGTGACCAGGATTTGAAATTTGTGGCGGGTAGTTACTTCCGCTTCCTGGCAACATTATTCAAATTTTCAGGAAGTAATGAAAAAATCAACTTTACTTCAAGATCCATTTAACAGAAACGCTGGACTGAACCCCAGGAACCAAATTGCCTGTGAATAAATATACGTAAGTAACATTTTAAAAATACAGCAGCTCTTTCCGTTGGTATAGTGCCTAGCTCGCACATTTTGGAGCACAGATCTCGGGTTCAATACCCGGTGGAAGAGCCTTGAAATTTCAATGCCTTACTAAGGATACGGATCCCACTGAAGGCTCCGTAATCTCCAGTCTCTTACAACACTGGTACAGAAAAGGAAGCTAAACTCTAAATCCACAAAGCCAACCAAGCTAATAAAGGACGGACGCAGTAATGTCACCATAATTTAGACTACGTGGGCAATTTTATAATGTTTCAGATTATGGTCTAAATATGAGTGGAACTAGGGCTTCGAACATTTCTAGTTCTTGTTACTGCAAAGTAAGTAAGTGTAATATATACACATGGTGTTAGGAAATAACTTTGGGAAGTGAATCCTCACACGTAAACGTGAAAAAGCCTATAGACCAATCTTGGTGCACAAATGCGTTATTTCAGAGACACAGTCCGCAGAAAGTTGGTTCTAATGGTACAAAAAAGAAATAACTAGAGAGCGAAATGTTGGATAAGTGATTATTTTCAGCCTAGATTCTAGTGGATATAGGGAGTGTGCCAGTTTTCCAGGATTCTCCAGGAAAGGGGTTGCATTTTCTTGTACCTCTAAAAATAAGACTAGTTTCCTAAAGGGTGAAAATTAGGGAGAAAAAGATTTTCTCGGAAACGTCTCCAATGGATTTTGTTTATGTTTCATACATCAATTGTATTTCCAACCCTATACTGTGTTATAAGTTATTTTAAAAAAAAAAAAAGTATTTCAGACTTTGGCTGTTCTTTTCTGACGATTAAAAAAAAAACAAAAAAAAAACAGGCCATTCTGTTTGTAACCTGACAGTATAGTGTAACTCATTTGTCCTACAAATAATCCACAGCGTAGTTTATTCTTGAAAATAAGTTTCGATAACTTTGTTAAAAAAATATTTTATTAATAACTGCAAACCGGTCCAACTCGAGGTCAAAGGTCAACTAGCTCTTTTCGCTCAGAATCAAGACTTTCATTACAAAAATGTGTAAGCGCTTACGAATTTTATTGAAGATTATGTAACCTAATTGGTTGTCATAGAATAGCATAATGGAAGATTCTATACTTCCAGCTTTATTCTAACTTAGCTCTAACCCAATCTATCTTAGGCTCTTATCTATTTCTTAACTGTAACTGTATGAACCAAATAATCTCTCAGATGTTTACAATTTCTTATCCCTTATTACAAATCTAAAGTAGATTTAACTTCAATCAAATAATTTTATATATTAGTTTCCGTTCCTTGTTCCGACGCGCTACTCGGTTCGGCTTAGTCAATCTTGAACAGTGGTGAATGGGCAGACTAGTAAATAATTTGTGCTCTACTGGCAACTAGTTTACGTATGACATTGAGTTTGACTTATTTTATCGTTTAAAAAATAGAGGCCACGATTATCCATAAGGTAAAGAAAATGGTTCAAAAACAAGTAGCAGTGCCACGTGTATACCACGCAAAGCAGTTTGGTTTCTGTGGTACGATATTTTCACAATTAACATTGAAACTGCAAAATTGTAGTAGATTTCTACCACTTCCGGTTTTAGTAGATAAACTAGACTAGAGACGAAATAGATTCTTGTGACGCCTAATTGACTGCAGAAAACCGCTTTTGTTGTCTATTACAGTTTTTATTCTATAGCCATCACCGTTAGAACCGGTCTTTTGGTTTGAATATAGGCTTAAGACTGAAGGTAGTAGTTATTTTTAGAACGCTGAATAGAAAGTAAAAAACCGCTTCTCGCTTTTACCATTCCTGTTCTATGGAGATCATTACTGAAACCGGAAGTGGTTAATTTCTACGACTTCAAGTTTCAATTGAGGATCAAAAGAGGAGATGAAAGGTAGACTTGAGACGCTTAGTAGTATTGGCCCCACTTTACCGCACTCTCGATTATCCAATTTTGGGTCCCCATGGACCATAGTGAATGAATCAGGGATGCTTTGGCCCGGGATTGCGTCACCTATTGAAATTTTGCTTATGCTTATTCAGGGGCCACACGTTGGTGTAAATGAATCAGAGGTACCTTGGTCCTGCTATGACGTAATAGAATTGGGAGTATTGGATCAGAGGTCATGATGATTCTTTAAAGTTACTAAAAATATGGTCTTAATGATTCATTACGTTATGAAATAGTACAGGTTTACGAATGCTTTCGCTCCCTTTTATGGCATAAAATTTGGAGATTGTTATATCTTTGATGAGATGGACTAACACGGGTGCAAATGAAAGTGTGGGAAAAATGTAGCATAATGTTGCCCTTCACAAAACTATTTCGCGGGGGTTTGAACTAGGGACCCCATACATCAGAGGTGAACGCTCTACCACTGAGCCACCGCACCTTTACTGGTATGAATGAATTAGAGGTAGTTGGTTCGAACTAATATGTTCGTTTGACGTCACTGAACTGGGATTTTTAGCTTGGAGCTTATGATGGCTTGTTTCGTTCCCTTTTATGGGTATAAAATTACCAAAACAGGGTTTGATCTCTTTCTTGATGATCTATTACATTATGAATTAGTAGACCCCAGTAATAGTATAAATTAGTATTAATATGAAACTCGAAAATTTTGGAGTTCCTTTGTGGCTAACCGGTTAGCGTATGCGCCTTTAACGTGGGAGACCAGGGTTCGATTCCCGGCAGGAGCTCATGCGGTTCGGATTGTTATCCCTTTGATGTGATGGACTAACACTGGTGCAAATGAAATCTTTAGTTGTACGTCCCACGATTGGGCTAAAGGAGACGGTGACGATGAGAAAGGAATGAAAGTATGGGAGAAAATTGGAGCATAATGTTACCCACCACAAAATTACTTTCGCGGAGTTTGAACCAGGGACCCCATACAGCAGAGGTGAACGCTCTACCATTGAGCCACCACGTCCCTTATTGGTGCGAATGAAGTAGAGGTATTTGGTTTGAGCTAATGTGATTGTTTGACGTCGGGGTGACCCTATTTCACTTTTGGGACCCCCCCCACATGGAGTATAGCGAATGAGTTAGAGATGCTTTGGCCCGGGATTGCATTACCTATTGACATTTTTGCTTATGTTTACTCAGGGGCAGGGATCACTCAGGACACATAAGATCACATTGATTTACATCAGGAGTTGGGGGAGGGAGGGGAGTATCGCACCTCGTACTCTTTGATGAGTATAAAAATATTAAAATTTGGACGTTTTTAACTTATCCTATTATCTTTCACGAGACATTTTTTGTTGTATAATAGAGTACAACGGTTTATTTTTTGGGAGTTATCGTTCCCTTTGGAGCCTTATTACGTTATATGGAGGCATATTTAAAATGATTTCCTTAAATTTGATAAGTACTTTGTGATCCATTTTGTTCCGCTTAAGGTGTGAACATGGATACCTTGCAATCGTCCCGAGGTCGATTCTTGGTGCTAGTTTAGGAAATGTTGAATTTAATGTCCCCCCGTGAAAACGATGGTAATGAGAAATGGGGGAAAACATGAACCTCCTTGACTGAGGATTGAAGCAGGGTCCTCACACACTAGAGGGAAGCGCTAAGCGACCGTACACGTGTGCTGATTACTATGCAATGGTCCCGAGTTTGATTCTTGGTACTAGTTTCAGGAAATTTAACGTCCCCTTGAAACGATGATGAGAAATGATGAAATGAGAAAACATCATAAACTTACTTGCTTGCGGATTGAAGCAGAGACCTCACACATCTGAGTCACCATACTTCATTGAGAAGTTCAGTTTGTTGATTACTATGTAATGGTCCCGAGTTCGATTTTTTGTGTTAGTTTCAGGAAATGTTGAGTTTAACGTCCCCTTGAAACGATGATGAAAAATGATAGGAGGAAACATGAACTTACTTCATTGTGAATTAAAGCAGGAACCTCACACGTTACAGACAAGCGCTGAGCCACCGTACTCCATTCAGTGCGAACAGTTTCGCGTATGAAAAGAAGACGAGCAGATTATGTTACCTTACACATTTCAGTGCGAGCAGATTACACTAGGTTTATGTTTCATATAGAAAGATAGAAGATCTGTGTTGTCATCTTTTTACTTCGTGTGCGACTTTGACCTTGAAGAAAACCTTGCTGACTCAGTGCTAAGCATTGACGTATACACATAATCTTATTGTTTAGTTGGCTGTATTTAGAGATGAATCAGACATTTAAGGTTGTTGGTTCGAATCTAGTTGTGTTCGCTGTAACTCAGTGCCTGAGCGATACTTACCGAAATTTTCCAGTGTTGCCAACACTATCAGAATGAATCGATTCATTTAGTCAGAGCAGTTTCGTGACGAAAACTGATTTTTGTTTTGCACACAAAATTTTTTTCTGAATCAGAATTTTGTTTGTCCATAAAAATTTTTTCT
This sequence comes from Thermobia domestica, assembly GCF_964235325.1. Classification (NCBI taxonomy): domain Eukaryota; kingdom Metazoa; phylum Arthropoda; class Insecta; order Zygentoma; family Lepismatidae; genus Thermobia; species Thermobia domestica. Next base: position 144,060,970 of record NC_137458.1, on the reverse strand, counting down.
GAAACAGAATTTTGATTGTACATAAAAATTTTTTTCTGAAACAGTTTTTGTTTTGTATACAAAAAAATTTCTGAAACAGAATTTTGTTTTCGTACACAAAAATTTTTCTGTAAACATTTTTTTTCGTACAAAAATTTTCTGAATCAGTTTTTGTTTCGTACACTAAAAATTTTCTGAAACAGAATTTTATTTTGTACACATTTTTTTATTTCGTACACGAAAAAAAAGTTCTGAAACAAAAAATTTAGTTTGATTTTTTTTCATAAAACATTTTTTGGAAATTTTATTTTATCGGTAAACTGATTCAGAAAAAAAGAAATTGAAATCGCAGTACAGGAAAAGAATTTGATTTTAGGATGTGAAATAAAACACAGAATCATGTTTTTGTACATTTATTTTTAGCATGTGAAACAGAATACAGAATTTCTTTTTCTTCAAAGGAAGACGTGTCCGTGACGGGTACAAATTCTGTAAAGAGAAAATAAAAACATATGAATATACATGATAATATTTATTTTGTTTCCTGTGAAAGAAGAAAAACAGATTATTAATATCGAACTAACTGATCAAGAGAGAGTGAGGTGAGAAAAAGAAAAGCAAATGTGACGTACCTGATTTCCTTTTTTTCTCCACTGGTTTCTGCAAGGTGATGTCATCTGAGTTTGTCTCCGTTTGTGCATCGTTGAAGCATGTCCCGTGCACCGTCTTGATTCTTTGCCATCTTTGAAAGGTGATGTTGGTTGGAATTAGGGAAAAATATGGCTGTTATTCTGTTCTGGCTTTTTTATACCCATAGGGCAATGTCTCGTATGTGTCTGGTATTAATCGGCGTTTTTTATAGTTGAAACTGTACTTCTTCTCTTCAGGTTTTGTGACAAGATGATGATCGTGGGTTCTGTAAATTTTGTGCGGCGTGCTAATGGAGATTTTTTCACTCGATTGATTTATGATCATTTGCTCCAGACTATTGAAATTTAACTTTTGACTTGCAGTATAATTGAGTGTGAATCCACGAATTTTGCATACATAACTGGTTGATTTCGTGTCGGGGTCGTAGATTTCCAAGGCGTACTGTTTTGGGCCACCAGACACGAATTTTTTAATGTATGCTTTTGGTCCAATTGATTCCAGTTCATTTGACATTGAACCAAGAAATACTTCTGGTTCTATTGTGGGCTGTGATGGTCGCTGCGTGAATATTACGGAATCTGTATCGAAATATAGTACTCTTTCTTGCAGCAATTCTAAATATTTGTAGAGTTCCAGACGAGCTTGACACGTTGTAAATGCTCCAAGGATAACATTAGCATTGTTACTTTGTACTGGAACATCATCTTCATACTGCCAATAAAGGTATAACAACGAATCATTAACAGGTAAAATTTGGTTGACTTTTATGTCTGGAGCAGTTAATTTCTGATACAGTTCTTTGGGGTCGTTAATGATGGTCGTTTGGCTGAAATTGTCTCTTATAGCGAGTCGTCCCCAGAAGGCATTCAAACAGAGTTTTGCAAGACTACGACGTGCTGAATTTGTCATTGTATTTGCTGCATTCAAAGTTATGCCTTCCCGTTGTTGTACCATTTGAATATACTGCTGCTTTTCTTCTTCGGTGACGCAATTGGCAGGCCATCCAGAAGCTTCCAGCTTCGATTTCAAAAATGTGTTAATGTATTCGCTGAATAATCCGCCAGTCTTGGTTTCTGGATCATATACGGTGATGTCGTAATCCCAAATTTCGTAAATTTCAATGACTTGATACCCAAGTTCAATGGCTTTTTGAATTTCATAGGACACCCACGTTCCTGTTAGACTTCGTTCACTGTCCGAATGTGCACATTCAGAATCTTGATTTAATGCTGTGACACAGGCAGCACAAAGTGGAAACAACAACTTCTTATTTGAGCGAAATGGCAGTACTGGATGAAACACATTTCTGCTAGGCAAAATCTTCAACTTGACTAATCCGTTGACATCTTGAATGTCGGGCATTTCTGGATCTCCCTGTAGATATATTCGTGGATGCCCTATTGGATACCGTCCACATTTATTCACATAAGGATACAGGGAAACGATATCCAAGAATTTTATTTCTTCGCCTTCATTTTCATTTGCGACGTGGTACAATTTAATGGCATTAACACGACCACCATAGAAACTGTCTCTTGGATTTAATGGTGTCTTATTAATATAAGGATGTGTGCTTAAAGAAGAGGCCAATGCTGGATTGGATTTTAACACTTGACGAAATTCACATTCCCACATGTCATGTACTTTATATCCCATGGATCGTAATAATTTCATTTTACGCTGTGTTCTCTCGTAGCGATAGTTCATCGTTTCTTCGGAGTTCTCATAAATGGGCTGATCACGGCCTGTAGGGACACATAGAGTACAGCCATGAATTCTGCAACCTTGAAACTCATACACGTGTTCCTCTTTAGTGTCGGGATCTTTGTAGTAGCCGTCCAGATGAAAACCAGCAACATAAACTTCTTTCCCTTTTGCCGCATGCAAAATTGGATGGCCCTCTGGTGTTCTGGTGTTCGTTGTACCATGTCATGAATTTTTCTCGTTCATCCACTTTCATTTCATCTGCACCATAATAATGGATGTCCGGTAATTTTCCCACATACGCTTGATTTGCAGCAGTATTAAAAAAGTGTGGAAAATATCCTTTGGTCGCTGGTAAATGAAATGCCTTGGATAATTTACTTAAAGCCATTGGCATAAAATTTAAGGAGTCAATAAACGATAAGTGATTCACTTTCATGCTTAAAATTTTTGCTCCGTTCAAGATCAAAGTAGGTTTCAATTCATGTTCTTCCACTAAAGATTTAAGAATAAAATGACCATCATATCCCTTAGAGTTATGTGCCAAAGATACAATAAGTTTGATGTTGGGTCGTGGTTGACGTAAATACGCAAGAAAGGCACTGATCGGATCATCTTGAAAAATATGTTCCCGCTGTCCACAAACTTCACACGGATGATGTATATCTTCATCTTGAACACAGTTGTAACATACTTGTTGGGCCACCAGTAAATTGGGCTTATGAATGAATGTGTCTTCATCAAAGAAAGTATCCTGTGTGGCTTCGATATCATAGAAGACAATCATAGCCTTCTTGGCATGTAACACTGATGGAACTCCAGGTTTTAATTGAGTCGTATCAGGCTTCATGTAGCATTGGTGGGTAGACGTAACGTGTTTACGACACACATTACAAAAATAATCTGTACAATCATGTTTTCTTTCCCCTGTATGGACAAACGAATAAATGCGTAGACATTTGGAACACTGTTTCACCATCTTGCATATTGGCTGGCCCTTATGGTATGGTACAGTCAGATGATTTGTATAGCATGTTTCACCATAAAATTCACGATTGCATTCTGGACACTGCTTCTCCGTATTGGTCTTACTGCATGGCGGTTTCTGCAAACATTTCTCACATATGGCCGAACAGTTCTTGACGTGTCTATTAAGATGATCATATTTTTTGTGGCATGCAACACAATAGTAATCAGTAGAAAAAACGGCTGTTAATGACGTGATGATTTCATAATGAGAATTGATGCACATTAAATTGATTGGAATTTTGTCTTCGCCACCAGGCCCTTCATACAGAATATCTTCTCCTGAAAAGCTGGTGTATACGGTAAGTTTATAATTTGTCAAGTAACGTTGCAATTGTCGCAATTCTTCCACGGATCCCCCATGCTCTAAATTCACTGATGATCTCGACAAAAGTTCATGTACGGCTGGGAGAACGACACACTTTCTTTGGTCGTTATATTGTCTGTACAGTTTCTTGTTCGTATCCTTATATTTCTTTAAACCAATAGCAATCACAATCGCATAAGCCAAGCAATTCTTGTCGGTGTTTTTTACTTGTAGGATGCCTTTCTTGCACTTTAATAATTCGTCGTTTGATAAAAGACCTCGACGCACTAATCCAAATCCACGGGGCACATCCACATGATGAAAATGTACAATGAACGGTTCGTTCATGAGAAAACTATCGTTACTTTGAAGAATGCGATCAAAGGAAGCCCATAAAGTCTCCAGTGTCAAATTACTTGCACGCCGAAAAGATAAATAAAACGGTTTGTTCTTCTCATCATGAGATAAAATTGATAATCCAACCATCTATAATTCGTCGACATTTTCCAATAAGTAATCCAACATCTGTTGAAAGGAGGTCTGAACCCACTCAACAATATCGGTGTCACTGGTCGGTGCATTAATTTGAATTTCCAGCATTCGTCCTTCAAGATTAAAACGCCGATAATGTCTATTGATTTCTCGCAAGACAGTAAAGCCAGAAGTAGCCATATTCAAATAGGAAAAAGGTAAGGTAAGCAAAAAGGAATAGGCAAAGAAAACAATTATCTAAAACGAGAAGAAAGAAAAAAAACACGAATTAAAATTGAATTCAGAGATCGCTAACACGTTTAACTGTATCAAAATGACTACACGATCAATCCTAAAAGAATTATCATATCTCAAATAGTTCTACTGTTAAAAATTTTTATTGTCGTTATACTGGAAATCAAACCCGGGACCAACATCAACATGTAATTGACCTAAGATTGTGTAGTGATAAAAAGAATGAATGAAATTGTTTTCCAACTCAGCTGAGAAAATCATTGTAGTAAGCATTTTCCCCTGACACTGAACTTTAAAACGTATAACGAACATGAAACGGAAACAAAATCTCATGTGCTTGCTTTTCTCGAGCTAAGACAAGAAAGACTCGAATTCGTTTCTCGGCGGGAGATCAGATCCCACATTAAACTGCAAGTCCACGTCTCACGTTGTAGGGAACAAATTTGTGCGTAGTTTCTTTGTTTACGTTAATGGTAACTTTCAGAAACTGAGCTAAGTGGTTAGCGTTACGCACTTCTGGCCCGGGTTCAACACCCAGTATGCGCTCAGATTCAACATTAAGCTGTATTCCTAGCCCCCCACTACTGAAGGGACGCTAAAACCAAAATCAACAAATTTCTCGTGCTTACTTCTAATGTGTGGGATGTGGCCCGGGTTCAACACCGAGTATGCGCTCAAATTCAACATTAAGCTGTATTCCTAGCCTCACTACTGAAGGGACGCTAAACCAAAATCAATAAATTTCTTGTGCTAACTTCTAATGTGTGGGATTCCTAATTCGATCCCCGGTCAAGTAAGTGAGGGTTATTCTTCCATTTGCTAAATATTTTATGCTAAAATAAAAACAGTGATGACAATGTTATCCTCATGCAAAAGCACTCCATTGATATTAAGAAACGCGGTTGATACTTACCTCAAATTCAAGGAACGGAGTAAAGTCACGCTGATACAAGAGGTACACCTTCGTTCATTCACGATCTTCGTGGAAGTAGGACTTGAAAATGAAATTAAGAATTTTATTTAGATCTAAAACGTGTTCAACTATAAAGTGACAACACTATCAGCCAATCAAAAACGAGGAAATGAATCAATGACATCACGGGGACCCAATGAAAACACAGCTTTCATCATGTATCATGAGCCAAAACGTGATGTAAGAAACAATCTGATTGGTTGTGACATTATTCACGTTTTTCTCCTTACACATCATTCGTTACGACATCTAGTATCGCAATTTTGATCATGACATCATACCGTTGACTCGTTAGTTTCTTACGACATTCAAATTACCACATCTAAAATGTGATTCATTTTCCTTAAACTTGATTGAAAAAATGTAACACTCATCGATATGTTACGAAACTGTCTTTGACATAAATGTAAAGTTAAGCTTTAAAAGTCCGTCAGCTGAGAAAAAATGCTGATGTAGTATAAGCAGATTCTGCAATTTCACAATAACAAACTTCGATGCTTAACAACGATCAGAAATGTGTAGTAATGTAACATAATCTGTCCATGTTCTTTTCATACGCAAAACTGCTCGCACTGAAGTTGGCATGGTGGCTCAGCGTTTTTTTCTTATGTGTGAGGTCTCTGCTTCAATCCGCAAGCAAGTAAGTTTATGATGTTTTCTCATTTCATCATTTCTAATCATCGTTTCAAGTGGGACGTTAACATTTTCTAACACTAACACCAAGAATCAAACTCGGGACCATTGCATAGTAATCAACACACGTGTACGGTCGCTTAGCGCTTCCCTCTAGTGTGTGAGGACCCTGCTTCAATCCTCAGTCAAGGAAGTTCATGTTTTCCATTTCTCATTACCATCGTTTTCACGGGGGGACATTAAATTCAACATTTCCTAAACTAGCACCAAGAATCGACCTCGGGACGATTGCAAGGTATCCATGTTCACACCTTAAGCGGAACAAAATGGATCACAAAGTACTTATCAAATTTAAGGAAATCATTTTAAATATGCCTCCATATAACGTAATAAGGCTCCAAAGGGAACGACAACTCCCCAAAAATAAACCATTGTACTCTATTATACAACAAAAAATGTCTCGTGAAAGATAATAGGATAAGTTAAAAACGTCCAAATTTTAATATTTTTATACTCATCAAAGAGTACGAGGTGCGATACTCCCCTCCCTCCCCCAACTCCTGATGTAAATCAATGTGATCTTATGTGTCCTGAGTGATCCCTGCCCCTGAGTAAACATAAGCAAAAATGTCAATAGGTAATGCAATCCCGGGCCAAAGCATCTCTAACTCATTCGCTATACTCCATGTGGGGGGGGGGTCCCAAAAGTGAAATAGGGTCACCCCGACGTCAAACAATCACATTAGCTCAAACCAAATACCTCTACTTCATTCGCACCAATAAGGGACGTGGTGGCTCAATGGTAGAGCGTTCACCTCTGCTGTATGGGGTCCCTGGTTCAAACTCCGCGAAAGTAATTTTGTGGTGGGTAACATTATGCTTCAATTTTCTCCCATACTTTCATTCCTTTCTCATCGTCACCGTCTCCTTTAGCCCAATCGTGGGACGTACAACTAAAGATTTCATTTGCACCAGTGTTAGTCCATCACATCAAAGGGATAACAATCCGAACCGCATGAGCTCCTGCCGGGAATCGAACCCTGGTCTCCCACGTTAAAGGCGCATACGCTAACCGGTTAGCCACAAAGGAACTCCAAAATTTTCGAGTTTCATATTAATACTAATTTATACTATTACTGGGGTCTACTAATTCATAATGTAATAGATCATCAAGAAAGAGATCAAACCCTGTTTTGGTAATTTTATACCCATAAAAGGGAACGAAACAAGCCATCATAAGCTCCAAGCTAAAAATCCCAGTTCAGTGACGTCAAACGAACATATTAGTTCGAACCAACTACCTCTAATTCATTCATACCAGTAAAGGTGCGGTGGCTCAGTGGTAGAGCGTTCACCTCTGATGTATGGGGTCCCTAGTTCAAACCCCCGCGAAATAGTTTTGTGAAGGGCAACATTATGCTACATTTTTCCCACACTTTCATTTGCACCCGTGTTAGTCCATCTCATCAAAGATATAACAATCTCCAAATTTTATGCCATAAAAGGGAGCGAAAGCATTCGTAAACCTGTACTATTTCATAACGTAATGAATCATCAAGACCATATTTTTAGTAACTTTAAAGAATCATCATGACCTCTGATCCAATACTCCCAATTCTATTACGTCATAGCAGGACCAAGGTACCTCTGATTCATTTACACCAACGTGTGGCCCCTGAATAAGCATAAGCAAAATTTCAATAGGTGACGCAATCCCGGGCCAAAGCATCCCTGATTCATTCACTATGGTCCATGGGGACCCAAAATTGGATAATCGAGAGTGCGGTAAAGTGGGGCCAATACTACTCGCTTGAGAGCTACTCGATTGGAGGAAACCGCTTTCATCTATCTTTTTTTTTTACCGTTTTTGGTCTTGGTAGATCAATATTTATTGAAACCATGAATTATCGTTAAGTTGAATCATTTTCGGTTTTGGTAGAGAGTTAGTAGTAGAGATAATGTGCTCTTACAAAGCACAAAACCGGATCTCACTACATATTATCGTTTTCGATTTATGGTGATCAATGATCAAACCGGAAATGGATTATTTAAACCCTTCCTGTTTGAGTACATGGTTTTAAGAACACACTCAATTCCTGACTTTTGACACTATATTTTGACCAAATTGGTGATGGTCCAGGAAGTGGTTCTTTAGTTTTTTTTTCACACACACGGACAGACATGCATATACGGGTATGCTAAATATATAAAGGAGTTTTGGTAAACCAAACTAGTTATTAAAAGAAGGATTTTTGCCACCCCTGCATACAATTAATTCAGGATTTTTGCCACCCCTGCATACAATTAATTCGTTCTGACCGCAGAAACATCATCTGTGGTTTTCTGTGATGAATAATATAAAACGAAAAGAAATCTATCCATCCAGCCAACAAATCAAATAGTCAAATAAGACACGTTTAGACTTTCTTTGGTTGTACCTAGAACCTAGGTATAGTACTATAGTTGTCAGCGGCAGAGGTGAAAGCCGTTCGGGGAATCTGTCCGCTTGAAGCAACAAAAGATGTAGCAATCGGAAACGTATGTTCGATACTGAGGGTTAAAAGATCATTATCTTTGTTCTATAGTTGCCGTCGTAAAGTTGTAGGAACTCAGTAGGGAAGTGCGGGTAGGGGTAGAAACGAAGGCTGCTCAAGGCGTAAATTATTATGAAAATGGAGGTGGTAGACACGAGTTTCGCTTCTCAAATTGCCACAATGCATTCCTCTCCAGCATGTGTTCTTCAAAGAATGTCACCCGTAGTAATTTATGAAGTATGAAAGTGGTCTTTGAATCTTTATCTGAAATAGTGATTCCGTCATTACGGAAGTAATTATTACAATTAATCTAAGTCATTAAGTTTAAAATTGAAATAACCACCTCCTTTGTATTGCTCTTTGGCGTTCGTATGGAAAATTGCAAGTTTCTAAGTGCAGTATTTTGTAAGATATTTATGAATTAAATTTTACATGTTACGGTACCTTATGGAGATTCTGAAGCCCCTGATGATGGGTAGACATCCCCTTAATATACATATGACTAAATGTTGAGCTCCCCGTTGCTATGTGGTTAGCGTATGCACCTTTCTCGAACGAGGTTTGATTCATGGTAGGAGCTCATGTGTTTCAAGTCGGTTCTCTGTATTGGAAAGAGAATCAGGGGAGGAAGGGGGAATTTATACTTTATGAATGGATAAGAAATATATACAAAACATGCCGCTTCCGGCGCAGCACTGAAGCATTTCTTTTAGCAGTCATACCCCCTTCCCTCTCAAGTTGTAAAGTGAGAAGGGACAGAAACATCCCAGACACTCAGGGTTCAGTTGACAATAATAAAATTATGGGTAAGTAAACATCTTGTACAGAGTCACGTTTTGCTTATTTTTAAACATTTCTGTGAATTCAACAATACAACAGCGGAAATACTAACTGGTTTTATTACTCCAACCATCGCTTCAACTAAGGGATAATTCCCAACGGTCAGTGAGCCATCTAAATTTTTGTTCCTTTTCTGTTCTCCAGAGGAAAGAATGAGATTTTGCCAACATGCTAAAGTCAAGATGCTAGATGCTAAATGGGAGTGAATTATGCTAGATCTAGCACCAAGATGCTAGATATGGCTTCACTGGCGGGCTTCGATATCTACAGAACTTTCTACCAAAACATACAAAGAAACAATAGCACAATAGTTTCGATAACATCTGTGTGGTCCTTCGGTAGGCTACACATCCGGTAAAAAGTTCATCTCAAAAAGTAGTTCGGACTGCACCCGTGGCAAAAAAAAAAAAAAAAGATGCGTAGCCGGCTTGTATAGATAATTGAATTCAAATATTCAAGTATCCATTTACTGAATGCCCATATCGTGTATGCATGCATTATTTAATAAGTAAATAAAGTACACACACAATTAATTATGTCAGTGATAACCGGTGTTTGTTGAAAAAAAAACCTCTCCAAGCAATGAAGATTAATCTTAGACTGGAGAAATAGTTATCCTTCGTTTTCATTATTATTTGGCCATGAAAAAACGCCTGGCGGATATACAACCCCTGTATACAACTATGTGATGTTGGAATATATATCGTAGGGTATGATGCTTTACTTTTTCAAAAATTTCAGTACTTCTAGTGAAATTAAATCTTTAGTTTTACGTCCCACGGTTATGCCGGTTAGGCTAAAGGAGACGGTGATGATGAGAAATGAAAGAAATGGTGGAATGAAGAAAGTAGGAGGAAACGGGAGAACCCCGAGAAAACCCACGAGCATGGTGTTTGTCCACCACAAAGTCCACACGGCGCAATCTGGGATCGAACCAGGGACTCCAAGCACCGGAGATGAACGCCACTCCACTGAGCCACCGCGCCCCCACAGTACTTCTTGTGTACCCCTATAAATGTAATAAAGAACTAATGGCAATATTTTTTTAAAATAAAAATATTCAATTAGAACTGGACAATTTACATAAAATTTGGAATCGACAAATCAAAACGGCACGTTTCTAGCACTTGTGGGTTCGAGATCTCATTGTTGAAAGGATTGGAGACAAATATATAAACTTTTCTGTGAGGAGAAACATATACGCGTAAATCTAGTATTTTAATATATAGATAATACAATAGTTTTATGTATTCTAATTGGAATAGTTTTATTTTAGAGTGCTATTTTTTTAATATTCGCAATATTGAAATTTTTGAATTTGCATTTTTCGCCTGTTTGAAAAAAAAAGATATCATTATTAGTAAAATTAACCTAATACAAACATTTATTGTTTTCAATTTTTCCGCAAAATCGAAGAAAACTTTTTTTTAAAAAACAGGTTCAAAATTTCCGGAAATTTGATAACACTAGTTCAGACACACTTATACTTAGCCCAGCATTAAACTCTGATCTTAGTTCCGACGCAGTTTGCCGCCTGTTCTGTTTTACCAGTCTGCCCAGCCTACGACGTTCGACATCTGTAATGAGGTGGAGGCACCCAACCCCCTGACATTTGAACGTCTTTTCCCCTTGGTTTCACCACTTGCTGAAGACAATCACCATAGCACTCTTCGAACACCTGACAAGTCCTGCAGTTTCCGAAATTCTCGTGGCGAGTGTTTCTGAGCGAGCACTTTCTTCAAAATAATATTAAAAATTATAGAAAAATTTTCGATACATTCGAGTCGAGTCGAGATTTCTACCAGCTGTCTCGACTCGACTCGAAAATTCGAGTCGAGAAATACGTTTATCTCGACTCGTCTCGAATTTTACAGTGTGTCTCGACTCAAATCTCGACTCGAATTCGAGTCGAGATTCGAGACATGTCTCTACTCGTGCGCATCCCTAGTTTCGACTGTTTTGGAACTGGTTCATTTATGCTAACCAATGATGGCGGCACCGTGGAGCTTCGTACAGGTTACACTTATCATCACATGTCAACACCCTGTCCAGAAATGGCTCCTTCCTCAGACGAGACGACAAAGAAACACAGGTGTCGGTTCGCGTTGCCTTCTGGCCCGGAGTTTAATCATGTGGGATTCATCGACCCAACTTGTAGTGTTTCCACAGTTGATGGAGGTGCTGCCGAATGATTTCTTCACTCACATTGAATTGTAGTCCCAGTTCCTTACACGTCTGGCACTGTTAGCCTAAATTGCTGCTTGCAGATCTTCATTTTGTACATGTGTTGGTCTTCCGGCATGTGATGCGTCTTCGAGTGTTTCATCACCGTCCTTAAACTTGTTAAACTACCACTGTACTATCCGCGTAGTCACGACACCCTCACAAAAGGCCTGGCATATCTTCTACTTCATTGCAGCGTCATTTGACTCCAGTTTGAACTTGTACAGCATACACGCCCTTATGATTCTGTGGAGGTCCCATATTCACTCTGTCCTTACGAAAGTTCACGGAATAACTGAACTGTCACAACCAGTTAGTACGTTGGATATACCCACACCAACAACTGACCTTCGCCTTATATCCATTCGCATTCAACTCACGGTGTGAGGGCCAATGGATCACATACCTCCACAAAAAGGGACAGAATATTCTTGGCTACCTAATACATAAGACTGATCTTTGGAATTGCACTTAATTTCTTTAAGATTTCCTGACAAAAATATTTATTTATTATTCGTCACTAAAAAAGATAATTATTTTATTAACAGCTATAGGCCTATATCCTGTTACACATCAAGTAGCATTAAAAAGAGCGAATGAAATCCGAACTAAAAAACTGAAAAAAAAAACGTTATTTTCCACTAAATTTTCCATCTGATAAAAAAATTAAAAAACACTAGTTACATATAAAAATATGTAATATCGTTACTAATTAGTTTAGTGCCGTTATTTGATGGTAGTATTTGAAGTACCTTGTTAAGACATTTGACTTCAAACAGTCAAATATGAATCGCAGTTAATTGAAGACTTCGGGGCAAAAACCCGTCAAGTCCAAAAAGTGAGAGTGTAAAGCAGATAGCTTCACAAGGTTTTCTCGCCATGGGATTTTCTTCAAACTTGGCACATACTAGGCCGAAAATAAATATACACTTTTTTGTTTCTTTCGAGAAATAAGTTGAGGTCAAAGGGCCCCTTTTTAAAAAGGGCCTCCTTGGTTGAAAGGGCCACATTAAAGAAATGAAACTCTGCCAATGGAAAGATGACTTAAAAATAGGAAATACGTGTTTTGTCGTTTTTGCGAGAATAGAGTTGTAGAGGGCAATGGCCCCCTTCGAAATGATAAAGGACACAACCCTTAGGAAATTGGATTTCCGTGGAATTGCTTGAAACCGTGATATGTTCTAGATGTTATGTTCCTAAGAAAACGTCTCAATTGGCACAAGCACAAATCACTGACCGTTTGGCCACTACAGGGCCACTTTTTTGAAAACAGCCGAATATAACCACATTTTGAATTTTGGTAAAGTGACTAAAGCCGTGATGTGTTGTAGATATTGTGATCCTGAGAAAAATCTTAATGGGCATAACCACTAATCATTGATCGTTTGGTCACTCAGGGCCACTTTTTTGAAAGCAGCCGAAGATAGTGATATTGTGGATTTCGATGAAAATGACTGAAACTGTGATATGTTCTAGATGTTGTGATCCTGAGAAAAAGTCTGAACAAGCCAAGAAGCACAACCACCAATAACTGACTGGTTACTACAGGGTCGCCTTTTTGGAAAAAGAAGGTAACGGTATTCTGAATTTAGGTGGAATTGCTTGTAACCGTGATATGTTTTAGATATTGTGATCCTTAGAAAAAGTTTTAATGGACACAACCACTAATCACTGACCGTTTGACCACTACGAGAACACTTTTTTGAAAGCAGCCGAGCCGAAGATAGTGATGTTCTGGATTTCGGTCAAAATGACAGAAACCGTGATATGTTGTAGATATTGTCATCCTGAGAAAAAGTCTCAATGGACACAAGCACAAATCACTAATCGTTTGGTCACCACAGGGCTACTTTCTTGAAAACAGCTGAGTACAACGATGTTCTGGATTTCAGTAAGATTGAGTAAGACTAAGATATGTTGAAGATCTCATCATGGGAAAAAGTCTTAATGGACACAACTATCGAATTATGACAGTTTGGCCACTGCAGGCTCAGATTTTTTTTAAAAAACAGCCGAGTATAATGACATTTTTTATTTCAGTGTAAATGAATGAAACTGTGATACGTTGTAAGTCGTGATTCTGAGAAAAAATGTCTAGGACATTCTAGAGTTTTCCTTTGTCTCGCAAAATGAGCATCTGAATGTTATCTACCGGTATGCTTAAATAAGATTGGCCGCTACTCTTCCATCCCTTTTTCGGGTTGTGAGATAATTTAGAACTTTTCATGATTTTATACAATTCTACCAGAATTCCAGGTATCCTTTCCCTCTTCTGTTTTAAAAAATGTAGCCCCGTAGCTGCTACATGGTCACTGATTGGTGTTTGTGTCCATTAAGACTTTTTCTCAGGATCACAATATCTACAACATATCAAGATTTCAAGCAATTCCACCGACATCCAGAATAACGTTACCTTCTGCTGTTTTCAAAAAAGTGGTCCTGTAGTGGCTAAACGATCAGTGATTGCTGGCTGTGCTTATTGAGACATTTTCTCTGGATCACAACATTTACAATATATCAGAGTTTCAGTCATTTTGATCGAAATCCACAATATCAGGATATTCGGCTGCTTTTAAAAACGTGGCCCTGCAATAGTCAAACGATCAGTGATTTGTGGTTATATCCGTTAAGACTTATTCTCAGGAATACAATATCTACAGCATATCACGGTTTTAATAATTTTTACCGAAATCCAGAATGTCGTTATCATCGGCTGTTTTTTTAAAAAAGTGGCCAAACGGTCAGTGATTTGTGGTTGTGTCCATTGAGACTTTTTCTCAGAAACATGATATCTACAACATATCACGGTTTCAAGCAGTTCCACGAAAATCCGATTTCCGTAAGAATTGTGCGGGGTCCTTTGTCATTTCGAATTGGGCATTGGCCCTGTAACCCTTTCTCGCAGAAACGAAAAAACCGGTATTCCCTACTTTGAAGTCATCTTTGCATGGGCAGAGTTTAGTTTCTTTAAAGTGTCCCTTTTAATCAAGGGGACCCTTTTTTGAAAACGGGCCCTTTGCCCCCTTCAACCTATTTCCCGAAAGAAACAAAAAATACGTGTCGATTTATTTTCGGTCTTGTATATATGTGCCAAATTTGAAGGAAATCTGATGAAGAGAAACGGAAAATTGTTATTTATATATAAACATTAAAGCTGTCGTTTGGGGGGGAGGAAGTCATTTGGGGCGCTGGCCCCGTTGGGAGTCCCCCGTGGCTACACCCTTGGAAGAGATAAAAAACAATGCAAGCCGTTCTCACTGTCATGGCACCCAAGCAGGGGGTTCCTCACACCTTTTTTATGCTAGTCACTTTGACCCAGGTGGATGAAACAAAGATCAGCAATGTGTCAGAAATATAAACATCTAGAACCGGTTTTCTTTTATCTTCATTAAAATAATAATAATAAATACACATTTCCATTTGTAGAATGCAATAATTCCGCGTGAGTCGATGAATGCCTTAAGATTGTAATTGAATCTGGAACACTATCACAAAATCATTCGTGCATCGTTACTGGTTCTTAGTGCAACAACCCCTAACGTTAGTGGTTCATTAGTGTAGGTGCCACAAGTAAAATATCATTGGGGTCATGATGAACTTGCCCACACTTCAAGCACTAATGAAAAAAATTGTGCCATTCGTTAGTGCATCATTAGTACTTCTAGAAAAAAAAAATAACAGTTTGTATGGAATTTGATATTTCTGAAATTGTCCCCCCCACACAAAAAATCTTGAATAAATCCCAAAATATGGTAACGCTAACATTAGTGCTCAGTGCGTTTAAGAGAACTAACGATGCACTTACGATTGCCGTTAACCCATGTAACCTATCTATGTCAGTTAGTATGAAATTTGATATTTCTGAAGTCCCACCGAAAATCTTGAATATGTCCCACAATAGGGTAATACTAACCTTAGTGCTTAGTGCGTTTTACTGCACTAATAATGCACTAATGATGTGATAAGTTTGGTGAAAATCTGTCTGCATAAAGACGGGTGGCGAGCAAACTTCATATGAAGAAAGACCCCACCAAAAATCTTAAAAAAAACTCGTAAACTCTGATAGCACTAACGTTAGTTCTTAGTGCACTAATGTGCACTAACGATGCACTTCCGATGGACGACGTTTGGTGTAATTTGGGAGAGGTGAGGGGCCAACATCAGACACGTAAGTTGATGGTTTGTTCATGGTAGATTGCGTAAGTTTAAGATCAATTTTCTCGAAATACTGGGAGGCCACAATTTTTTTTAAAAAAGTTCTGCAAAAGTGTACAAAATTCATACATTATTTTTGTTTACTTAAGTCATCGGTATGAAGAATCCGCACTCCAAGTTGATGGTTGAGTTCGAAATTTTAGAGCTAATTTTCTGGAAATACAGGGGTGAACAAAATTATTTGTGTTTAGTTGATTTTGAGTTTAACGTCCTTTCAGCAGCGAGGCTATATGAGGCGGGACCTACTGATTAACGTGGAATAAGAACCACATGAGCTCCCGCTGGGAATCGAACTCAGATCTCCCACACCAAAGGCGCGTACGCTTAGCCACGGAGGAGTTCACAAAATTATTTGAATGCTGTACAAAATTCTACGGGACAGGTACAATCTTATTTGCTTAGTATATGTCTGATATTGACAATCGGCACTCCAAGTTGATGGTTTGCTTATGGCAGAAACCACAACTTTAAGGCCATTTGTTTTTCGAAATACAGAGGTATACAAATTTTTTAAAAGGTGTACAAAAGTGTACAAAATTCGTAGATTATTTTTGTCTACTTAAGTCTTCGATATGAACACTCCGTACTCCAACATGATCGTTGAGTTCGAAACTTTGACGGTAATTTTCTCGACACACAGAAGTGTACAAAATTATTTTAAAGGTGTACAAAATTGTACGAAATTCGCATATTATTTTTAGCTAACTAAATCTCGAATCTGGTGATTCCGCACTCGAACGTCAAGTTGGAGTGCGGAATTTTGATCGCAAATTTCTGGAAACACATGGGTGTACAAATGTTTTTAAAAGATTTACAAAATGTGTACAAAATTATGAACATGTTTAATATGTGATTTGCCGATTCCGGACTCCAAGTCGACGAACCTTTATTAAACGTTTAATAGTGTTTATATATTTAATTCGATTATATACGTCACGCATTTCTTTACTTTTAATGATTTTGCATAAATACGAGTATTATTCTTACCATGCGAAGCCCAGCATTTCAGCCAAAGGGTATTTATGTAATTGTTCCCTTTCTATTACACATTCTTGTTTCATTGTTTGAAAAGACACTTAAAATACACTTAAATACACTTAATAGTTGTTTATTTCTAGCAATGTTACAAGTCTCTGTAATAAAGTTAATCAAACGTTCGCAATTATTCAAACCTGAATAAACGTAGATAAAACAACTGATATAAGAAAACACCAAATCGGAGGTGTAAGGGAAAGGGCTGGCGCCCCATTTTTAACCCTTCTTTCTCTGTTAGTAAAATTCGTCAAACTTTGAAAATTATTAATCAAATTTGATCAAACGATGATCGTAGATTGGCATCAAAAAATTTCAATTCTGACATGAAGTGGGGCTAGCGTGTACTTAGCCCCACGTACTAAATATAGCTTATATTTATATTAGTAACGATGATGAAGCGTTAAAAATTGTTGATCATACCTGATAAAACGTTGACCAAACGATTGACATAGGAAAAGATCGAATCGGAGGTGAAGGGGGGCTAGTGTGTAGTTAGCCCCCTACTAAAAATTGCTTAAATTTATGTTAGTAACGCTGATCAAATGCTAAAAATTGTTGATCATACCGGATCAAACGATTGACATAAGAAATGATTGAATCGGAGGTAAAAGGGGGGCTGGTCCCCCATTTTATAATCCTTATATCTCTGTTAGTAAAGTTGATCAAACGTTAAAAATTGTTGATCAAACGACAACCAAACAATTGACATAAGAAAAGATCGAATCGGAGGTGAAGGGGGGGTGCCCTTCGTTTTGTAACCATTACATATCTGTTAGTATAGTTGATCAAATGTTGAAAATTGTTGATCAAACCTGATCGAACGATGATCAAACAATTGTCATCGAAAAATTTCGAATCGGAAGTGAAGTGGGGGCAGTGTTTAGTTAGCTCCCCCTACTAAAATATTTTATATTTATGATAGTAACACTGATCAAACGTTAAAAATTGTTGATTATACCTGATCAAACGATTGACATAAGAAAAGATCGAATCGGAGGTGAATTGGGTCTGGCCCCCAATTTTGTAACCCTTATATCTCTGTTAGTATAGTTGATCAAACGTTGTAAATTGTTGATCAAACCTGATCAAACGATTGACATCAAAAAATTTCGAATCTGACGTGAAAGGGGGGGCTAGCATGTAGCTAGCCCCCCTACTCAATATCGCTTATATTTATGTTAGTAAAGCTGATCAATCGTTAAAAATTGTTGATCATACCTGATCAAACGATGATCAAACGATTGACATCAAAAATTTCGAATCTGACGTGAAGGGGGGGCTAGCGTGTAGTTATCCCCCCTACTAAATATCGCCTATATTTATGTTAGTAAAGCTGATCAAACGTTAAAAATTGTTGATCGTACCTGATAAAACGATGATCAAACGATTGACATAAGAAAAAGTCGAATCGGAGGTGAAGGGGGGAGCTGGCCCTCCATTTTGGAACCCTTATATCTCTGTTACTAAAGTTGATCAAACGTTGAAAATGGTTGATCAAGTCTGATCAAACGATGATCAAACGATTGACATCAAAAAAATTCGAATCTGACGTGAAGGGGGGGCTAGCGTGTAGTTATCCCCCCTACTAAATATCGCTTATATTAATGTTAGTAAAGCTGATCAAACGTTAAAAATTGTTGATCATACCTGATCAAACGATGATCAAACGATTGACATAAAAATAATTTTAAATTTAGCATGAGGGGGGGCTAACTGCACGCAGGTGATGTACCGGGCTATTGTATTCCCACTTTTTTTCGAGTATTTGGCGAATGGTAAATATTTGGTCGATAGTTGATCGATTTCGTCTAAATCCGCACTGATAATCTCCAATAATTTCATCAGTGTATGGGGTCATAACTCAAAATCGTGTTTGTTACTATTTCTAACTTTGCCAGTATTACTGCTACTACTATTACCTGAATTACCGAAGTATTTTACTGAAGTTTATGGTTAACTGCCTATTACAAAAGAAAACGCATAATTTTGCTAACCTAATATAATGTTGAATTTTTTTAAATGCCATTTCATCAGACTACTACATATTTTAAATCAATATATTACATAAGAACTTATAATAGCACATTGATTATTCAGTGATTCAAGCAGAAACACTTTATGAGGGAAACCGGGTCATCACTAGAGCAACCCACATTATGTTTTATTTTTTGTCTACCGGTAATTATGCTTTATTTTTTTCAAATTATGCTTTATTATTAATTTCAATCATTGTTTTACATTAATCCTGTACAACGTATAATGTTTACTATACATTAAATATTCTAAATGTCTTGATCTATTTATTAATATTTTATGCAACCAGTTTCTTTCATATTTAATGAACTTTCTACTTAGTGTACTGTAAAGAGATTTGCTCGAGTCAGTTTTTTCTATCACTTGTGTGCGTCTTAGAGGTGCGCCACCAAAAAGTACAGAAAGTACTCAAGTTCAAGAGGTACATATAACAATATAGTGTGGAGTTCTTCTGTATTATTCATTGTTGGAAAGTTTTGTTCTTTTCCTTTTTCTCTTCTGTACATCAAAGGATTACACCGAAAAGTTTACAGGAATAAAAATAAGCTTTTTATTGTTGCATTGTTTTTCTCAATGATTTTGCATTGTAAATATTGGTTTTTAAAAATATTAATACAGTATGTTAAACTTGCAGTTAAACAGAATTTTCCAAGGATTATCCTATATATTTTAAAATATACTTTATTTTCTGAGATTATGCTTTATTTTCTGAAATTATGCTTTTAAAATTAGTTTCTTCTGGATCCTTAGACAACCACAACCATGCTCAAGGTACTGTACCAACCATATGTGTAAATTGCCGTTATGCTTTTTATGCTTTTGGGTTGCTCTAGGTATCATCCAACGATTATCATCGAACTACTTCAAAATTCCATTCATTGCCCCTAGCAGATTTGAAATGATAAGAATCCAGTTGTCAACTCCATTTGGTTTCTACAATTGCCAGCTATTTAATGGTAAAGTACTTCGAGCGGGGGCGTAAATAAGGAGCCTGCAGACCCCGCATTGCAGATGACCTCAAGCCATCATAGGCAGGGATTTATTTGTAGCCAGGGAAGCCTGGGAATTTCCTCCCTTCTAAATTTTGACTTCCCTGTCTCGAGGTTTAATTCAGCCTTCCCAGATATTTTCTCCGTTTCTTAAGTATAAACTCTTTTGAAGTGGAATGATTCAACTTCATGTTTTAGTAGCGATCTTTATTTTTTTTTTTTCAGTATGTTTATTGTCGCGAGCTATGTTGGTCTTGTTTATAAAATTGCTTTCTGAAGAATTGTTCATAGAAATGCTTTCAGTTTCTTCTGCAGAGTGTAAGAGAGGCTTTTCCAACTTAAACTTACAGCATACTGACGCTCAGTGTTGCCACAGTCCTAGGTCTGGAGTGGGCTGAAAAATAGTACCAAATTGAAACATAAAGGGCCGAATTCATTATTTTATACCAGTGTAATACATGGCTCAATAACATGAACCTAAAAGAGGTAAAGTTCTAGAAAATTCTCCCTCCTTCCCCCCCCCTTCTTCCAAGAGTCCTAATCAAGAAAGTGCTCTTTTTAAAAACGTCCAAATAGGACGACCCCGAACAACCGTGGAAGTACATGATTTTTTTTTCGTACGTAGGAAGTATAACAGAGGCCACAAATTACGTAAAAGGGAAAAGTTATCATCTTCGGTGAGTATTGTAGGGAAACCAAACGCGCCTCTATTTCAAAGTGACCAATAAACCAAAACAGTATTATGGTCATATAAGAAAAAAATAAATAAAACAAGCAACAAATCAATCATTTCCGAGTTCGTGTGTAAACAATACGTTATAACATTAACATGTAAATTATTACACCGTATTCTCGCTTATTTCACGACCGAAGGAGAATAATAGACTGTAAGAAGAATATAAGGTAAGTAAACTGACATTTGTAAAAAGAAATGTAAAACCGGTCCAGCATCCTAGAACCTTCCCTGAAAGACATCACAACATATTATTAATAGTTTTAAATCACAGTGGTATCTATGGTGCTAAATTGGGTAGAATTGTACCAACTTTTTCACAAAAGGGGCTGAAAATGCCAGCGTGGTACCAACGGGCTAATGAATGACAAAAAGGGCTGAATTTGGTACAATTGTACCAAGTGTGGCAACAGTGCTGACGCTAGAAACCATTTATCCGTAAAAAAAAAAAAAAAAAAAAAAAACTCGAATCTCTTCTTTCCATAAACATTAATGGCCCAGACATTACTTCTTTCAATGTAGAAGAGTATGCCTTCAGCTGGATAAAAAATGGACATCATACTGCTACCGACAAACTAACTGAAAAAGACGGTATCCGATGTAAACCAACCTACTATTGCTTCACTATTCTAAAGTGAGATACGCTGTGAAAATATTGTTAATTTCTAAAGACAGTGTCAGATAACACGCCGTAAGTAATGCTTCAGCTTAAGTCAAGGTGAAATCGGCAGTCAATCCTTTCTCGTTATTTTGTTGTAAAAACTGTAAATATTGTAGGCTGCAATGGCTGTTTCAATTTCGAGAGTAAAAGTGAAAGAAAACGTTTTTTTTTTTTTTTTTTTTTTTTCCCTAGGTAGCATCATATTGGTAATTGTTTAATACATGCTCATGATTCTTCGGAGACCAGATTACAGTCTTTGTTCAATTCTGGATTCGTTTTAATACCAGAATGTTTTGTTGACCAGAAGTTTACTTTCAGCAGAACAATGCTAGGGTCACACACCCCTGAATCTAATTTTATTAAGTAAAAGGAGCAAATGCAAAAAATTATTTATGATATGACGAATGACATTTAATACCGTCTTTCCTCTTTTATTTAATAAAATTAGGTTCAAGTGTATGTGCACCTATCACTGTTCTGCTCAAAGTAAACTCTTACCTTTTATCATATTTATTGTTCGGGCGAGGAATTTGGTTTTTGAAGACCAAATTAGAACGGACTAAAGAATTATTTGTCATAAGAAAACTGTTTTACGTAGGAGTGTGACACTTGTTAAGACAAGTTGTGCAGATTGCAATGTAACTATAGGGCTTTTACTGGATGCTGCACACTTGTCTTCAGCAGTAGGACGAAAAGTAGCAAGGTAACACATGTAAACTAATTTACCTAACCAAATCCTATCTAACGTACCTACCCGTATTTATCATAAAATTATTTTTAAAAAGGTAAAAAATGAAGAATTTGGGGACCGCCTATCAAACTAGTACCATAATTTTAAAGTAGATAGGTTTAAAAATAACATTGTCCCAACCCGACTGTAAAGTTGTTCTGTTATACGGAACGCAATCTTTCATAAACATTCCCCCCTTCTACAAAATCCACAAATAAATCACTGGTCATAGGACCCCAAATCGTGAAATGGATGTGGAGAAGGGGCCCCACTCCACGTTGTCTGCGGGGGGGAAGGGGTCTCCAAGTCTTTAGTCTTCGAGGAATCTATTCATCATTCTTCACGCTTACGATATCACCGAGGGCCAAGAATAACTAAGGCAAGTGGTCATTACAATTCTTGCAGCTAATTCCCTTGTTCTCTCTCTCTTTTACCTTCTACGTCTATTCCAGAAAGTGTCAAACTATTTTCTTCTATCGATATTTGTACAATATACAAAATGGTCTACCTCGTATTCAAAGTGTAGCAGCATGATTCATTTTTTTAAAATCTTCATATCTGCAATCCTATTTGAATAAAACTTAAAAATACAGACGGTTCTAATCTATGTAGATACAAATCCAAACATTAATTAATAGTACATGTAGTATACCAGAAATGTTATCAGAAACATGTGTATGTGGAATATATGTTTCCCTTTACTCTCATATTTTCTGTAGAGTGTTATTCGTAGAAAAAGTAGTATACAGAAATGCGTAATATGTAGAACACATGAGCCTAGTAATGTATGATAGAAATTTAAATGGATTTCAGCGCATCGTTACTTGTAGCAGGGAATTACCAGTACTTTAAATAAAGTATCAATTATCCTATTAGATTGATTAATCTTCTACTAATGGGTATTATCATAAGACATATGATGGAACAGTAATATAAGCCAAGTAATTACATATTCTTATATTAGGGATCAAAATGAGTTCCATTCCATAGTAACAAACCATTTACGTTTTCATTGTGTATGTATCCAATTAAGTTAAGTTGTATCTGTGTGTGTTTGTTTTGTTTGTACATTCATAAATGGAAAATCCGTTGTAATTGAAACGATCAACATTGGAGTTGTGTGGCAGAACTGAAACAGATGCTTCGTGGTGTCTCTCTTTCAAAGTTTCATATTTTTACAGAGGTGATTTGGATCAGAACACAGCATATAATGAAATTTTCTTTTTAATAATTAGCAATGAAATCATTTTTAGACTCCTAAACTATGCTATGCAAAAGTATAGGATGTCTTATAGAACTGCTGTGTCCGTCCGTCTGTCCGTGTGTCAACAGATATCAAAGCAAAATGGTGGGAGACATCAAGAAACAATTTCACGTCCCAATTATAAGTTTTGTTTCGTTATATTAACTTTTATTCAGACCGGAAGTGCTAGAAATTAACAATTTTCTATTTCAACGTTAATTACCAAAGAACAAAAATAAAAAAAATAAATAAATAAGCGGTAACGAGAAGCGGTTTTCTAGAATCGGTTCACCGTCTCAAGAAGAGATTCTGTATCCATCCTTATCAGTCAACTAGAAGATTGTAGATTATTCGCTACTATTTTCGGTTGAAATAGTGATCTCCATAAAACTGGAACAGCAAGGAATAGCGAAGAAATGACTTTCTGATACAGATTTAGCGTCTCCAGAATATATTTAATCTTGATCTCGATCTCTCTATTGAAACACTAAATGCTACAAATATAGGATTTCTGGTTCCAACATTGATCACAATAGTGAACAGAAGGTAATCTATACATATAAAAATGAAAATCACTATGTTTGTGACTTCTCACCGATTGAACCAGCCGACCGATCTGGATCAAGTTTTCAACATAGATTAGGTTCGGGCCTAGGATGTTTTTTTTATCATTTCACTTTGACGGTAGAACTTCGGGGTTGAGAGAGGGGGGGAGGGGAATATAAAATAATCGAAAATGACCGATATTAGTGTCGAATTCATAGTTTTCGGGGTCGCTGAAATGAACAGTGATACTTCCGATGCCGTTTAAATCCAAATTCAGCCCACGATAGTAATATTTAATTTTACGACAAAAACCATAGTCTGTCAGAGTAGTAAAAAGTGACCGACTAACAAAATATATTAATTTATATTAATATATTAGTATATTAACATATTAATACATACTAATTTTTCTTATTTAATCCAGTTGAGTGCTTAATTGACACTAGTATTTGATAAAAAGCATTTTTTTTTTTTTACATATTTAAGGATTCAGTACGCAAGGGTAGGTTCCATCTTTATTATTATTCCTCTATTGCAATCGGAAGTTATTGAGCAACTACTCCCGGTTTTAATATTAAAGTTGGAAGTTTACCATAGTTTCACACAATGAATCCAAACACGTTTGTACCTTATGAATTAGCCGCGTTTGTCCATTCGTCTTTAACTGTATCGAATCGAGAACGGCTTAAAAGACAAACAAATTTTGAGTCAGAGATTCTCATTTGCAAAATTTGAGATACACGATTGTGCCGAACAAAAAAATTAAATTATAAGAAATTTACACAAATTTTATTAAGTTTTCAAATAATCTCACGCGCTAACTTAATAAAGATTTACCCCTTATCAGGATTATTTTAATGAAGTTCTCTAGCTGTATTGATTTACACAAAAGAAGTAACATGACGCTGTCACGGACGAGAATGATATAATTGGTAGATAACAAATGGTGTATTATGCATAAACCGGATGTCCGAGAAGCTCCGGTACCCTTATGTCTGGATATCATAGTGTAATTTTAAGAAAATGAAACTACTTTTTTTTTTTAGTTTAACCTCTTACGATTATTTTCTTTACGCTAAAGAAGATAGATGATTAATGGAAATGAATAATTATAAAATTACACTTTTATGCTCTTCCACCTGGGAATCAAACCCGGGACCACATGCATCAGCGCTAGCCACTAGACCAGCCGTTCTCAACTTTTTTGACTGACAGCACACTTTACTGAAAGTCCAGGACTTTGCGACGCTCTTGTTTTAATAATAATAATAATAATAATAATAATAATAATAATAATAATAATAATAATAATAATAATAATAATAATAATAATAATAATAATAATAATAATAATATCTGTTATAATAATAAAACCAATAAATTTTTGTAATGACTCTATATAGCACTGAGCATTATTGCTACGCTGGAAATGTTGATTCGTACAATCTGTCTCCATTTTAACTAATTATTTGTGAATTCTTCATGATTTTTAAATTCTAAAATTTCGCGGCACGTCTTAGGGGACTGTGTGGCACACCAGTGTATCGCGACACATCGGTTGAGAATCACTGCACCACACTAGCGGATAAGTCTATCAGTGTAGTTTCAGGCTTTCATGGTCACAAACAGCACTGTCTGGTGTTTCTGCGTTCAATATTACGTTGGATATTGCAGTAGCCATGGCTGATGTAAATAATAGCTGTTACATAGTTGAGGAAGGGTTAGTGGCATGAACGACCAGACGAATGGCAAACAACGGCACGACTAATGACTACGTTTCGAGATCGCTTTGGCAAGAACTTACTTTGTAAAGTATCCTTTCTTGTTTTGGGACAAACATGCATTTGCTTCAGGATATGTTAGAGACCGGCGGTCCTCAGATGATCTGCAACATATCAAGGATGACATGGAGACACATACATCAGCATGGTGGAACATATACTGAGTACATAGTTCGTATATGTAAGAACTCAACTATAGTTTGAATTAAATAAAACTAAAATCACACACTGACATTGCTCTTTCTGATACTCAAACGTAAGGGTACGGGGACTTGACGGACACACTATACAATTTTCATTGCTAGACTATTTAGTGACTAAAGGTCGTACCTTTGGTGCACGATTTTCCAGTTTTAGAATATTGAAGGTATTTCAATGACTCTAATTCTACTTGGTCTCACTATATATAACATCTTTACAAAAGGGATCGTAGCCGACGCTTGTTCAACCACCGAGATTTTTAACCTTTTTTTTCTTTCGAGCGACAATAGGAGAAAGAATAGCAATAGAGAAAAAGAGTCAAATTTGAAATTTAAACATATTTACATGTTTAATGGACCTTAGGCTAGTTTTAGACGGAAGCATTTATCGTAGCATTTCTCGTAGCAAAAATCGTATCATCGATATCCTACCGTGTAAAGTGGCAAATGCTATAGCATTTCCCATGCCATGGCATATCCTATGGCATTTCTTGTCGATAGAACCTGCTCTTTCGTAGCATTTTCCCCAGCATTTCTGGTCCGATTGTAGCGCCGTGGTGTGTTAAAAAGTAGCGAAAGATTTTGTGTCAAATATCCATGCTCTTTGTTTTGTGTGGGAAATTGAATTGTAGTAAAGAAAAATGAGTTGGAGTAGGGATGCTCTTCGCCCACATACTTCTTTGTGATTTTCGTTTTTTAATATGACCGGCGAGAACTATTGCTACAATTACTATAGCTTTAGTAGCTACCTCACGCTTAATTTCGGAGTCATAATTGCGATCTTCTCTAGTGATTTGTTTGCTACGTAACGACAGATGCTTATCAAAAAGCTACCGTTTAAAAGCACCATATACTTTTGACACCATAGAATATTATATGAAATTTTTGGCAGCACATCTGCTACGAGAAATGCTACGATAAATGCTTCCGTCTAAAACTAGCCTTGCTTGCTGAAAAAGTTATATTTTTTATGCCTTCCCATCTGTTTTTCGAGATGTATGTAAACTCGCCTCGATGCCGTACCATTTGACGTGTTCGGACCGAGTTTTAAACTTAAGGTTTTTCATAAGATCATCTTGGGAGTATTTTTCAAGTTTTCATCTCCAAAAATTGTTTACTGGAAGGTAAAAATCAAAATCTGCAATTTTCTCGAAAACAGCCGAAGCGATTTTGTTTACATTTTACAAATCAATATATCATTAATATTCCTACATGCAGTAGCGTATTTAAGGGAGAGGCTTCCGGACTTAACCTCCCCGAAATCTTACTTACTATATTAAAGTAAATGAAATATCTTGCAGAATTTTCACATTTCCAGGAATAAAGTTAGCAAAGCACCCCCCCTCCCGAAACAAAATCGTAAATACGCCACTACTACATGGTAAGTTTTTTTTTAAAAGGAGAAATTCAGAAGAGATAGCTTGGTGATGAGTTCTTTCTGAACGACTTTCTCTAAAGCAACTCAGACAATTTTGTTCGTATTCTTAAGAAAAAAATATTTCTTCAACAACCGTACAATATGGCGGAAGTAGTTTGGGTAGTTTACTCTTGAGGTGAGATTTTTTTTCTTTTCTAGATAGTTTTCTCTGAAACTGCTCGAGCCATTTTCACGCTTCGTAAATAATTATTTTGTTAACAACTCTGTAACAACTCTAAATAAAGGGTATGTATGGGCTACCACAGTAAACTTTCTTGTTAAATCATGTTGTGTTGCAGTTATTACTGAAATATTTTCTTGTGAAATACAAACACAATTATAAGATATTTTCTGAAAGTTTCACCCAAATAATACTCATCCCTAAAAGTAAACCTCCTCTTTTAGATTTCCATAAGAAATGACTTATGCTATATGTTACAGTTATTAATGAAATATTTGTTTATAATGTAAGAATAAAATCTCATAAGTCGTATTTTATAAAACTCACAATAATTACCCCAAGCGTAAACTACCGCATGCAATTATTTTCTTACTAGCTGAATATACCCATTCTCCGCATGGGGGCTGTATTTGGAAGTCAAAGCCTGTAGGAGTATCACCAACGACCGTAAAAACTATGGATTTGACACTAATATTGGTCAATTTGGGCTATTTTTACATATCTCTGTATCCCCTCCGCTCGCTGAACCTCGGCCCGCACACAATGGTAGCTGAATTTGTAAGTCATTGCTAATGGAAGTCATCTTTGATCTCAGCGATCGCGAAAACTATGCATTTGACACTAATATCGGTCATTTTGGATTACTATTACATATCTCGGTATCCCCACCCTGGTGACCCCCGGCCTGCAGCCGAATAGGTTGAATTTGGAAGTTAATGCGATCGGAGTTTCACCATTGATCTCAGAGACCGCGAAAACTTTGAATTCGACACTAATATTGGTCATTTTCTACTAGTTTTACAAGTCCCGGTAAACCTCCCCCTGAGACTCCTTGGTTCGGATTTTGAAAAAAAAAACGCTTCGCCTTTGTCTGGGGCCTGCACCTAAGTATCCGTGATCAAAATTTGGTAACTCTCGGTCAACTTGTCTGGTCCCCAGGCCGATAAACGCCCTCCTGACACCCCCGTGATTCGAAATTTGAGAAAAACACTTCGTGAGGCTTGGACCAAGGTACCCGTGACCAAATTTTGTTAACTCTCGTTTAGTCTCCATGCCTTACACAGACAGACAGGCAAACACACAAACAAACTTTATTTTATTTATATTATATTATATTAGATTAGATAAGTAACTTATGCAACATTATGGGAATATTGCTGATATATTTATTTATAAAATATGAACAAATTTCTTTGTCATTTTTGAGAAAATCGTCCGAAGAAACTCACTCCAATTATAAACTATCCCTGGTATATTTTTTCTAGACAAAAGAGTTATGCCATATTGTCAGATCATTACTGAAATATTTCTTTATGAAGTATAAACAGAATCGCCTGAGTCGTTTCTGAGAAAATCGTTCGAAAAAACTCATTCCTACCAATAAACAACCTCTTGTATATTTTTCAGAACAAATGAGATGGGATATTGCCAAATGGTTAACAAAATATTTATTTGTGAAATGTGATCGGAATCGCTTCAGTTGTTCTTGAGAAAATCATCCGAAAGAATTCACCCTGAAGATTAAACCACCCCTTCTAGATTTTCCCAGAAAAAAATGACTTATACTTTACTACAATATTGAGTTATCATTAAAAAATAATTTATAAAATACAAATAAAATCATTAGAACCTTTCTCGAGAAAATATCACTTTTTTATTTTCATCTTTTAGTAAACTATCCTTAATTTTTGGGATAGGAAACGATTTCAAAACCCATTCCTAAAGAATCAGATAAAAATCAGATTTAAAACTGGGCTTAGAAGCGTTGAGTGCAGGGACGTAACGTATGGGGGGCAAGAGGGACCCAAATACGCGTATTAATGCTTGCCCCCAAAGAAAATAAAACTAAGTTACGCGCTGGTTGAGTGTACATCAGAACGAACAAGGGGACAGATATTGAAAGCTCACTTTTTCGGTATCTTTGGGCCATAAACGTGTAAATCCGTTGAAATACCAAATTTAAATGCTGTCACAATCACTACATTTTCTTCTCTCATTTCGTCACTCGAAAGTTAAAAAATGACTGAAATGATTTTGTTCATAGTTCTTTAATAACGCTATAAAGTGGAATAAAAAGTTTCTCCCGAAGATATCCACAAGGAATATCTTATTTATAGAGATTAGCTTTCTTCCGGATCATCTTTAGTTTTGTTACTAAATATTTTAATAATAATACATTAGCTGAACCTGCGCTCTCTAAACAGCGCATCATTCGAATATGAACATAAATCTCCTTCTCATTCCTCACAATATATGTACATGTCCCTTTACAGACACAAGTGGAAGACGTCTTGATTAAAAAAAAAAAAAAAAAATCGGCAAGGGGTATCATAAAGGGGAAATTTTTTCGATTATTTTTTCTCAATATCTCGCACCGTTTGCAAGATTTGAGCCTATTTCCGGTTGGAGTTTCTAATTCATGTATGACCAGTGTTTTCTTTCTTCTTGCATGCAGTATGTAATAAGCAAATACATTACATATACAATTAATTATAATGTCAGTTATATATGGTGTTCATTGGGCAAAACACTCAAAAAATAAAGATTTATCTTAGACTTGAGAAATGGTTACCCTTCCTTTTTAATTATTATTTGGCCATGAAACAAACACCTGAGACATATACAACCCCAATATACAACAATATGCTGTTGGAATGTATAAGGCATAGGATGTTATGCATTCGTTTTTTTTTTTTTTTAATTTCAACGCTTCCAGTGTACCCTTAAAAATATAATAAAGAAATAATGGCCATGTTTTTTAAATATTCAATTAGAACTGGACAATCTACGCAAAATTTCCAATCGATCAGTGAAAACGTCATCTTTCTAGAGCCAGTAGTTTCCGAGATCTCACTGTCAAATGGATTTGCCACAAACATATAAACGTCCTCAAACGTATAGTTTAAAAAACTTCAGAGATGGCAGCACAATTCACTTGCATTTATTACGAAGAAGACTTATTGAAAGGCAAAGGCTTTGAACAATAATTTAAAAGGATACACTTTGAGAAAAATATCTCTTTAAGTAATTTATTTAAAGTACACCTTTTTAAAAATATTTGTCTTTGTTATAAACGTGAAATCACAAATAACCGTAAATCAAAGCTTTGAATGCTAAAGTTATAGGTTGGAGCTCAGTCGCTCTTAAACATACTCACCTGGCGACTATAGCCATCTATTGGTCTATTGTCGTACGAATTATCTAGGATAATTGTTGTTCGCTTAGTTAGATCTTATCTTGCGGAGGAAACTCTTCTAAAATCGACATCGGCCTCACGGTCCGAGCCGCACAATTTGTTAGATAGGGCTTTTGTTCTTACTAACTTGGTTGTACAGTCCACTTATAACCTGCACGGGTCGCTGCACATTTGTGTCTGCGAAACGTCAGGCTCCTACTAACGTCCACTACCTGGTGACGCAACACTTCGGTGTTAGCGGTACGCCAAATTCTTTATTTCTTTAATCCATCTAATTTTCCATTCCACCTACTCACTAGTTTCAGCTTTTCATCTGATCCGGCGGCTCCTGACTGACGAAGGGCTTTGCCTTTCTGACGTCACTATTTCACGGACAACATGCCTAAGACCCCGGATTTCGCATCTACCAAAGGCAAACATCAAGGCCTTCCATCCACTGTCATGGCACCACCGCGTGAACCTAGGCGAGAAGCTCCGCGGTCACAAAAGCGAACGAAGGCCCCTAGCTACTCTCAATCCTCTGAGGGCTCGCCCCCTCGGGATCGAGACCGTTCTCGCTCTCCTGCCAAACTGTCGTACACCGAAGCCTTGCTGAGTCCACCACGAGCTACTCCTAGTGCATCTAAAAACAACTCTCCTCTCGCTACACCAACCTCTTCAATAGAAAATCTTATGGACATAGGTGCCAACAATACCAACAATCCGACCAATCCATCAATCTTTAATATCTTATTCAGCAATCTCAGTCCAGCTTATTCTACCATTAAATCTTTCTACCAGCAGCTCATGCGTTATTGCACACGGCTCGATCTCCAACAACTAGTGAAAACGCAGAAAGGCATTATCTTGAAATCCACCAATGCAAACCTCTATCAACAGCTCATCAATAAAGTGGGACCAGCAATGTTCGGCCCTGATACTAAAATTCAACTTTTAAAGCCTTCTACTTCCCAAACACCACCTCCACCCCGTCGCACGCCTCTCCTATCAGCAGTGATACGTGGTGTCGACCCCGGCCTTACAGGAGCAGGATATACTAGAGGAGCTGAAAGAGGAGGGTCTCCATCCTAAAAGAGCCATCCGTATTCGCAATGCTAATGGGCCCACCTATATGGTTCGTATCCTTACTGAGGATCAAAACCTCATAGACACTATCCTCCGCAACGGAGTTTACATCTATAGATGTCACCATCGTGTGGAGCCGTCACGCACGCCACCGCCCATCCCGTTGCGATGCGAAAATTGCCTCTCATATAATACGCACCCCACCAACAAGTGCACTTTACCGCCAGTCTGCCCTCACTGCAAGGGAGCGCATAAAGTGAAAAATTGCCCAAATCTCCAACAAACAGCCTCATGCAATACTTGTGATGGTCCACATCCAACATACTCTTATCGATGCACCAAGAAACCGCCACCTCTTCCCGAAAAACCAGAAACGGTCGTTCCTCCCAGGCTCCACCCTGCAACTCAAGTGTCGACCGGTACTCAAACTTCACTCCTACCACTTCCAACAGTTGAGAATATTCTACAATTCATCACACTTGTTTTGCAGAATACTTTTCCATACCAGCGGGAAGCCATCCTCAATCATGCCACCAAGGCTGCTATAGATATTTTCCGCATTCACGTGGCTGCAACTTATTCAGGCTTGTCTACATACTTCCATTTTCACTGCGACCCGGCAACTGAACATGAATAGAAGACCGATGGGAAAGGCAACAATTCGCATTCTTTATTCAAACGTCCGTTCATTACCTATGAATCGCACACTTCTTGAAACTACAGCTACAGCGTATCACGTGGATCCCATATTACTGAATGAAACTTTCCTAAAATCTTCAGAACCTTACTATTTCCCACATTTTCATCTACTACGCTCTGATCTACCTCAAAACGTCGCACGGGGTGGCGCCGCTATAGCTGTGCGATCTTCATCACCTTTTAGACATATTATCCCAACACCCGCTAGTGCATACCCGGAGAGCGTCATCGCCACCTTATATTTTCCTGCTAAAATCATCACAGCCGCCACTATATATGTGCGCTCCACCCAGCCGCTACCGTATCGTTTTACTACCTATCTAGACATGCATTTTAAGAGCTATGTACTCCTGGCAGATCTGAACTACGTTTCACGTAGTGATGGGTAAATTCCCGGGAATATATTTTTCGGGAATATTCCCTGGGAATATTTCCGGGAAGATTCCCAAAATGGGAATTTATCCGGGAATTTATGTTTAATCAAAAAGAAAATTGCATTCTATTACTATATTATGATTTCAAAGTTGAATTAATTTTTATATCACAGCATATTATTACTGTAGTCCACAGAGGATTCTTTAAAATGTATATTCTGAACGGTACTATGTTATTTTATTAACACTTTATTATATTTAGAGAGTACGCATAAATGTATATTTATTTATAATATGTTCTTTCAATTAAATATGTGTGAAAAAATTATATAGTAAATTATATAGTAACAGTTTAAATTTATATGTAAGTGGATTTGCTCAACTTGACTCTATTACTGATATTATGAAAACATTAAATTTATAAATGTTATGAAGCAATTAGATTCGGTAAATGCTGGAAGATACATGTCTCACCAATTTATCAAAATTTGCGCACACATATTTATGTTCACAAAATTTGCAAGATACTTACTTATCTTTATATTTTAGCACGAAACATTGCCATACACGACCTTTCATTCTACCTATTCCTCGTAATTCCATACGTTAATTAACATGTAAAAGTAGTCCAAGTACCATTTCAGAAATTCGAGCCAGAGAGATGAGACAGACCGACGTCTATTACTAATGGTGGTTCAGGGTTTATTAATAATACTTCATCTCTTATTCTACACTAGCAGCGTTCACCCCGCTTCGCTGGGGTCACCCCGGAACGCAATAAACCTTGTTAATGAGATAATTTTTACTTTTTCGCTTTCAAGTGATATGATAAAAACCATAGTAGATTGCAGTAAATGTTAACATTATATCGCCTGTCATTTATGTTAACCCGCCGAGTGACACGGTCATGCGGGTTGCATATAAATACGTTTATTTTTACCTATGATGAACTAACAAAGGATTTGTACGTTATGGACACTTGAATGGTCAATTATCTCAAGACACTGGTAATTAAAAATTAAAGTGATATGATAATTCTAAATTACTTTACAAAATGGTTCCTTTTCATCATTTGTAAATTAGTACTTTGCTAATTTTGGCTGCTCTTTAGCATTGGGGGCCAGCTTTTGCACCTACTTTTTTGCAATATTCTATTCCGATGCGATTGTTTTATGGTTTCATACGTTAAATTACGTTGCCAACATTAAATTCAGACAGAATTGCAGAGCGAGCGTTAGCGAATTAAGGAGGGTTAGAGCTCCGTATGGCACGTTGTTTTCTATATTCGTTACTAATAATTCACTTTCTTTTCTCACATAAATCACTTCCACTTACCTTTCCGTTTTGTATAAATCCCCATCTGCCCTAAACAAAATGTGTTCGATAATTTCTTGACTACTTGAACACCACTATCAACTCATTTCTTCCATAAATCATCCTACTTTTTGCTAATTTTGGCTCCCCAATACTAAACGATTACCTTACTTGTTATTGCAAATGGAAATGGAACTTAAAAAATCATATTATTAATTATATAAAGTATCGTCAAATATTTTTAAATGTTTTAACCTCCAAACTCTTTAAAACCTGGAAGTAAATCATAATATATTAAAATAAAGTAATTAGTCATATGGTTCTTATAATTTGGAAGATAAAGTAAAGAAATTGAAATAAATTCCTTCCCGGGAATTTATAGGCCAGGGAAAAAACCCGGGAATATTCCCATTTTTAAATTCCTTCCCACCGGGAATATTCCCACTGCCCATCACTAGTTTCACGTACCGTAGAGCAAAAACAACGCTTTCGGGACTTTTTACTCACCACGAAAGCCTCTTTTATGCCGCTCCCACAGCCTACCCGCCCAGTTAGTGGTATTACGTCTGACGTTGTCCTCATCTCTAATAACTTAGTATCATCTTCTACTATTGAAGTCTTGGGGACCATCGGCAGTGACCATCTCATTGTCCTACTTACGGTCACCCACCCTGGGAGAGACGGAGAGACACCGTACCCGTACCAACACCTCTCACCTACAATTTCCATCGAGCAGACTGGCAGAAATATCAAACATATATCACTAATACTCTCGAAGGCACACCTACCGACATCACCACTGTGGATTCTCTCACTTTGCTCTCAGACACACTGACCAATGCTATACAGTGCGGTACTGACCATGCGGTCCCAAAACAACCAGCGCATCCATCACGGCCTCCTCTTCCACCCAGAGCACTAACTCTTCTGGCACGCTCCCGTCAATATCTAGTGGAATATAATAGAACCAACGACCCACATTTTCTACAATTACATCAGCAATTCCAACGAATGGTAAAATCATACATAACAACTAAGAAACGACTAATGTGGCGTAACTCTTGTAACCAGCTGCGAAATGAACATAACCCGACCAGATTTTGGACCCAGTTCAAACGACTCACTTTCCAAAATAATAGCACTCACTATCCTATTCTGGTACAGGATACAGCTCCACCATCTGACAAAGACAAAGCACAGGCCTTCGCCAACTACTTCAAGACCGTTTTCACACCACATACTGATCCTATCTTTAGCCATCCCACTCATCTGCATATCGCCGAAGCAGGTAATCCACACCAACAGCTTTTTCAACCGGTCTTTCCATCGCAGCCAATAGTCCATACAGGCCTTCTCGCACCTATCACAACCAAAGACATCCACTCTGCACTTTCCAATAGACGTAACACCTCCCCGGGTGTTGACAAAATTAGTTATAGACAGCTCTCGCAGGCACCGCTGCTCTTCCATAACTTGCTCGCCCTGCTCTATAAGCAATACTAACCACTAGCTTTTTTCCCTCTACGTGGAAACTGGCCAACATCATAGTGTTTTTGAAACCAGGGAAAGATTCCACACAAATCACATCATACCACCCCATCAGCTTAACCTCCGCTTTCAGTAAAACATTTGAACGAATACTCGTTAAACGGCTACATATCTATTTACAACCACGTAATATTCTACCACACACTCAAGCCGGATTCCGTCCCTTTTACGCCACATCCGATCAACTTCTTAAACTCTCATCACTTTTAGTTAATCACTTCAACAAAAGCCTCCCATCGGTCTTGATCTCTTTTGACATAGAGCGTGCCTGGCATGAAGGCTTACTCTATAAATTAAAACAGATCCTGCCTATTGCATGCGTCCGCCTCATCGCCAACTTTCTATCTAACCGACGTGCCTTCATCTCAATCAATGGCGCACGATCTGCAGAATTTACATTAAAAGCAGGGGTACCCCAAGGGTCAGTGCTATCACCTCTTCTGTATATTCTCTATGTTGCAGACATGCCCATACCAGCACCACCTGTTCACGCCTTCCAATACGCGGACGATACAGCCTACCTCGCTCTGGGATCATCTGTCGACCGCATCTCTATTCAGCTCCAATCCGCAATTGATACTTTACTAGCATGGTGCCTCCGTTGGAAACTAAAAATCAATCCATTGAAAACACAAATGACGGTCTTCGGGCCGAACAAAAACAAGTACTGTCCAACACGCAATCCCGACCGCTTACATATCACTGTCATGGGCGCACCCATACCTTTATGTAATAGCATTAAATATCTCGGCGTTCACTTCGAGTCACCTTACTTGGAGACCACATTTACAACATCTGGAGAACAACATACGCCGGCGTCTTTATTTGCTGAGTCGCCTCAAAGGAACTACATGGGGCCTAAACTCCACACTACTGTTACATACCTATAAGGTCTTCGTCCGTCCCGCTCTTACATACGGACATCTTGCTTGGCTCTCAGCAAATAAACACTTTTATGACCGCCTCCAAGTTCTTGAACGCCGAGCCATTCGCATAGCGTATTCCATACCAGCCAGAACACCCAGAGCCGTTGTATATAGCCATACTTCTATTCTTCTCCTCTTAGAGCACATCTACCGCCTTCGCACACGATACATCATGAGTCACATCACAGCCAATCATCCAATCATAGCTGAATTACTGGACCAAACTCCCACACGACCACGTAGAGTTTACCCACCTGTAGACCATCTTTTAGCAATCTACGAAAGAGAAACTAGTAGTTATAACAAAATACTTTGGATAGAGTAATAATTACCTGTACCGTGGGCAGAAAGTGCTCATACATGTGCACCATACTTAATAGAATGTTAATTTAATAATAACAAAAGAAGAATGTTTTTAATATATGTAAAATATTATTATGGGATAGTTGTTGCTATGTAAATGTTTTATGGATACCTAGTCATCAAGTTAGTGTGCTTGACAGTTTGACGGAAAATATATTATAAAGTATATCAGCTAATAAACCATTTTAGCAACGTTCATCGACGTTATCATTCTAATAGAAAAGGTGAGAATAATGCTATATAATTATTAAAAATAATTTTTACATGCAAACAAATACTACCACTCAATATTTGTATATCTTACTTAGACGAACCAGGTTGACGACTACCCTTGGTGAGTCGTTATAAAAATTTTGGTTTACCTCACCCGGGACTTTTCATAAATTCTTACCCCGAAGTAAAGTAAGGGTGAATTTACTTTTACAATTAAGTTAATGAATACAAATTTGACCATACTGAGAAGTGGTAGAATAATTGTAAGGAAAATGGACACTGAAATAATGGAGAATGAATCCACTAATAGTGACAACGGTGAACCTAGTGTAACATCAGGATTGACATCGGAAGACCGAATCTTGCTAGTCTTACAGCGGCAATTGATGCAGATGTCTACCGAGTTAAAGCAGACGATGAAGCATCAGTCTGATGAATCTAACAAGCAATACGAAGAATTGAAGCAGACGATAGAACAGAAGATGGAACAGAAGTCGGATGAAACGAAACAATTAATTATCCAGACGATGAGCGATATCACCTCGCAGTTCGAGGAAAAGTTAAAAGGGATATCGGAGGAATGCCAGGGTAATCACAAACACCTGAGCCAAGAAATCAGTGATATAAAAAAGGATTTAGAAGTAACCGAATCTTCTGTTCAACAACAAAAGATCCAGGTCATCAATAATGCTAACAACATACGAGCAAATACGCAGTCGATAGCTACGTTACAGGAAGAAATTAGAATGCTACAGGTTAAGGACAACACATACCGTAATAACATGTGTAGTGATCGCATGGAGTTTCCCCAATCACCAGAGATGAACTCGCCTTCGCCGGTGTCTGATGAGGATATTATATTGGAAGAAATACATCCGAAGAGTACAGAAGGGCGAAACATAGATGGTGTAACGACACATCACGTCATGAATAGGAACTGTCACCCAATGGGTACATGGAATGATAAAAGGAAGGTAAAATTAAGTGTTAAGATGAGTGAAATTCGAGCTATGAGCAAATTCAGTGGTAAGTGTAACGAGAATGCTACTTCTTTCTTAGAAAAATTCCAGGACGAATGCAATATTATGTGTATAGATAGATCACAATATATGAAATTAATCCCTCATGTATTACTCCCACCTTGTTCATTATGGTTTAAAGCAGTACGTGATCACATCAGTACATATGATGAATTCAAAGCGGCACTGATCGCAAATTATGAAAATGACTTTTTGTTTGCGAATAGAGATGCCACCATTAGAAATCAACACTTCAATCCTCGATTGCATAAGTCTGTTGTAGAGTTTGTTGTAAATACATACAACGAATTAAAGGTCGTTAATCCATTGCAATCGGAATCGAGAATAATAGCATCGATTCGAAATTTGCTTCCATTTAAATTACAACAGATCTTATTTTCCACACAGTGTATGAGTTTCAACCATTTATTAATGCTGGTCCAATGCTATGAAACTCAATACCATGCTATGAATCAACAAACAGGAATGGGTAAAAATAAGAATAATTCAGATCATTTGGTGCCTGTTCGGAATTTAAATATCCGAAGTGTGAATAATACAAAACATAACCTAAGCCGAATAAATTCTAGCAATCAAAATGAGCAAAATAGGCAAAGTTATGTAGGGTTGAGTTGAGTTGAATTTCAGTTTAGCGTCCCTTTCAGCAGCGAGGCTATGTGAGACGTGGACCTACTGATTAACGTGGAATCCGAACCACATGAGCTCCCGCCGGGAATCGAAAAGTTATGTAGGGAATCCGCCTAACCTAATTAATCGTAGCAATCCATATGTTAGATCATGTAATCAAAATAGGTTTAAAAATAGACGGAATGTATGGCGAAATTCCACGAATACAGCAAACTACGTGGATAGACGTAATTGGAGATCAAGAGATGGCACTTTATATCAAAATCAGAATCACGACGCAATACATGTACAAAATAGTACGGAACCTAATCATGATTGTGCAGTACAATGTACTTTATTAGAATCGTATGCAAGTACGAATGTAACCTGATTACCGTTAATGAAATTAGGTTAAATTCATATCAGCTATAGATTTTCATGAACATTTATTTTATTTTTATTCAATTTAATTTTCTTTAATTCTCATTAATCAATGATAATTCTCAAATGTTTTTAATATATGTAAGAATTATAATTCGATTCATAAATGATTAAAAGCAAAGGTTATTTATGTTGGATTGACTTGCGTTGAAAACTTAATTGTCAAAGATTATGTTAAGAAGAAGATCTATTCTATAAAACTAATTATTCGACAACTCTTTTTATGAGTTATCCTATATATTATTCGAACAAGATTCTTCTTTACTATGACATCTTAGTGCTACAATGTATACATTAAAATACAACATCTAACTTATTTGTTATTTAATGCGCCCTGAAAGATTAAACATTATTTATAACATCACTGTTTTAATAATGATCAAAACTATTAATCATAGTAATTTGTGTTTCACCCTCATTAATTATATTAATAAGCGACGATGTTTTGATAATAA
The DNA here is from genome assembly GCF_964235325.1 of Thermobia domestica. Taxonomy (NCBI): domain Eukaryota; kingdom Metazoa; phylum Arthropoda; class Insecta; order Zygentoma; family Lepismatidae; genus Thermobia; species Thermobia domestica. The sequence continues at coordinate 144,021,369 of NC_137458.1, read as the reverse complement.
TGAAATAAATATAATTAATATAATAAAAGATAAGTATTAATGAAGTGAAAAGATTTGTTATAAATGTATCTATATATATATATATGTGAAATGTAATGAAGATATATACGAGGTGTGATCAAAATATAAAGAACATATGTAATTTAAGATCATTATTGTAAACGGACCAGTGGTTCTTGAAGATAAAAGCCAAACTCGCTTATGACTTTTATATTCAGTCCCATCGTCGGGCGACATTTTTATATAACAAAATACTTTGGATAGAGTAATAATTACCTGTACCGTGGGCAGAAAGTGCTCATACATGTGCACCATACTTAATAGAATGTTAATTTAATAATAACAAAAGAAGAATGTTTTTAATATATGTAAAATATTATTATGGGATAGTTGTTGCTATGTAAATGTTTTATGGATACCTAGTCATCAAGTTAGTGTGCTTGACAGTTTGACGGAAAATATATTATAAAGTATATCAGCTAATAAACCATTTTAGCAACGTTCATCGACGTTATCATTCTAATAGAAAAGGTGAGAATAATGCTATATAATTATTAAAAATAATTTTTACATGCAAACAAATACTACCACTCAATATTTGTATATCTTACTTAGACGAACCAGGTTGACGACTACCCTTGGTGAGTCGTTATATAGTGCTGATTACAATCCCGCTCGACTTATATATCAGCGCCACCCATATATCTATCCGAATTAGATTTTTTGCATCCATAATCCGCTGACACCATTATCCAATGCTCACAACGGCTATCTTTTGTTACTCGCCTGGCGTAAGAAGCACATACTAACTCACTTACATTAAAATACATCCTGTTTCGAACTACCTTCACTTTTATCTCCACCTTTCCAAACCTCCGGCCAAGAGAAGGCATAACCTTCTATGGCCCGCCCATCTCAGGATGGGAATGAAAGACTGTAAAAAAATCGCTCTTAATTGCTATTGTAGCATTTTAATAGATAGATAATATGATATATGCCATTTTTCATTAAAATTCATAAAAAAATGGTTTAGTCTTGAGTATAAGTTTTATTGGGGAAGAAACCAAAACGCCTACTTTAACTTTCTTCATAATACATATACAGGGTGATTCAATAAGAACGTACCAGGACTATATCGCAGCTAATACTCCACGTAGAGCCTTCAAACAAAAAGTTGCATTACCAAATCGTATATGTAGAATGCAATAAAAATAGTAGCGAGACCAGTTTCGTCTCGTGAATACCTCCAACGGGGGGCAACTTCGAAATTTGAAATGGAAAGTGGTATAACTGTTGGAATCGTTCGAAAGGACATTAAATGTCATGCAACTTTTAGAAGACAAACTTTGTCATATCCTTTTCCATTTAGCCGCTAGAGGCGTTGTTGCAGACTTGTATGTGACTACCCGTAGCAGGCCTTTATCTCAGCTAGTTATGCACATAGAGCCGTCAAACAAATAATTGAACTACCAAATCGTATATGTAGAATGCAATAAAAATAGTAGCGATACCAGTGGCGTATCGTGAATATCTTCAACGGGGTCATCTGCAAAATTTGACATGGAAACAAGGGTTGGTTGTACCTCCATTGAAACAAGCGCACAATGTGAGAAACGTCGAGAGAAAACACGTTGGCATATTTCTTCCTCTGTGGCAGCAACACGGTCGCATTAATAGATGAGTCAGATGGTGCGAGGGTGTCCCCAGTCACACCAGGCGAATGCCGGGAGGGTACGTGCAAACCATGCCCTGGCAAACAACCGCCAACGCCTTTGCAGGATTAACTCTTGGCCTAAGCCAAGGGTAGCTCAGACCCACAATGACGTGGACGCGCGATGTATCTTGTGTACGTACGTACAATACGAAATAACTCCCAAATCCGAGAGCATGTTTTGTGGGCTTGTTTGTCGTTGTTTAGAACAGCACACTCATTTATCGTTGCCAGTGATTGTGTGGTGGTACTCTTGTAGATCCAGTAGGCAACACGTACATGACCTTGCTGAAGACATAGTCTATGCGGCCTCGAACAGGCAATTGCTGGTATGTCAAAAAGAGGGCAGAAGGAGCGATTCTGTAGCCAAAACGGGTAACACAGGCGTGTAGAATCCAAGAGTGATTAACCTCTGCAGTGAGTTAAAGTGGTCCGTGTACTGAACAAGGTGTCGTGCATTGAGTTCTACTACTCCTGTGCATTACAAGCTCGTGACGGGACGAATACGAAACTTCCACAAGCAGTGAAACCTCTTTGATTGTGTTGATGTTCGAGTGATTGCAGTAGAAAGTGTCGGTAGTAAATAACATTCATGCGGTATACGAATTTGGAGGCATTCCAAATGCTCATGATTTTAGGGGAATGTCAGGGAAATTATAGGGCTGCAGCTCGATTATACGCTGAACGCTAACCACAGCGACAAGCTATTTCCCACAATCTGTTGCGGAGATTAGCAGCACGATTGCGGCAGACAGGCAACATGAGTGGACGCTATGGTGTCCGGAGAAGAGTCGTACAAAATGAAGACGTTGCCATTGTTGTACTTGCCGCTATAGCAGTAAATTCTCATGTATCTTCGCGGCAGATCGCACGAGATCGTGGTATCAGTCAAGGCAGTGTCCTGCGTATTTTGTGGAAATCACATTTTCACCCGTACCACCTCCCTCTGCTTCAAGAACTAAGTGATGCGGACTGTAATTTACGGCTTCTGTTCTGCAACTGGGTGGTCAATCACGTGAGAAAACATCCGAATTTCATTCACTTCATTTTATGGTCTGATGAAGCGACATTCTGCAGTGATGGCAAGGTGAATCTTCACAGTGCACATTACTGGGCAGCGGAGAACCCTCACTGGATGAGAGGTCAATCGGCAACACCGATGGCGAATTAATGTGTGGGGTGACATTGTAGGGACTCAGATCATTGGGCCATGGTTTTTTGCTGGTCATTTAACAGGTGCAATGTTTCGTGATTTCTTGCGACACAATCTACAGGAGCTATTGGAAAACGTACTGCTCCATATACGTCAGACGCTGTGTTTTCAATTAGATGGCTGTCCAGCCCATAATGCTGCCATGTGTAGGGAAGAGCTAAATGTTCTATTTTCGCATCGCTGGATCGGAAGAGGTTCCAATCCACAGTTTCCTCCGCGATCGCTCGACCTTACTTGTATGGACTATTTTTTCTGGGGTCGAATTAAGGATCTTGTGTATGTCAATCGACCAACTACAATTCGGAACATGCAAGACCGCATTTCAACCGCATTCCGGATCATCAACGTGGCCGAGTTGGAAGCTGCTGCTCACAATTACGTACAGCGAATGAATCGCTGTATTGCTGTTGGGGGACATCAGTTTGAACATTTGTGAAAGCCAGGGGGCGTCGACTACACTCCGCAGATGATAACTGATTCTTTAGCTCTTTACTCATCTTTCTCCAATGGCTTGATTGCAAGCCTCAGCTTTCTGTTCCCATGTTTTGTTCCATGCTTTGGCAACAGCACATACGGTTCATTTTTCTTCGTTGCAACCAATAATTTCTTCTTCCGTTTTGTTATAGCATCATCATTGTCCCTCATCATAGTTCTTCCCATCCACTGCGCTTCTGTCGCAGCCATACGGAAACCACTCTGTTCAAATATTGCGTATGTCATTGGCTCCCTATTTAGAGCTTCATTCAACAGCAGCAACTGTACCTCTGCTTACTGTTACAGTATGTACCCTCCCCCGTCGTGGTCTCTTGCTGACGCCATTGTTGTCGCCACTTACACGGCGTGATTCCGCGTATGTATAATTGTACATCCTGTTCGTTTCAGACCATTACTTACTCTTCCCTTTGGTTCCGTATGCAGAAACCCTCGCATCATCTGACTTTAACCTCGTAATGCGATCGTGTTGCTGCCACAGAGGAAGAAATATGCCAACGTGTTTCCTCTCGACGTTTCTCACATTGTGCGCTTGTTTGTGCTTTAGGCATAACCAACCCCTGTTTCCATTTCAAATTTTGAAGTTGCCCCCCGTTGGAGATATTTACGATACGCCACTGGTGTCGCTACTATTTTTATTGCATTCTACACATACGATTTGGTAGTTCAATTATTTGTTTGACGGCTCTATGTACATTATTAGCTGAGATAAAGGCCTGCTACGGGTAGTCACATACAAGTCTGCAATAAAACGCCTCTAGCGGTTAAGTGGGAAAGGATATGACAAAGTTTGTCCTCTAAAAGTTGCATGACATTTAATGTCCTTTCGAACGATTCCAACAGTTATACCACTTTCCATTTCAAATTTCGAAGTTGCCCCCCGTTGGAGGTATTCACGAGACGAAACTGGTCTCGCTACTATTTTTATTGGATTCTACACATACGATTTGGTACACATACGAAGGTTCTACGTGGAGTATTAGCTGCGATATAGTGCTGGTACGTTCTTATTGAATCACCCTGTATGTTTCAGGAATAACGTAACGTGACTTGAATTAATTTAAGAAATTGGAGCGAGAAGATCTAACGTAACTTGTATTCCAATTCCTCAGATGATAGAATTGAATTATGGTATATTTGTCCAAAATGCAATGTCGAAATACCAGATGTTAAGTACATGTAAATTACGACAGATATTGAGTACGTGTAATAAATTATGCCAGATATTGACTACTTGTAAATTATTTACCAGACGTACCACCAAGGCGCTAGATATGACTTCATTATTCTGAGTACAGAAATATGACCGAAATATCCAGATAAGAAATTATCCAGATTCGGATGATTATAATGCATGGATATAAGTCAAAGGAATATCTAGATGAAGTATAAAATCTAAATAACGAATAATTTCGGATAGTATTATGGTGATGGGTAACGCAATATATGAACAAAGATAACTGATAATGTTCAATTACATATAGCGAGTAGTATTCAGGTAGGTGACAAAAAGAATTGAAACGCGATAAAACTCTAAAAACTCTATCAAGGGCAATATTTATTGTTTTGGTGTTCTTAGGTGATTTATAAAATATTCTCATTTGGAATCTTATGAAAAAAATCGTTGTCGTTCACTGATGCTGCAGGCCAATCACAAAATCTTTTCCTAAAAAGATAACAGGAAAGATACACATACTACTTCCTCACCTCTACAGCACATTTCATTAACTAGGAGACAAACTGCAATATCCAGACATTGCTGGTTAGCAGGGCCGTTGCGTGGGCGGGTAGCCCGCGGCAATCGCCCCGGGTGCCGCGACCAGAAGGGCGCCGGGACGACAAATCAACAAAATTCAAGGAATTCAGATTATGTTGGTAAATATTTGTTCTTTAAAATAATGTTAATTCAGATATTTTAATAAGATCATGCCACGGCTAAGTAAACTTTATTTATTTATTTCATAAGGACAACACAACAGGCTTAATGCCCAGTTATAGTCTCGTGTACATACTTATCTAACATACACTATTATATATACAAAAATATACATCGTTTAATTATGCAGAAGTTATTGCCTGACAATTGTTTTGAACTTGATTTCGGACATTATTAAATACCTCTACTACATGAAATCTAATCATTTCGTTGTATAAAGCACACATTCTCCACAGAGAAGACTTATGTAATACGGTGTATGTTAGTTCTTGCTTTTTTACAATAGAATGTCCCAGCGTTTGCTGTTCTAGTCTTACCTTTTGGCAGCAGCGCAAATCTGTCTTCAACATTGGGGGAGGGGGAGATAAGTTTTTTTTTTTCAGATGTTCAAAATATTTATGAAGTTGATAAACAATGCTATGCAGGATCAGGGGAGCAGAGTTATCTTCAACACTGGGAAGCGGGCAGATTTGAGGCTTATTCTGGGGGGACATCAATTTCATTTCACTTTTCTTTGTAGCAATCGGACACAAATGTCACATTTCTACCCAAAACACACATTTCGGATTATTGGGGGTACAGTCGCCCCAGTTCCAAGATTGGAGGGGACATGTCCCCCTCATCCTCCCGGGATTTGCGCCAGTGCCTTTTGGGACACGTAATAGCACTTCTGAAACTAATTCTGGACAGTCAATTTTACACTTTAATAATTTATGTAAGAACAACAGATCAAATGCCCATCTTCTTTATTCTAATGTTCGAAAACTAAAATTCGTTACTAAGTCTTCATAGGGGACGAACTTTATGTAGAAACCAGTTTTCTTGTATGCAAGCATTTAAAAAAAAATTAAACTGTATGTTTTCTATTGCATCAGAGTATTTAGTGACATTTGGAGTCCGAACAGTAAAACAGTATTCTAATTTTGACCTCACATACGAAAAATATAACCTTATAAATGTTGATTCTTTGAAGAAATCCTATCCTATCCTATAAATTAAACCTAAGTTTCTATATTCACTACTCGTTATTGCATCAACGTGTTGAGCAAAGGTTAATTTGCTATAAAATATAACTTCTAGATCTTTGATAGTATTAGGTGTAGACAAGGAAGTGCCACTTATTGTATAGATAAAGTTAATTGGGCTTTCTTTCCTCGTGAAATATACAGATCTACATTTGGACACATTCAAGACTAATTTATTCTTATCACATCATATTTGAACTTCCTGTAGATCCTGTTGATGTTTCACGCAGTCATCAATTGAACTTACTTTGGAGTATAATTTGAGATCGACAGCAAAGAAAAGAACTTGAGAAGTTTTAGTACACAGAGGAATATCATTAATAATAAGAAGAAACGACAGGAAACATAGATTAGACCCTTGAGGAGTATTGAACTTGAAAATTGCCTGTAAAGTAAAACATCGTCTAGGGTTATTAAACTAGAACTCTCTCCAGCTCTCTGTGAGAAGTTTTTTTTTTTTTTTAAATTTTAATTTTAATCTTGGAATTTAATATTTGTATCGTTATTTGTATATTCTATGTTGTTACTATTGTTGATGTGTATCAAGTTCAAAATAAGCAAGAATAGCACTCGATTTCAATAATTCAAAAAAAAAAAAAAATGTTTTATTAACTTTTAACTGTTTTAACTACAATAGTCACTCACTTTAAACATCTGACATAATACCAACTTCTTTTGTCTTACATTATGATCTTAAAATCTAGGAGTACAGAATAAACTCTGGTAGTTTTTCATGACACACTGGGGGGGGGGGGGAACCTGAGAATTCTCGCCCCGGGCCCTTACAACCCACGCGACGGCTCTGTTGGTGAGCAAGGTGGCTCAGTGGTAGATCGCTTATTTCTTGTGTGGGACCTCCGGTTTGATCCTCGCCTAGGTAAGGTTGTGTTGTATATACAACATCGTATCTGTGGGTTTTCTCGTGGTATTCCCGTTTCCTCCTACAACCCCATTCCATCAATTATTTCATCATCATTCATTTGCATTAATCATCCGTCTCCCTCAGCTTAAAAGCATAATGTGAGAAGTGAAATATTTTTTTTTTTTTTTTTTTTTTTTTAGACATTGCTGGTTCGGAGAAATAAGAATGTCGCCCGTATGACTGCATAATAGGAACTAAAACTACTATCTAGGCGGATTTAGGCGATTGGTATGGAAATAAAAGATTGTTGGACAGGCTCCAGAGAGCGCAAAGACAAGGCAACATTGGAAAACACGAGTTTTGCATCGTAAGAGTACAATGTTTTCATTGACTTGGTTATGATGCATAGGTTTGGCCTCTTCCGCTGTTTTCTTACTTTATTAATAATTACTCACATCCAAGCATGTATCTATTATAAAATACAGGATCTACAGCACTAAATTGACTGATCTAATATTAGTTTCTTTGTGTTTCATAACTAGAAATCAATATCCATGTCTTATTCTAATTTTCTTAAGTGTCACTTTGGATGTTAAGCGTGCATGGACTACAACCTCCAGATGATAAGGAATTATATAGCAAAATCTGTGCTACGCAAGATCAAGCTCATATAACGGTTGAAAAAGAGAAACTGTAAAGATAACTAGTCTTCGATTGAAATTTAGTTGTTTCTTTCAGTAACGGCGACGGATCTCGACAAAACTCACATCGGTAGGAAGGTCACATTTATTCCTATAAATTAAGGGAGTAAAATATACCTAACGTACTAAGCGCTGTATAATAAAATTAGTTAATTGGGTAAGTTTTCTTCCGTTAGTTTGTAATGATAATTTTTTTACCGACATTACTTACCTCAAGAGCCGCCACTGGTTAATACAAAATGATATATTATTCTTGTCAGCTTCTGTTTGTCAGTTTCTCTTAAATATTTGGTAGTCGTTTTGACATATCATTGGCACGTGGTATTCATAGAGACAGGGGGATATTTTGAATGAAATTTCCCTTTCGAGGGGGAAAAGAATGATGGAAGGCTTGTTGAAAGGAAATGAAGAAAGGAAACGAGAGAGGGCAAGAAATAGGACAAAAACCTAAAAATGAACCATTCGGCAGATTGACAGACTTAGTGAAAAAAAAGAAGTAGAAAAAGGAAGCAAGGAAAAAGAAAGAGATATGAGGAGTTTGGTAGTTTTTGAGGGTTTTAGGTTGGGGACGGTTAGACAGGTGGAACGAAAGAGAAGGATATAATGAGAATCAAATGGGAAAAATCTTGTGACACTACGTCTCACGAGATGGCAGGACTGTCATAAGAACCGAATAAGAAAATGGAGACGACAGTGACCGCGAACAACTTCATCTTGGATGTCAATCCTCTTTCTCCCTCGGTTTCTCCTTCACTCTATCAGCTATCAGATCATGTTCCAGATTTTGGCATTGACACTTTTCTCACTTTATTCTGCTCTCTCTTTTAATAGAAGCCGAGAATGGTGTTCTTATTTCATTCTGAGAAATAGCAGTAAATAGAAAAAAAAATGCGTATATTCCTTATTTTTACTTTTGATCATACATGTAGAGCAGCGATTCTCAAAGTGTGCTTCACGAAACCTTTGGGCTACCCAAAGTCTGTGATGGGGTTCTGTGATACCGTTAAATTCGACATTTAAAAAAGTACAAAAAGTTCCTGAATTTCTTCAATATGATTACGAAATTATTTGCACAATGTATGTGCTTTCTTCAAGCGACTTGCCGATGGTATCAAAAGTTACGAATGTGAAAAGAGTACAAATTAAAACAATTCATATTAACTTCTCTATTTTTTGCATTCTATCCATTACAGTCTTTGGAAAAGAGAAAATTAATACTAAACATCGCTGCAGAAAGTGATAGAAAGCACAAGACAGTAGCCATCTTCAACCAGAAGTATGAAGTTTTGAATCATTAGAAACAGTTTCAAACTTTCTCGCTTTCGGTTCAAGTGGAAAAATAGAGGCAGTATAGCGTATTTTTAAAAGACATGACATAAACAGGGAAGACAGCCAAACCCTTCGGATGAATATCGCCCAACGACCGTACTTTCTTGATATCTATTATTTCAAGAGGTATACCTTTCTATGGTTGTTTGTGTGTTTATTACTTTATCAAGAATTGAGGGGAAGAAAGGTAAACGGGTTCAGAAATTGAGAAAACTTGCTTTCGAGGAAGGAAAGTTCCGGAATGTTCAAGTCCAAGAGAGCAATAAGGTATTTGTTGAAGATAATGGCTTTGACTTCGTGCATTGCGCGTCTTTTTTTCCTCCCGAAGTCCAGGAGTGAAATAAAGTATTTGGTAAAGTTAGGGGCTTCGACCCCTTCCTATTGCAAGTTTTAAGCTTCGCCTGAGCAGTAAAATCCCTTCGTCTTGACTATTGCGAGTGGACGAGGAACGACCGATCCCTCAACTGGAAACAGGACTCTTCACATTCAGATTTTAATTTTTTGTCAATTTTACTAAAATGTGGTGTTTTTTTCTCTACCACAGGAAGCGAGAAGAAAACGTCGTGTGGACAAGTAAAATAAATAAATAAATCAGTTAAAACATAAAATCCACGTTGATTCAGTCCAGAAAGGATTTCGTTCTGTGGATCACTGTTTTTTTATTTTTACTTGGTAGTTAAGGGTTTGTGACAAGTAGAAAAAATCCTAGTTTTACTACTACTATTGTTTCACCAATATTTATTAAAATTCACTTCATTACTGGTTACGCGAATATTTTGTATATACCTACACAAGCAAAACATATATGTTGGGGTTCCGCATGCTTGATTTTATGTAAGAAGTGCTCCGTGATGAAAAAAGTTTGGGAACTGCTGACATAAGGTATCCAGATAAACGTCTACCAATAAGTTAAAAACCTTGGCAATCAATAGTAATAGGAGCGTTAGAATTTGTTTTTCAGAAAAAATAAAGTGATTTTCAAAGTAATAATAATAATAATAATAATAATAATAATAATAATAATAATAATAATAATAATAATAATAATAAATAAACTAAACTGAAAGATTGCAACATTGCTAGAACGCATGCGATTCGCGCTTGTTTTTGCAATTGAGCAAAATGGAGTCATTTACGTGCGTGAGAAGCGTGAATGTTGTTTAGTTTACTACCTCCTGTAAACATACAGAGAAAATTCAGACAATAATGTGAACAAGATTCACCAGACTGTCATTCCATTATTCGAAACGTGTTCTGTGTTAAGTGAGAAACGCAATGGCAAGAAACCAATGAGTAAGAAACAAATTAAGGCAGTTTTGGAAGGATTTTTCTTAGCCCACAGAAATCGAGAAAATAATGGTAAATGTGCACTTTGAGCGAAACAGGTGATTTTGTTACAGAATGTGGTATTGTTCACAGAAGGTAAGGTAGGGTCGGATTATCTTAGGGGTAGGGAAGTTTGGACCCATTTTGTTAAAATGAATAGAGTGTAATTTCCTGTATTGCTATTTATTGTGAATTTGTTCCTATGAATGTTCTGCTCAAAGTGAACTTTTGCCATAAAAATAACTCTTGCTCTTTCTTAATATGTTTCCTCTATTAGGAGGACCCAGTATGAAAACCGGTATAACTTATACAACTTGCGGTTTTAACAAGGTAATAAGACTGGAGATAGATCTACTTTTGGGATGTTGAATACATATCAGAAACTATTTCACGCTAATTCTAACCGTTTTCACTTTTTTAGGGGAATCCAATACTCAAACAAGAAATATGTATTTCCATTAGTTCCTCTGTTAACAATTCAAAAGAAAAAGTGTCGTCTTATCAGCTGCACCCACAAAGTAACTGAACCTCAGATAAATTTATCTCCTGCAAAATGATCACCAGAGGAGGTAACACACCTTGTCTAGCCGTTTTCTTACAGGTCTTTCAAACACTTAGATAGTCATTCAAAGTAAGCGTTCGCAAAATATGCGTAACGTTTGATGTTTTGTTTCTGGATCAGGCTGCGAACACGAAGTGTCATCATCTTCCGTCATAATGAGCTTTGAAGTTGTCTTGCATCGCAGTAGTCTACAACATTCTTTCCCAGTGTCTTTTTGATATTCTGTCAAAGACAAGGCACGGAATAAGCACGCAATTTCCTCATTTTCAGTACCTTTTTTGAAACTTACCTACAGGTTTCTTTGCTTGTCTAAAGCATGACTGACAGTTGCTACGTGGTTACACGAGTACCACTTATCACCTGTGGAAGAAATTTCTCTAGAGTTTCCTCATTGCTTTAAGTTGAAGGGTGTTCTCACCTTGAATCATCATCAACATTTTCTAGTTCATATTTGAAAATGTTCTACCTTTGATACACTTGGACTCTTGATAAGTCTGCAATCACCACACACTGTCCGTTTTTTCTGCTACGTTTCGATAAGAGAACTATCCAATTTATAACAAATTTTAATGTTTGAATGTTGTTCTATTTCGATGCGCGTGTTTTGTACACTGACTTCACAGTACTTGCATCTGTCGTAGGCTTATCCAGATACGAATTGCATGAAAGCTTTTTAAACTAAAACTAAAGGGGAGCTTATATATAGGCCTAGTTCTTTCGAGTGTTGCCATAGTACGGTAGCATTTTTCAGTTATTTTTTTCTTTTAAGTAAGGTTTCTTTATGAGCGCACTATCTATATGGGGAAACCTGCATTACTACTGATACTAGAACAGGAGAGATGCATATAAACGCCTAACGCGATTTAACTTATAGTCCAGTGATGAAGAAGGCTAGGGAAGTTTTCTAACTAAAATGACTCAAAATATATGTAGAAAAAATATTGAAATATCAGGTTGAAAGAGCGTGTCTTTAGATTTCTTTCAGCTCTAGGTATCGGGTATTACGGAAGATGAAAAAATACATGACATTGCTGGATAATGTGATGTTGCAATTTATCCAGCTTCGTGAAGGAGGTAGAATATGTTCTTCCATAACTTTAACATAAGTTCATCAAGTCTAAAAGAGTATAGGATATTTCTAAAGTGTAACAGACTAACATTTCGTAACTGGCCCGCAACTTTAACTATTTTCGATCGTATTGAGAAAATTTGGAATATGTTATGATAGGCTATATATATAAGAAAAGTGAGCATACTCTGAATGCAGTTGCACTAAAAGGTCAATTTATTATGAAACAAGATTCTTAATTTTGATGTGAGTGTTATTTAGGGTTTTACTATTGTGTGCGGCAGCCGATCTCTTGATGTTTAAGCGCTGATCTCACGTCTATCAATCCGTTTCCAGTGACGTTACTAACACTCTAATTTAAGAATCCGGTACGGCTGACAGAATATATGCTCTCAATGAGACAAGAACTTTATGTCGCAATATTCTTCCACTGAAAGCAAAACTTCTCACCGAAAGTTTGACAATAAAGCGTCATGAATTCGATTGATGCAAACGTCAATTTACCTTCCGCTACTAGGATAAAAAAAAGAATACACTCTGTCATTTTAAAGCAGGTTATGACGTTTCTTCGTATCAAAAATTAAAGTGAGCATCCTATTTTCTTTCAATGTACTTAATTATGACACTCATATATTTAAAAAATAATAACAACTATATCTTTATCTCACTCTATCTATCTCTCTCTCTCTCTTTGAATTCACAGCGAGAAATGGGTTAATTAAAAAGGGAGTTGTTGGAATGCTCACAGGGTAAACAGACGCCTTCCCGTGTCAAGAATGGTTTGCATGTGACTTGGTAACCTTTTGGGGAAAACAGTGGATGTGTTTCCTTTTGTGAAGAAATAGAGAGAGGAAATCCATTCTCTCTCTCTCTCTCTCTCTCTCTCTCTCTTTCTCATAATAACGCCACCTATTTTCTCAAAACCGTTTCCCAACCCCATACTCTTCAACCATCTCTAGGGGCCCCCGTACTACCTCTATTTTAATGCCAGCAACAGATTCCAACACTGGGAAGACATGCCTTTTCTCTTAGCTTCCTAGTTCCGTCCCCCTAACCCGTATGATTGTGTCCTCCCGTTTTTGTCTCTGTTTGTTTCCCAGGACTCCCCCGTCCCCTTCTGTCTTGAGAAGAGCGGGAGAGGGTTCTTGGGAGAATTAATGGCCAGGATATCCTCACCATCAGCTTAATCGTCGGAGCACAATGGACCTATTGCACTGATGAAATATACCAAGCAACCATAGAGAATAGAAAGGCATAGGACTGAAGTCCCATTTGGTTAGCTGGGTTTGAGAAACATTCTAGCTGTATGGCAATGGATAACCTGACTCTCGGGAAAGATATCGAAGGAGCCAAGTACGGAGAAATAATTCTGCTTCCGGTTTCCGCTGTATACTACGATGGATTAATCTCTTGGGTTTGTCGCAGAGTATAAGGACCTAAATTATCAATTGTTGATGTCTTTCGTTTAAAACTAGGTCAACTGGTCATTTAAAAATATTTATACTTGAAACAAGTTTCTACTATTCAACATATAGGGGAAAAAATAAGTACTGATTATGAATAGTCCGTCATAAAAATAGTAATTTTATGGTCAAAATCAGTGAATGCATGTGAAAGAGGAATGCATATTATGAACTTTTACTGTTCAAGAACTTTTTCACAATGCAGAAAACTAGTTTCATGGTTACAAGTGTAAACCCATCACAAGGGCTATACTAGTGATAAAATGAGTGTGTGCATACCAAAGACGACTGAATAACAAACTAATTTTCACCTGCGGAGTATTTCTGCACAATGTAGGAAGCCTACTATATTTATTGTTTACAAGTATGGAGTTACAAGTATGAAATTATGATAACTAATTTAACCTTTATGATTTTATGCAATGTCAAGTGCTTATGTGCTATTCTCCTTTATGTACCTACCGTCCATCGCTAACGCGCTTGTTCCCTGCCGACGCACCCACACGCTACCGTGTGTGCACCTCTGAGCTTTCCTGCCCTGACTTGGTTCAATAGTATTGTCGCTTTTAGTTGTTATCTATAATAAGTTGGTTTGTGTGTTTTGCACAGGTGTTTTTCTGGCACATTCTTGACGTGTATTTACATCCGTAAGGGTAAGTACCCGTAAAGTGAATCTACACTTATGAATTCAACTTCTATCCTATGAAATGATTTCGAAGACACGATGCGTGCATTCTATGATTATATAATTCATATAATAGGATAACAGGCAATATAATATCACGGAATCGTTTCCAGGGCACATCAGTTTACACGCATATTATACTACACAACAAAATTTAACTTTTTTCTCTCTATCTTTGATGAAAACAGACAATCTTTATGTTTTCAATGGTGCTAAAGACGAAACTGATCATGAAAATACAGGATTAGCTGTACTTTTTCAGATATTTCAACTTTCCAAATTTGCTCTTACCCCTTTAAATTAATATGTATTTTTGATTGGATATTTTCACATGGACAAGTGTATCTTGGTTTGGTCCATAGCTGTAGCCGGATAATGATTTATACTTCGTCCGATTTGTCTGGAACCATGAGCTCCCTCGTGACTAAGCAGTTAGCGTACACGCCTTTGGCGTGGGAGACCCGGGTTCGATTCCCGGAGGGAGCTCATGTGGTTCGGATTCCACGTTAATCAGTAGGTTCACGTCTCATATAGCCTCGCTGCTGAAAGGGACGCTAAACTAAAATCAACTCAACTCAACTCGTCTGGGACCATGCTTTTATGTACCATAACCTTTATACTCATATCAGGTACCCCAGGAAAGGAAAATGAAAATATGAAACCTCTAAGTTTTACTTCCCACCTTATACCGGCTAGGCTAAAGGTAACAGCAATGATGAGAAATAAATGAAATGAAGAAAATGGGAGGAAACGGGAGAACACCGAGAAAAACCCACTCGCACCCCAGGAAAGGAGCATTGTTGCAAAACGTAGAGGAATCCCTTATTTTATTTAAAAAAAATGGATTCTTTTTTAAAATTTTGAGCTGTCAACACTGTTTTGATTATTATGAAAAATATTGGAAAATGTACGAGGGGCTATCGCCGATATATTCTGCAAGTATCACAGAAATCTAATCAGCACATGCTAAGGAAAATAATATATGCGGGAGTGTTTGGATACTTTTCATACCGAAGGCATACTGCGCTGAAAGCTCACGTGTAATTCGAGAAATTGTAACAGGCTATTTTTTAAAAATAAAATTTTAATTCGGCTAGAAGCTAGCTTTGATGTTCCGGAACATTTATACTCAAATCAGATCCCTCAGGAAATCAATGTTGCAAAAAGTGTTGCTATCCAATGGTTCCTTAGAGAGAAAAGGTTATAGTGAAAACGAGGAACTTGTTTTTCCACTTTCTACAACAACGGCAAATATAGCGAAGAAAATTTAAAAATATTACATCGCTACACAAATGGTTCGAAATTCTTATTTTGAAAAATCAGAAAATTGATATTTGTTGTAATACTTATATATATGGCAATACTATACACACACACACACACACACACACACACAAACATACATACACACACACATGATGTGAAATTAAAAAACATCCGTTCATCGCCAGACTTGCCTGATGCTTAGAAACAAAAAAAAAGAAAAAGAAAAAGAAAAAGAAAGAAAAAAAGAAAAGAGAAAGAAAAAAAACTTTCTACTGTATTCACAGCTCGCACAATTAATTATATGACGTTATATTAATTCTAAGGGTGAAGAAGCCTGTTTTTCCGCTTTGGAGAAAGGCCATCCAAGGCACAATCTGTTTGCTTCTCGTTTATACTCTGTTGTACGCGATTCTCTGAGGAGTGTCCAGCAAAAATTGATCAGCATTGAATCACTCCATCTTCCCTAATATCTTTCTTCCCTCCGAAATTTGTTGGTGGAAGTGCTCCGCATGTTCGTCGCTAAGAGCACCACAATTTTCAGGGAAGAAGTTCAAGTGGAAATGTAAGAATAATTTTAAGAACATGTCACTGAACACCCTGTCCTACTATGGCACTGGATAAGATTTTCTACAAGATCCTTGTAGTTGTTTGCCTTCTTATTTCCAAGGAAGTTGGTGCACTACTTCAACAAGTGAATCCCAGGTTAACTTCTCATCAGCTGTAGAAATATTATTGAAATGCTCATGCTTCAACACTTTGCGTATCTGTGAACCAACAAAAAGCCCCTCCTTTATTTTGGCTTCACTAAAACGTGGAAATTTGTGGTGCAAATACAAAAATGCTTCTTTCGACTTATCCATGGCCTTTACGAAAGTTTTCATCAGGCGCAGTTTTATATGAAGAGTGGAGAGTATAACTTTGCTGGATCCTACAAGTGCTTCTTTAACAACACTATGTGTTCCAGGTTGAAGTGATGGACGTATTGGCCAATCTTTCTGATCAATCTAGTGGCATTCCTCTGCATGGCTGTCCCGCATACACAAGAAGCGACAGTATATAGTGTAACTCTGTTGCAGCGCAAGCAATATGGCAATAACTTTGCTATCACCGTAAATCTGCCACTTAAAGTTGTCGTAATTTATTCTGCACAACAGTTGCTTCATTTTATTATACGTTTCCTCCATGTAAGCTGCATAGACAGTGGGAACTGATGGAAATAATTTAGCATTATGGAGAATAACAGCCTTAATACTTACTTATGAAGAATATATGAACAATTTCCATTCTTCAGTTCTAAACAAAATTTTCAGTGCTGCCATGAGACCCACTATATTGTTGCAAAATACTAAGTTTTTTATACTGTTGAAAAATGGAAGAAATGGAGTATGGCGTTCACAGAACACAGTCACATTTACTGTCTGGTGGCTGGTAGCCAGCCCAAAAATTTGGAGGGGGGGCGGTAGAAGTAGGGGGGGCGATCCAACCATACTATAGTTCATCACTATATTATAATTCATTTGCAAGCCTACCGTCAAAATTTTAGGGGGCTAGTAAAAATTTAGGGGGGCCGGCCCCCCTAGACCCCCCTTGGATACGGGCCTGCCGTCTGGTCAAGGCTTCAATTGCTGCAGTCTCCACGCCAACAGTTCTGTCTTACTTTTAGGGAGTAGTAGATCTCTTGTAAGATCATTCAAGATTACAAGATATTTTGAAGACTTGCATATCAATGTGGAAACGAAATTTCATCAATAATAATAATAATAATAATAATAATAATAATAATAATAATAATAATAATAATAATAATAATAATAATAATATCCAATGATCTTCGTTTCACAGTGTGGTACAGTACATTTTCAAACTATGTGAATTCAATATACTCAAAGAGCTCCTTCGTGGCTAAGCGGTTAGCGAACGCACCTTTGGCGTGGGAGACCCGGGTTCGATTCCCGGTGGGAGCTCATGTGGTTTGGATTCCACGTTAATCAGTAGGTCCACGTCTCATATAGCCTCGCAGCTGAACGTGACGTAAAACTCAAAATCAACTCAATATACTCAAAACTGCTTTTCGCAATAAAGGAAGATCAAAGATAGATTCTGTTCCTCGGATGTTGAATCCATATCAAAAATCATTACTCACTATCTCTTACTGTTCTTGATCAGTAGGGATTAAAATCTGAGATGAAACATATTCTTAGTGTGAATCCATAAAAAAAATTTGCTTGTAGCGTTTTTCCGTTTTATCCATTATGCTATCAGTGATGTAATCGAATAAACCAAGGATGTTATAAAGTAGAGGATCTGTCCTTATGTATCTTTATCCTATTAAATCAATGAAGCCAAAAAACAAAAGAGCATCTGATTGGCTACTTTCGTTTCCGCCATGATTGTTGGCTCAAAACATTGCGATCTTATTGAGCGAAGTGGGCAGAGTAGGGGTGGCGAAAATGTGACGTATGGCTTCAAGATTTTGTTGTAAGGGCAGATCCTCTATTATATAACATCCTTAGAAGAAATACAGATTTTCACCACTTCCAGTTTCAACAGATAGATAAAAATCAAGATAAACCTTCTTCTTGGGTGCAGAATTTGTGTCAAAAACCGTTTTTGATATCTTTTACCTGTTTGTTCTATGGAAGTGTGTATTAAGACCGGAAGTATTAGTAAGTTCCAACCACTTCAGATTGTGGAATGTGATGTTATGTTCTCTTGAGACGTCCAATCGATTGCTAAAATCCGCATGTCGCTATCGTTTCTGTTTCTATTCTATAGCGATGAAAGTTGAAACCTGAATGGTTGATTTCTACCACTTCCGGTTTGAATAGAGAGTCAATGGAAGAGACGGAACCTATTCTTGCGACACTGAATCAATTACAAGAAACCGCTTTTCGATGTCTCTTACTTTTTTTTTTCTTTGATACCTGTCGACAAACAGAATGATGGATGGACAAAGAGGTTCTATAAGACTTCCAACATTTATGCACAGCTTAGTTTGCAAGTTTAACAATTGTCACCATTTTTCTCAATAAATATAAAAGTCAGATATATTTTAAAGTTTCGACAGAGCCACGTTGGAACGCATGACATTTTCTCTGTAATGGGAAGGTCGGGTCGGTTTCTAAACAAAATCGGGACAGGTAGTAACCTTTATGAAAAATGATGTTTGTTTTCTGTCTTACTAATCTTCTCTGCTGCTCGAAGATCGAACTGGTCAAGTATTTATAGGCAGTGGCAGTGATTGAACATTAAAAGTGAGGGGCAAGTCATGATCTGAATATTTGTATATCAATGTTAGTTTCTCTGGTTGATGCTAATACTTTGTTTGATGGAAGGTTGTATAACTAATAGGATACTATGTTTTTCAGTTAAAATACCGTATATCGTATTTCATATTTTATTAAGTAAATTGACAAGAGCATTACAAGTAGGTACTAACCCTTTGCACTCTTAAACAACGAAGATGTAAGAAGAGATTTGATTCCTTGTTCATGAACATCTCAAAATTCTGTCTGGAAAATTGTGTGATCAGATTATTTAATAACAAATTTGCAAAAACAAATAAATAGAAAAGATATTAATTATAATAATGGATAATGAGGCTAAAAGTTATATTGAAACTGGGGATTAACGAACAACTTATATTTATAATTCCAGACATGCTATTAAATGTGTGTTTTACTCTTAGAAAGACAGTAAATGCTACAAGCATATGTTACAACATTTAAAGAAATACTTACTTTTGCACAAAGAATTTGCTGAGCAAAACAATATATTCACATTAAAAACTACGTACATGCGACAGTTTCGTCAACTAACACTTTGGTTTCATCACACAGAGTAGGTCAGAGGCGGATCCACGGAGAAGTGATCGGGGCGATCCCCCCCAGAAGAGGAAACTTGCTTATTTTATATATAAATAAAACCCATCCCAGAGTTTGGAGCTCTTAAAAGTGGCTCTAAGTAGCCGTATTACAACCCACCGCCCACCAGAAGTCTGTCCTGGATCCGCCCCTGGGCTAGATAGTGTCTGATGAAGCCAAAGTGTTGGTTGGTGAAACTATCACACGTATGTACTTTTTTAATGTGAATATATTGTTTTGCTCAGCCTCCATACTCCAACTACAGTATACAAAATAACCCTAAAACCTAGAATTAGCTTATGTTGAATTCACTAAATTTAATTGTATATACACTCGTACACCCCTTAACACATCACTTCACTCGTAGATTAAACTGCAAAACAATGGAAAAGGTAAAAAATCGTTTGTTATTAGTTTCATTTTAATGAATATTCCTTAGTATTAGGAAGAAGAAAATACTTTCAGGAACTGTCACCTTTTGTGCAATTTAAGAATAACTTGTGAAATACTCCCCCCCCTCCGAAATGTTCTCTCAATTAGTTTCAAAGCAGCTGACTAACATATCGAGCCCTTGTAAGAAGAAATGAAAGTACGCTGGAATTGTTGCGCTCCAATAGGTTAATTTGTGGGCCATTTTCCGTGGCAATTAAAACGCAGTTCCTGCAGCTTTAGGGAAGACAACCAATACATATTCTTGCAACGGCAAATATTATATGGAATCATTTTTACCTATGAACCAGTAATACATACAATAAGTTTATGTTTCCAAATGAAACTATATAAATTAATGGGTCACTTCAAAAAAGTGTGGGGGGGCAACTGCCCCCTTTTCCCCTCCTAATCGCCGCCCATGTTTATAGGCTATGTTTCTATAGATAGAAGTGATGACGCTGTTGAATATCTAAAACAATATCCTTAGGTAGTCAAACATGACAAAGAAGGGTACATAAGAAAAATTTTGAATCCAAAGTCAGGAATGAGAATTAATATATTTAGGAAGGGTTTCCATATTTCTGTTATTCAAAAACCTGGACACTTTAGTGGGAGGTTAATTTTCACTCCTTCCTTCGGTAAAAAAAGTATCTAAAAAGCTCAAGAGATATTTTTATTTCATTCTTAATGTCAGTAATGGTAAGGAAAATAACACACACATCTCAGATACTAGAGGATCCAGAAGGTTTGTTTGGGAAGTAGGATTACTAGAGCGATGAACGTGAGCTGGAAGTGCGGAAAACAAATTTTAATCTGAAGCAGAATAAATATGTATATACCTGGCTTAAAAATCCGAACGTCACTTCGCCATGGCGACTGGGAATAGACTTGGGGACCTAGGTAATTTAAGTGCGAAATATGAAGGACTCTGCTGTTTTGGCCTAGTACAGAAGAAAGTATATATATTCAAAGAAACCATTGTCAATAAACTGCTGGATGAAGATCTTCCAATTCTTCTTTCACAATCATCTATCTTCGGCAACTATTTCCCAAATTTACTTTGAAGTGTCCCATTAATTTCGTCACAGAATCTTATACGTATGAAGCCGTTTCCTAGTTTCTCCTTGTCTCATGGTGTTCAGTTTAAGAATTACTTTTCTCTGTCTTCTTAATTTTTTCATGGAATATGGCCAGTTCAGTGCCATCTCAATGGTTTTGTTTTCATAAAAATATCCGTCACTTCTACCACTGTATGATCCATGTGGCTTTTCTATCTTTATTGGTGATTCTTAGCATTCTTAGTGATTTTTCATTTTTTATTTTGTATTCTGGAGCAAGTGAATGTCTATTTTGTTATTATATACGTCGCTAACTCATATGTCAAAACAGGTAGTATGCATTCAGTGAGAATGTTACGCTTTAGACTCACTGGTATTTGATTTTCAATATGATCTCATCCTTCCGAATGCGTTTTAGTCTACATCTGTTAATTTCTTTTTTAATGTTCCCATACATGAACATATCTTATCTTGTCTCAGGTACACTTAGGCATTCATTTCTAATTCTGTATTTTCAACTTCAGTGCTTAATTTGCTCGCGAAGTTGTTTTGTTGAATGTCCCTTTCGTCTTTTATATTGCATTCATTTTCAATCCAACTTCCTTGCTCTCCACATTGTCATATCCTTCAGATATCTCTTGCTTCAAACAGGACGATGTCATCGGGGAAACGAAGGTAAACCAGACGTTCCCCTTTACATTTAGAGAACTGTTGTTTTTTAAAAAGTTGAGAAGGCACAATCTCTTAACTATCGTAATGAATAAGACTCCTTGTTGCAAGCCCCAACCAGTGATTTTAAACTTTGATTTAATTTACTAATCCATAAATCACTATTACTCTAATATATCTTGTAAATTTTTAGTTTAACATGAAAAGGGGCGTCATTTCGTATCGATCCCCGCGTAACTTAGGCTGGCTATATATTATAGGATAGATCGTAGGAAATCTCTTACGATTTGTCGTAGAGTCAAAATCTTAACGTGTATGGCATCAGATAGCATGTCATTTCCTTGCTCTGAACGATCCTATGAGATTTCTTTTGTTTAGAGCACGCTCTATTTCGGAAAGAAAATTCATGAGATTTGGATTTAAGTGATATCAGGTGAGAGAAGGTGAAAACAAAACAAGTGAAAACAAACAACTGATGGGGTATGTTTTGCTAATTTATCTTCTGATCGTGCAGGTTTACTTTTGGTGCACCACTCGAAATAATTGTTGAAAAGTTACAATTTGTCACTAATTCCATTCTTATTGCTTCCTAAATGATTTGGCCTGAGATACATGAAAATATCTCATGTGGCATAGATAAAATTCCTGAGGACCATCAAAAGCAATTACTAAAATCTACATTTTTTTACAATTTGCGTGTAAATATGGAGTCTGGATGTATAGTATAAAAACTATTGTGCAAATAACACAAACCAACGAGTGGGTTTTGGCAATGATACGAGTTTGAATAGCACTGATCATGGTATCATGCTAGTAGTGCTCCACTTGTAAACATAAATTACAGCTCCTGTGAACTGTGCATAAATACACCGGTGATGGGATATAGTAAAGCCGGTCATCTTTCATATGCACTCACTTAGGTAGAGGTGTCACAGAAGGGGTCCAGAAGTACGTAAAATACAAAAATTACAGGAGAAATGGAAGCTGCAAGTATTTAGACTTAACGGCCTAACCAAATCTAACCTAATGAAATTAAACTAACTTAAACTAACCTAATGTTAATAGAAATAAGCTAAAATTCTATCCAATACTAATATAATTAACATAACCTAACCTAATCTAAAGTATACACAAACTACCGACATTTTTTAGAAAAAAAACCCAGCTGAATCCATTCTACTAAACGTTGTCCTCACTTATTTTATCCGTCGTAAAATACTTATAATGATTTTTCACTAGTGACCCTAAACTTGTAAACATAAAATACAACTGTATTACTTTGTATTTAATTTTATTGCTTGCAGAAATTTGTTCTTTTACAAATATGTTTTTTCATGCAAAGAATTGAATTTTGCCTGTAAGTCTTCTAAAATCTGGTTCGCCGAAAGTACATCAGCACCCTTCTGATTTTTATGCTTTTTAAAAGAGGTTTCTAATTTAATAATATAACACCTGATAATAATATCAGTAATACCGTAGTTAGCATAGGAATTAGTCAATTTTGTACTTTATTAAATAGAACAATTTCATAATATTGAAAAACGTCATTCGGTCAGACAGGAAAACTCTTCACATGTATGGCACAAAAGCTTAGGATTTCCTATGAGATATGTCGTAACACTTTTCCGAAGATAAATCATAAGATATTTCCTAGGATTTATCTAGCAGTGTATAGCAGGCCATACAAGTCAGAATGCAATGTAAAATATACGTTAAGCGATTAGAACTGCTATGTCTATAATAGCTAACTAAAAGGCAAATTTTGCGTTGTGTTGATGGAAACCGCCATGGAATTAGGCCTATGACTTTTAGACTATATAGTGGATAAGACTCCGTTTTGAAAGCCTCACTTGGTTATTTACTTGATATAACTGTTAATGTTCATCCACAGCACGCTTTTCAAATTATTAGCTGTGTAAACGCGACAACAGATTGAGTCGCTTCTTTTATGAGGCGCATTCAGAAAGTAAGTTTCGCACGAGTCCCATAGCTAGGAAACCATATGTTGGTGAAGTGATTGCGTGTACTTGAGAGAGTAAGGTCCTAACATGGCGTAGGTGCTAGCAGAACTTCCCTTATTCCCTCAGTAGCGTCGTGGCAGTGGTTGAAAATGGACGTTCCTATTCCAGCTCCCGCCGCGTGTGAAGTGCGAGCAGTGATAAAGTTTTTGAGTGCACACGGCATAGCACCAATTGAAATCCATCGTCAGCTGTGCTAGGTCCATGGGCCTAACGCCATGAGGAAGCAGTTCCTGCAGATTTTCCGCTCCTTATTGCACACCACTGTCACGGAGTGCCTGTTGATCAACAAGTTTTGTGTTGAAGCAACTGACCCTAGAGCACAAAGCAAGGAGCACAGGGTCAGCATTGACATTTTTGCAACGATACAGCTGACGATGGATTTCAATCGGTGCTATGCCCTGCACATTCAAAACCTTTATCAATGCTCGCACTTCACACGTGGCGGGAGCTGGAATAGGAACGCGAATTTTCAATCACTGCCACGACACTACTGAGAGAATTAGGGAAGTTCTGCTGGCGCATGCGCCATGTTAGGACCTTACTCTCTCACATACACGCAGTCGCTTCGCGCAACACACGGTTTCCTAGCTATGGGATGCGTGCGAAACTTACTTTCTGGATGCGCCTTGTATGAAAATTGGTTCAGAATAGAGTGGTGAAAGGAATGACGTGATAATGTCGTTTTCAGGAAAACGCAGCTCATGTTCCGTGACCGACAGAACACTTTGCATCATCGGCAGCCTGTGTTAACGTTCCACTCAACGGTCTTCAAATGGCGTTCCGTGTAAATGAGCTTCATAGTGGTCAATTTAACATGGTACTTTGCTAAATTGTTGAACATTACTTACGTTTGAGGGATTAGTTACTTTTTCATGGACAGTTATATTTTGTCAACTTTGTGTGCATGCACATTCTTTGTCTTGAGTTTGATTTTATTTTAAACTAGCAGAATATCCGTTCTTCGCACGGGTGGAATACCTTTCATTTTGGACATTAAGAGCTGAATTTGGATTTAAGCTATATCGAAAGTGTCACTGTGTGTCTCAGCGACCCCAAAAAACATGTATTGGACACTAATATCGGCTATTTTCGATCACACACACACACAAACACACACACACACACACACACACATATATATATATATACAGTGAAACCTGTCTTTAGCGGAATCGAGCGGGACTTGCAAAAATTTCCGTTAAAATCAGGTTTCCGCTTAGTGAAGGTAGACCTTTCCTTTCTTTAAAAGAAAAAAAATACATGCTTATAAAGGGGCATACTGAGAAAATATATTGCTGTACGTACATTGTTCGATTACAGTACTTCTTTCTTCTACGAATAAATACACAAAAAAATTAAAATGAATACAAAATATGCTATGCATACGTTTTCTTCATTTTTCTAATAGCCAAGCAGGGTTTTCTGTGAAGATTGCTGCTTGACTGCTTGACTTTCCGCATTCACTTTAGCCTGAGAAATTATACTAAGTGAATCAGAATAATTTTTTCGTAAGGCAAATTTTTGCAATTCCTTTAAACTTCTGAGAGAATCTTGATATGTATTTATTCTACACTCTTCTTGGAACTCGGTACCGTATTCCTCTTCTTCCTCTATCTCGTTTTCTTCTTTCTGACATTCCGTATGATTCTTGATTAGGTTGCGGGGATTAAGGACAATTTGTGGGGGTGAATATGAGTAGTGGTTGGGGAAGGTCAACACTGTCCAGAAATATTTAACAAAAGAACGAACATTTTATCGCAGACAGTGTAATGTATATGTCTCGCAGAATGTCTAAACATCTTCTAAACGCTGTAGTCCGGAACTCAGAATTTTCCGTTAATTGTTTATTTTTCTTTCCGTTGTCCGCGTAACACAGTTTCCGCTTAATGAAGGGAGTTTTACACGTTTTGTTCTCCAAAATTCATGGGACCGTGAAATATTTCCGCTTAAGACAGTTTTCCGTTTAATAAAGGGTCCGTTGAAGACAGGTTTTACTGTATATGTATATATATATATCCCCCTTCCCCAAGTTGCTGGGCTGAATTTGGATTTAACCGGCGTCGGAAGTGACTCAACGACTCCGAAAACTATAGATTCGGCACTAATATCGATCATTTGTATATATCTACACCACACCTTCCCCCAAGTTGCGGGATTGAATTTGGATTTAATCGGAAGTGTCACTGTTCATCTCAACTACCCGGAAATCGTAATTGAGAATTCGACACTAATATAGGTCATTTTCGATCATTTCTAAATGTTTCCCCTTTCCCGAAGCCGTAGCGTCGAAGTAAAATGACAAAAACACTCCCAGTCTCGAACCTAATATATGTTGATAATTTGATCGAGTTCGGTAGGGTGGTTCCAGAGTTATTTAGTTACAAACGTAGTCATTTTTATTTTTGTTTATTTTTATATATTTCTCCCTCTCTCTGTCCTAAGTTGCACCGTCATAGCGAAATGATAAAAAACATCCCAGGACCAACCCTCTTCTATGTGGCAAATTCGATTGAGATCGGTCGCGTGGTTCAAGAATTATTAAGTTTTATAATTCTATAGTTTTATGTGTTATATATATGACACTGTCGGAAAATAAAATTGCATCACCACGAAATTGTTTTCCAATCTGAATCACATTTATTCCATATACTGTACATGGTACGAATATGAGATGATTACAATATTAGACCCTTCAGTACATTGTTTTGTGAACGAAAGGTCTATCATCACACTATCGCCACTACTTTAGTACCGTGTATACCCTCCACGAGCTGCAATATAGGCAGGGATTCTTACATGCATTCGATCATAGAGATGACGGATACAGTCTTGCGGTATATTCTGCCATGCTTGCTCGATCTGGTCGCGCAAATCAGCAACAGCTGTAGGTGAACGTGGAACAGTCGTCAGTTGTCGACCCATAATGTCCCATACATGTTCGATAGGAGACAAATCTGGGAGCGTGCTCGCCAGGGAAGTCGGGACACACCTTGCACAGCACGTTCTGTTGCACAGGCAGTATGTGGCCGGGCATTGTCTTGCTCAAAGGGTGGAGCACGTCCGTGCTACGAGAACGTCCAGAACCTTCTCTGCGTGTGTGGGAATGGGTTGCTATCCATCGCTGCCAACACCGCTGCACCACAGATGCATCATGACCAGCGTGATTGCCGATTCGATGAAAGGACCTACCAGCCTCTCCAAGGCCCACAATACGACCCCGTTCGAACTCACTCATTTGACTGTATGGAGCACAATTGCGTCGTCGTGGCATGTTGTCTTACTTGTGTTTCCTGTGTGAGTCACTTTTATGTACCTGCTAATCTTCGGCCTCTGCTAATTCACAACACAGACTCGCCACAGGTGGCGCAAATGTCCCTCTGTGGCGATGCCATCTGTTGGCCGAAACTGTTACACAGTTAACCATCTAATTCAATATCACCAAAAAACCCAATACTGGAAGCACAAGCAGTCAATCTCCCTCATGTTTTACAGGGTGTTGCAATTTTATTTTCCGACAATATATATATCCCTCTCCCCTCCCCGACGTTGTACCATCAAAGTGAAATGAAAAACATCCCAGAACCTCATCTATGTTGAAAATTTGGGTATCCGGTCAAAACAGCGCATTGACAAAAACCGCGCATGCAAATACCGCGTGGACAAAAACCGCGCAAGGACAAAAACAGCGCAAGCAAAAACCGCGCAAGGACGAAAACCGCGTATGCAAATACCGCGTGAACAGAAACCTCAGAAGGACAAAAACCGCGCATGCAAATACCGCGTGGACAAAAATCGCGCATGCAGATACCGCGTAGACAAAAACCGCGCAAGGACAAAAACAGCGCAAGCAAATACCGCGTGGACAAAAACCGCGCAAGGACGAAAACCACGTATGCAAATATCGCGTGAACAAAAACCGCACAAGCACAAAAACTGCGCAAGGACAAAATTAGCGCAAGCAAATACCGCGTGGACAAGAACCACGCAAGGACAAAATCCGCTCATGCAAATACTGCATGAGCGAAAACAGACAACAGCAATGGACAAAAACCATAGATGAACATTTGCACTAACCTTGCTCGCACTCGAGTTCACTTCTTTTAACTGAGCTCGCGCTCACTCAGGCTTGCAGTCACTTACCTCAATTGGGCTAACGCTTCCAATCATTTCCCTCGATTGTTCTTGCAATCACTCGCGGTCGCGGTCACTTGAGCTCACGCTCACCTCTCTCGACTGGGCCCACTCGAGCTTGCATTCACACGATCGGGTCAAGATAGAAATTAAGTTGAGAACCACTGCCGAAGACTTTACAATTTTTATAGACATCCTTAGGAAAGAGGAGTCAGGAACAATTAGAGCATAAGTCCCGTAAGTTTGTGTTTCAGGTGGCATAATTGACAGGCACTCTTCCTAGTTAAATCGGTATAAAGACGAAAACCGCGCAAGGACAAAAATAGCACATGCAACTACCGCGTGAGTGAAACAGCCCATGGAAAAAAAAAACACAGATGAACATTTTGTACGAGGCTCGCTCGCGCTCGAGCTCACTTTTTTCAACTCGCGCTCACTTGGGCTCGAAATCATTTACCTCAATTGGGCTCGCGCTTCCGACCACTTTCCTCGACTGTTTTCACAATCACTCGTGCTCGCGGTCAATGCGGCTCGCGCTCACCTCTCTTGTCTCGGCTCGTACTTACTCGGACTTACACTCACACGAGCGGATGAAGATAGGAATTAGGTTGAGAACCACTGCTACAGACTATTCACAATTTTTATAGACATCCTTAGAAAGAGGAGTCAGGAACAATTACAGCAGAAAAAGAAAGAAGTTTTATTTTATTTATTTAAAGAAAAAGAAAATTTAATATACTCTGTTTATCCAATATATTAAAGCATATACTTAAAAATACACAATCGTATTAAATTAAAAAATAACAATATAAATATTAAGTGAATAAAGTAAAATAATAAGGAAAAGTAATGTCTATCTTCCGGTGTCGGGCAGATTAATTCAGTGCACTTATTTCTATATTGTGAAAATTTCTGAGTTTCTTGTGTACAGAATAAAGAAAAGATAGAAAATGGCTCACATAGTCAACAGCTTGTATGTGAGCCTGATTCTAGTATTTTATTTATTTTCTTACTGCAACATATAAGGTTTGTAATTCTTACTTTTAGTTAACAATAGTTTTTAAAAATACTTTTGGGTTATTTTAACCACTGTAAAAGTAACCTTTTATATATTTTAAAACTACTTTCCTCTTTGATTCGGAGTGGAAGTTCATTATAAATCATCTGAGCTCTGCAATATGTTTCATATTGAGCTATAGATTTACTCGTTGCTTCAATTTCTAAATTTATGTTTGTCATATTTCTGGTAATGTAAAGGTTTTATTCCGTCCCATTTGTTTCTATTCTTTTTAACATATGTTAATACGTTCTGCGAATATAAGTTTGAAACTGGTAACACAGAAAATTGGTCATAGAGTCTATCTAGTCTATCGTTGCCAGATTTTGTAAACGAAAAAGCGGGACATCAATCTCAGGCTATACAGGGTGATTCACGAAATCCGTAACGGGACCTTAACTCAGGTCCTAGTGTACAGAAATCTTTGAAAAAAATACCAAAGTGCATATGTTGAATTCGTATGGTGACGTTTCTGACATCAGGAGCGTTTCAGGAATTCCTCTATGGGGGAACAAGTTCAAAATTTTAAATGGAAACAGGGATTTATTTTCCCCCCATTGAAAGAATCACTAAATTTTGAACAACTTTGAGACCACTTTGTCATGTCTCTTTCCGTTTGAAAGCTACACGAGCTCATTAATACTTCAATGCGAGGATAGTAAATAGCTAAAGCGAAGTAAGAAAGTGAACATTAGGAAACGAACGGTGTTATTTTCAAAAACAGTAGCTTCTCGTGAATACCTCTATTGGGGGCTGCCAACTTCAAAATGTCAGATAGAAACAGGAGGTTGATTTTGCTTCCATTGAAAGCAGCACTAAATATTCGACACTTTCATAAGAATATTTCGTGATAGTTGGTACCGTATGGATACTACAGAAGCTGAGTTGTTGGGGGAAAATATAAGATACGATTTACGACGTCACATTAGGGTGAATTTTGTTACTTCATATTGCAAAATATCTTGAGAATCAAGCATCGGACGAGAAAAACTGTACAAAATAAAAAAGTTAATATTTTGCAGGGAGAAATTTACGTATGCTAAAATTAACCTCTGCTTCTCCACTTAGGGCGAAACTGAAAACTGATATGGGAACTCCATTATTTTAATTGCGGGTTCTAAGGGGAAAATACGTAAATTTTATCCGAAACAGTTTTTCGAACTCTGATAGGTGGTGGTGTAATCAGTTAAATATAGGTTCACTAAGGTATCTTCAATTAAGTTTGTTAGATAGGAGTTTAGTATCTTTCTCAGCACCGAGGCTACATAGAATTCATATGGACCATTTAACGTGGAATTCGAACCACTGTAATAGGTTAAAACCAGGGCTAGATTAACCTATCTCCCTATTGCTGTGCACGAGACGAGTCGAGACAGAGTTTTCCTGACAAAATTCGAGTCGAGACACGGCTTCTCCAATAGAGAAATATACATTTTCGAGTCGAGACATCACTTTTACAGCACATTTTCAAGACGAGATAGCCACAAATGTTGTCTCGTGCGCATCCGTACCTATCTGGAGGTCCGGAGCTAGAAACAACAGGCAGGCCCTGTAGGCTTCACCTAATACATTTCTGTGAAAGTACACTCATGTCCAAAATGATTGTCGCATATCAATAACTGTCTTCTTGTAAGAATATAATTTAATAATGATTTTGTAGGGTACTTTTAATGCTGATACTATTGTATAATCGGGATATATATATATTTGTGGTAAATTTCACAGGAAAAGAATTATAAATACGAAAATTAAAATGAGTTGCTAAATGGACAAGAAAGTTTTATTTTCGTTTTATTGTTCATGTTTACTGCTCTTTTGACATGAAATTTGTCACATACATGTCTTTTCCGATTATACACATACTAACATTGTAAGAAATACCGGGCGAATTCTGGACATGAGTGTACAGTAGGGAAGTTAAGGGAATATGTTTAATATTTTTGGTCATATTTTATTGTATGATGATAATTGTATCTTCATGATTTTTTCAGGATAGCCAGTTGAAATTTTGATCAGAGTGGAAGCCCCTGTTCAGCTGTAGGTCTGGGGCTATAGTCCCTTAAGTCCTCCTTA
This sequence comes from Thermobia domestica, assembly GCF_964235325.1. NCBI lineage: Eukaryota > Metazoa > Arthropoda > Insecta > Zygentoma > Lepismatidae > Thermobia > Thermobia domestica. The sequence goes on along the minus strand of NC_137458.1, from coordinate 143,990,425 downwards.
ATCCAAACCTGGTTTAAATGTCAATATTTTCACACTCAGTATCGAATATTTTATATGTAGATATTACCTTATTTTCAAATTGCAAATTTTATTTAAAATAAATTTAATTTATAATTATATAATGTGAAAACAACAACATAATACACGTTGCACTGTAATTTAAGTCAAACATAAAACTATCATTTTTGGTTTGCAAAAATAGCCGCCCCCCAAAAATGTCTCTGTCTCTCCTTTGCCCCTAAGAAATTAAATTTGACGTCGTCACTGTTGTAAAATTGTGCCTCAGAAGACAGCAGACAGGACGAGATAGTTTAAATGCGGTTAAAAACAGCGACTGAGAGCAGTAGGTATTTCCATTGTTTACTAAAGTTCCAGCAATGAAGCGGTTCTTCGTTGGCAATTGAAGTATAAAATAACTAGTATTTAAAGTCTGTCACCAGAAAAAAATACATTCTTTTTTCTATTGAAAGTAATATTCAAGAAATTATTGCCATAACATATGATTTCTCTTGAATATTTTTAAAAATTCCTTTTTCCCTTCTGGAAGCTCGACAACTTATAGGACGAAAGAATGAATGTGAATTTCGAACTCCTGGTTGTTTGTTTAGTAAAATTAATTGGCTACACAAATCTTCCGAAAACCTTTCGTTTTTAGCTGAGGCATACTATTCCTTGCACGTTAATTTTTTTTCAATCTGAAGAACCAAAACCGGGAAAAACAGGTGTCCCGAAAGGCTTTTACGGGACAGTTAATTCTATCATTGAAAACCGGGACGTCTGGAAACCCTAATCTGGTCTACTTCATGCCTCGTTTAAGCATATTCTAACAATATTATTTTCTTGAACCATCAAAGGTTTTAAATAAGTAGGATAAGCAGCACCTCAAATTAATATACCATATATGAGTATACTATTTACAAGAGCATAATATACAATACGTAATATTTTTATGCTTTCAATCTATCACAATTGAACAAATTTATATAATAATTTTCATATAGAAATATCTTAAGTTTGACAACCCAAATGTCTTTACTGTGGTTCAGGTTGCATAATTGACAGGCACTCTTCCCAGTTAAATATGTATAAGCACAAAAACAGCGCATGAACAAAAACCGCGCAAGGACACAAACAGCGCATGCAAATACCGCGTGAGCGAAAACACCCAAGGACAAAAATCATTTTACAATAAGCTCGCTCGCGCTCGAGCTCATTCTTTTGAACTCGGCTCGTACTTACACGGGCTCGCGATCACTTACCTCAATTCGGCTCGCGCTTCCGACCATTTCCCTCGACTGTTCTCGCAATCACTCGCGCTCGCGAATAGTTGGGCTTGCGCTCACTTCTCTCGACTGGGCTCACTATTCTTAACTGGGCTCGCGCTCACTCGGGCTTATGCTCACTTCTCTCAACTGAGCTCGCACTCACTCGAGCTCGCGATCATTTCCATCAACATGGCTCGAGCATCAGTTTCCTTAACTGGGCTCGTGATCACTTCCTCAAACTGGGCTCGCGCTCACACGAGGTCGCACTCAATTCTCTCGAATGGGCTCGCGCTCACTAAACGTAAGTCAGCTCGAGTTCACTTGGACCCGCGCTCAGTTCTCTTAATTGATCTCGCGCTCACTCAGGCACACGCTAAATTCTCTCAACTGGGCTCGCGCTCGAGATCACTTCTGTCAACTTAACTCGAGCTCAGTCGGACTCGCGATCACATCCAGAAACTAGGCTCGCGCTCATCCGGGCTCGCATTCAATTCTTCCAAATGGGCATGCCCTCAATAATCCCAAGTGATCTCGCGTTCACTCGGACTCGCGCTCACTGAAGCTCGCGATCACTTCTCACAACTGGGCTCACACTCATTCGGTCTCGCATTCACCTCTCTCGGCTGGGCTCACGATCACTCGGACTCGCGCTTACTTATATCATTGATGCTCGGACTCACTCTAGTTCATGTTCAATTATTCAGCCCGAGCCCGATTGAGTGTGAGTGCGGAGCTCACGAGCGTCGAGCTCGCTAGTTTGGACCAGAGCCCTGCAAACCAAGGCACGAAAACAACCTAGCCCGGCCCAGATGGATCTATATTCTGTGCCCGGCCCGGCCCGAATGTCGAGCCGGGCACAAACGGGCCGGACCCTAAACTGGACGGGCACAAACGAGCAGAGATCTAAACGGGCCGGGCGTAACTTGCCTGAAAACAACTAAGTCTGATAAGTCAATCCTTCAATATGCAATGGAAAATGAGAAACGTGTCGTCATAATATTGCAATGTCTATTTGTCCTTCTCGAATAGGAAAATCGTGTGAAAGGTTACCCAAGGTTTGTTTTCTATATCCCTATTCTGTCTGTCTATTTGTTATCGGTGCTTGCTCCGTCCAGCCATGTTTATTATACAATAATACAGCTCATGGACGTAGAAGTCTTGTACTACACTCATTAGTGCATTACAAGCAACAGAGGAGATATGTAAAACGGCTAACAAATTATATGTAATGCTAATACTACAACTACTGCTGCTAATACTACTATTACTATTACGATTACGAATGCTAGTGCTAATTCCACTATTGCTGCCACTGCTACTACTACGAGGGCCACTAGGAAAGTTTTGATATGTGAAATAACTTACATACTTAAAATCAATTTAACACTTACATTTTCTCAAAGTATTCACCATTACACTGTACACACTTTTGCATCCTCGAAAACCGCTTTCGGAAGCAGGGTTGCCAGTCTTTTCCTTCAAGTGTTGAAAGTTCATTCTCGTAAGCCACTACAGCTTCTTCAGGGCTGGAAAACATCTTCCCACCCAGGCGATCTGTGATGCTGAGGAACAAATAAAATCACACGGGGCCAGGTCAGGGCTATACGGCAGATGAGTCATAAGTTTGACCTCCGTAGATTCTAAAAAACTGAATTGTGATGTTGGCCGTGTGTGCGGACGCGTTGTTATGATCAGAGTTGTGCGTCTACGCGTAAAAAACGATAGTTTACGTTTCGTGTCAACTATGCGTAGACAATGTAAACAACGTAGACTATGTAGAATATGTCAACAACACGTAATTTAATATGGCGTCGTGGACAATAAATGAGCTTTCTTTTGCCGTTACCTTGCGAAATTGCGTACAAAATAAAATGCCTAGACCAGCTAATAGTAACTTTCGAATACTTAGTTTCGTCTTGATAAAGGAAAATGAAAAATATTATGCATTTTGTAAAATATGCAAGAAACAAATTGGCAAATACAGCAGATTCAAGACTGAAAGCCCACAGGTGAGAATTAGTTTTGTAAATTTCATTATAAAAACAGTGCTCGAAGTGGAAAATCTAAGGAAGTGGTATCTGCAGAGCAGAGTAAACATACAGATTAGATAATTCCCTCTACTTTTTATATGTTAGTCGTTTCCCTAATCTTTCGCTGCACCGAAGCAAAACAACTGAATGAGGAAATATGAACAAACGAGCAACGAAATTCTTCCTTACATTTGATAGTGGTTGTCTACATAGTCTACACGGTAAAATGTGTAATGTAGATTACGTATAGATTACAGTAGACAATCGCGTAGACGTAAAATTATAGTTTACGGCACATCACTGGTTATGATGAAGCAGGATCCCACGCAATCCAGTTCTTGGACGCCGTTCCCGAAGCTTTTGGAACACTTTTGTTAGGCAAACAGTGGTTTACCACTGAGCAGTAACAGTCCTTTGTTCTTCAAGTGGAACAGTTGCAACATGGCCAGATTTGGAGAAGAAAGATGCGACCATCTTCTTCCCCACACTTCGTGGTCGCTTCACTTCCGTGGGTGGATTTTCGTCTGGAAAGTTCCAAATTGTAGACTGGCGTTTATTTTTAGGGTCAAATTAGTAGATCCAAGTGTCATCACCAGTAACAATGTCAGAGACGCGTCGAGAATTGCCTCCATCAAATCTTGCAAGCATTTCTTCACACCATTCCACACGCATGCGCTTCTGCTGTTCAAAGTGTGAGGCCCTCAAAGAGATGAAACCTTCCTGAGCCGAAGATGATCATGAAGAATTTTTGTTACTGCTGGCGATCCAATGTTCACTGTAGATTCAATGTCCTTGAAAGTTGTTCGAGGATTTTCTCGAATCATTTGTTTCACAGAGGCAATGTTTTCATCTGACAGCTGTTGCCGGACGTCCAGCTCTCTTAATTTTTAAGCGATGTCCAGCCTCTTCTGAATTCACCAAACCACCGAAAAATTGTAGCACGGGAAGGAGCAAGGTCCCCAAATGCCCTCTGCAAACCATCAAGGCTTTGTGTCTCGTTCAAACCACTTTTGAAATCGTCAAGAATAATTGCCCGAAAATGTCCCTTTTTGAGCTTCATTCTAGACAGCCGAATACTGCTCACATCAACAAACAAATGAAGGCGATACGGCCACGCCGACAAGCGAGGCGAGTTGAAACTTGCTTCGCTTCTTCGCTCTGGATAACACTATCGAACGCAATTGTTGGAATTCAAATACTGTGCCACAACAATGTGTATCTCAAAACCTTCGTAGTGACCCTCGTATTACTACTACCACTACTGCTACTACCCATTACAATACTAATACGACAGCAAATACCACTACTGCTATTACTAGTAATACGAAAACAAAACAACGAAAATGAAATCTTTGAGTTTTACGTTCCACAGTTATGCCGGCTAGCCTAAAGGAGACGGTGATGATGAGAAATAAATGAAATGGTGGATTGAATAAAGTGGGAGGAAACGGGAGAACACCGAGAAAACCCTCCACACGGTGTTTGTCTACCACATAGTTCACTTGGCGAGAGCTGGGATCGAAACAGGGACCCCATGCACCAGAGGTGAACGCTCAACCACTGAGCAACCGTTCCAGAAACACCTAATCGACCCGGCGTCTTGGTTATTTATTTGATTATATTCTGTTATGCTTGTAGTATCATACTATAAAGAACACAGGAACATGTAACAACATTTGGAATTTGCCTTGATAATTGAACATTAGTACAAATTGTATTGATCTTATGAGCACGCCAGTTCACGGTTTTGACCTCCGTGGTCTAATGGTAGAGTACCAAATTCTACTTAGTAGATCAAATACTTGACTTTATCATATGTTCTTTAGGTAGCTACGGATCAGGTCGTATGGATGATGATGGGATGAATTGGTGGAATGAATACATTGGGAGGAATCAGGACTCCCACGCACACAGTGTTTGCCCACCACAAAACTCACATAGCACAAGCTGGTGTTGATCCGATTACCTCTAGCACCAGATGTGAGTGCTTTACCTACTGAGCCACCGTTGTCCCTCGTAGATCAAGCATCGGTTCACATTCTACGCCGCCCTGCCATAATAACTAGCATTTCTCCGTTTTTCTGTACTTAGAAGGTAAATTCGGTACCACCAGACATGTCAACTCTGACGCGAAGTCGTAGCAGTTGTAGTAGTATTAGGAGTGGTTTATAGTAGTATTAGTAGAAGTAGTAGTAGTAATAGTAGTAGTATTACAGTAGTTTGCACTCTTGAATAAAGAGTCAGTTTCTCAAATACATTACGATTATTATAGGCTGACAACATTAGTTTCCGATCCGTCTTTCAGAGTGTTTGGGCCTTGCCGGCCTGTGCCCTGTTCGGCCCTATAGCATTTGTGTCCGACCCGGAATGTGCTCGGTCCGGTTCGGCCCGGTCCAGTTTGATATTACTTGGAACAATTTGCTATTTCCTGAAACGGGCAGGGCCGGGCCGGGTAATCTGCCGGGTCGAACGGGCGCGCCCGGCCCGTGTAGGGCTCTTCTTGTATGTGCAGATGTAGTGTGCAGTGCTTCCAACCATCTACCAAGGTCTCATTGTTTCCGTCCCAAACTGAATTCCTGCTGTCCTGCGAACCAAAAGTAAACACGAAATATTAAGTAGGTGGTCATAATGTTCTGGCTAGTCAGTATCTATTCGTAGATGGTTGAGTTTTTTTTATAATCTTGAGCATTGCAAGGAAGAAAGTCACGATGTTGATATTGACAAAGTAATCAACGAATACTTCTTCCAAATGGTGTTCAGGATCCACAAATTTTGATGTGTTTTGATATAGTACTTGTGAACATTTTATTCTAATTTATTTAGGAAAAATCTGTTTCTGTTGATATTTTCTTAGTTCAATGCATAATTGCTTAATAATAATAAATTATTGTACGCAATTTTTTTCCATAATATGAACAAGTAGTGACTGACTAGATGGAACATCGTAAGTCGAAACTGTATTTTCTATAAATTTTAGGTGCCTTCATGAACTTGGAAGGAGAATCCCTTTTAATATTTTAGCTGGGAGGTTCATGCGCTCTTAGTTAGGCTACTGTAAATATGTAAAAAAAAAAAAAAAAAAAAACAATTAACATACGTAAAAATATGTGAACATATTTTCAAGTGTATTTTCTTTCTGCGTCATTTACTCAGTGAAAAAAATATATATGTTTCATTTATTTATCTTCCAGTTGCTTATTCTAGGTTGCTCTGAAAAAATTATTCATAACTGCAAAATTATTATCACTAACTTGCCACAGACAGTTCAAATTTTCACAAGGAACAAATGAAAATGTATTCCAAGAAAACAGAAATCACATAATAATAATAATAATAATAATAATAATAATAATAATAATAATAATAATAATAATAATAATAATAACCCTCAGTTACTGCCCTGAGGAATTTATCTAAGAAATGGTAAGGTATCTAACCTGGACTCAACAAGGCATCATCCCAGCATTTGCCTTAGGATAATCAGGGAAAAACAGCAGTTAAGAAGACATAAAATGATATTTCATTGCAAAGTTGTGCAAAATATTTATATATCGAACTCTAACTATTTGTTTCTGTCTTAAATAAAGATGCAAAATTTAATTTCCGTAGGTATAAATTATTAGAAAGGCATATTGTTTTCTTTCTGCTGTCTTTTTATTTGGAGTCTCGTAGTTAGTTAATTAGAAATTATGTAGGTGCGTCAGCAAAATGTAAAAATATGTACAGTAGACGGAAAATGTGTAACAGACTTCAAAATATGTAACATGATTTTGATTTATATGTAGTGATGTGAGGTGGAAAATTTTCCATTTCGGAAAATTTTCCTCTATATTTTTCCGGAAAATTTTCCGTTCTAAAAAAATTACAAAAATCAATTAATAATTCCTCAGCAATCATGAAATTGATTGAATTCATCTATAGAAATGTTAAAAAGTGAAAGATCGTTTAAAGAATCTGAAAATTTTCATGGCTCAGACAATTTTCAGTACGATGTAGGAACTAGTGGAACAATTTTTCATAAATCGAAAAATTGTCTGTCCTGTTACAGTGATGAAAATTTTCCGGAAAAGTTTCCGATTCATAAAAACATACTCCACTTACTCCTACATCGTTGTTTAGTCGTGATGTGAGGTGGAAAATTTTCTTCTATATTTTTCCGGAAAATTTTCCGTTCTTAACAAATATCAGTGATTAAGTAACAATTCGACAGTATTCATAAAATTCATTGAATTCATATATAGAAACGTTAAAAAATGAAAGATTGTTTAAAGAATCTGAAAATTTTCATGGCTCAGACAATTTTCAGTACGATGTAGGAACTAGTGGAACAATTTTTCATAAATCGAAAAATTGTCTGTCCTGTTAGTGATGAAAATTTTCCGGAAAAGTTTCCGATTCATAAAAACATACTTCACTTACTCCTACATCGTTGTTTAGTCGAGATTGGAGGTGGAAAATTTTCTTCTATATTTGTCCGGAAAATTTTCCGTTCTTAACAAATATCAGTGATTAAGTAACAATTCCTCAGCAATCAAGAAATTGATTGAATTCATGTATAGAAATGTTGAAAAAAAGTGAAAGATCGCTTAAAGAATCTGAAAATTTTCATGGCTCAGACAATTTTCAGTACTATGAAGGAACAATTGTTCATGAATCGATATATTTTTGGCCTTATATGGAAAAATTGAAGAACTTTTTATGAGTCGGAAAGTTTTCATCATTTTGAAGCAATAAGTAAAATAACTTTTTTGTGAATCACAAAGTTTTATTGATCTGAAGAAACAAGTGAAAGGAATTTTCATAGATCGGAGAATTTTCATCACGATGTAGAAACAAGTGGAAAACACTTTTCATAGGCCAGACAATTTTGGATATTATGTATAGTGATGTTAGGTGGAAAATTTTCCACTATATTTAACTGCACATAGAGCTACAAAGTTGAATTTCAGTAGAGGAAAGTTAGTCAGCAACAAATTATAAGTTTCCATTTAGCTTTCGGAAACCGGAAAATTTTCTATTCCAAGTTGGTAAATAAAATTTTACAGTGTTTCTCTATCTCTCTTGCTCTGCCAGCTCCTTCGTTGCTTTGGCATGGAAAACCTGGCTTCGATTCCCAGCGGGAGCTCGGATGTAGTTCGGATTCCACGTTAATCAGTTGGTACCGTTTTATATAGTGTCGCTGCTGAAAGGGACGTTAAACTCAAAATCAACTCAATTCAACTACTCTCTCCCTCTCTCTCTCTCTCTCTCTCTCTCTCTCTCTCTCAGTATGTGTGTGTGTATGTGTGTGTATGCAAAGTGCAGAGAACATACATTGAGTTCGTAGAGTACAAATATCCCATTTCATTATTTAAAATTTCAATTTATTAAAAGTCATGAAAATTTTTCGGTTCACAAAAACATACTCCACTTATTCATTCGATTCATGAAAAATTGTTCCACTTGTTCCTACATGGTACTGAAAATTGTTTAAGCCATGAAAATTTTCAGATTCTTTAAACAATCTTTCACTTTTTAACGTTTCTATATATAAATTCAATGAATTTTATGAATACTGACGAATTGTTACTTAATCACTGATATTTGTTAACGGAAAATTTTCCGGCAAAATATAGAAGAAAATTTTCCACCTCATATCTCAACTAAACAACGATGTAGGAATAAGTGGGGTATGTTTTTATGAATCGGAAAATTTTCATCACTGTAGGACAGACAATTTTTCGATTCATGAAAAATTGTTTCACTAGTTCCTACAAAGTACTGAAAATTGTCTCAGCCATGAAAATTTTCAGATTCTTTAAACGATCTTTCACTTTTTTTTTAAACATTTCTATACATGAATTCAATCAATTTCATGATTGCTGAGGAATTGTTACTTAATCACTGATATTTGTTAAGAACGGAAAATTTTCCGGACAAATATAGAAGAAAATTTTCCACCTCCAATCTCGACTAAACAACGATGTAGGAAGAAGTGGAGTATGTTATTATGAATCGGAAAATTTTCATCACTGTAGGGCAGACAATTTTTCGATTCACGAAAAATTGTTCCACTAGTTCCTACATCGTACTGAAAATTGTCTGAGCCATGAAAATTTTCAGATTCTTTAAACAATCTTTCACTTTTTAACGTTTCTATATATCAATTCAATGAATTTTATGAATACTGACGAATTGTTACTTAATCACTGATATTTGTTAAGAACGGAAAATTTTCCGGAAAAATATAGAAGAAAATTTTCCACCTCACATCTCGACTAAACAACGATGTAGGAATAAGTGGAGTATGTTTTTATGAATCGGAAAATTTTCCCGGAAAATTTTCTGGAAAATTTTCCGTTCCAAAATTTTCCGGAAAATTTTCATCACTATTTATATGGCTCCTCACATCGTAATTTTCCAGCATTTCTGATTTTCACCAACGTACATACAAAGAAAAAATGTAAGAACATAAAAATCCGTAGCTTAGTTATAAGCTATCCTTAATACTCGTGAATCTGTTTTACTTCAAACAGAAATTCGGTCTTCATCTAGAGTACGTTTGTTTTTACTTTGCACGCTTCCCGCCTAAAGGATGGATCTGTCTGCAATGCCTTGTTGCCACGCCAGGGTTGAGTTAAGAGTTACAATACGCTAGGAAACAGCAAAACGCCACTCCTTTCACAAATCGCGGTAACACATTTCTCCGATTGTGGCAACTAAACATTCCAAATACACAATAACCCATCTGGAGGCCCGGGGCTAGAAAAAATGTGACCCCTGCTGACGTCGCCTAATAGGTACATTTCTGTGAAAGTATAGTATGAAATTTAAGGGAACATGTTTCTTATTTGTGGTCATATTTTAACTTCTGATGACGATTGTATATTGTATAATTCTTGATCTGATGATCAAGAATTATACAATATACAATCAGAGTGGATGATCGGGGCTACAGACAGCCCCTCTAAGACCCTCATTAATCATACCCTGCAAATACGCACCAAATAGCAATGACTTCATTTGACAGGCTGGCTGAAAACGAACGTTACCTACACAACAAAACCAATAAGACGTCTATTGGATTAAAACGTTCACGTGAGAGTTAGCAGGAAATACTTTATAAGCCAATCAAGTGCACTGGCCGGAAGTGTGTCAAACGCACTCTAAACTCCTTGTGACATTGCTCTACCTTTCAACACCTGTGCATATTATGACAATGTGCTGTTTTCGTCCACTCTGTAATTGCATGCGCTGTTTTTGCCTTGCGCGGTTTTTGTTCCTGCGCTGTTTTTGTCCACGCGGTATTTTCATGTGCTATTTTTGTTCTTGCGCGGTTTTTGTCCATGCGCGGTTTTTGTCCACGCGGTATTGCATGCGCTGTTTTTGCCTTGCGCGGTTTTTGTTACTGCGCTGTTTTTGTTCACGCGGTATTTGCTGCACGGTTTTTTCCTTGCGTGGTTTTTGTCCACGCGGTATTTGCATGCGCGGTTTTTGTCCACGCGGTATTTGTATGCGCGGTTTTTGTCCTTGTGCGGTTTTCGTTCTTGCGCGGTTTTTGTCCACGCGGTATTTGCTGCGCTGTTTTTGTCCTTCGCTGTTATTGTTTGCGCGGTATTGACTTATGGAGATCAGTCAGGTGGTTGAAGAGTTATGAAGTCACGAGCATACACTGTAAAAATCGTTGTGTTATTTCAACGACATGGCTATATGTTAACACGTATGTGTTAAAATATAACACAAACAGGTGGTTAGAACAACTCACTCTCCATTTGGAGATGTGTGTTAAATACCAGTAGTTAAAATGACACACAGCCTGTGTGTTAAATTAACACAAGTGTAGAATCTTGGGTGTTGTTTTCTGTATAATTACCAAATATGTTGGGCATCTAATTATAAAGGCTTATGAATTGAAGTTACAGACAAACACAGTAGAAAGAAATACTTAAACAAATCCAGGTATAAACAAAATTTCAACATGCAAACCGTGCGATGTGTTTCAATTGTTTACATAATGTTTCTGAAGAAATATGTCAACAGCGAGAAACAACATCGTATTACTATGTCACTTCTACATTGCACTAGAGCTCACCATTCATCACCGGGGATTGTGCTTCAAAAATGGCGGAAAACAAGTAGAATCACGATTAAGAGGCGAACATATTAAAAGGATATAGGTAAGAGTTTCCTATCATTCTTGCACAAGATGTTGGTGAAGGTTGTGTTTCGCATAATCAAGAAATACTTTACAATAAGTGTTGGGGAGGACGACAAAAATTTTTATGAAGATTTTCTATATGAAGTGTTCTGTAGTTCACTATTCTTATTTTAAAATTAGAATCTTCGGTAAGCGTAAGCATACATACTATATTGTTTTCCAACACAGAAAAATGGTTACATCAATACCACACACGGAGTTATTTCAACACCGAAATAGGTGTCTTAGTTACACAGAAGTGGAGTCGAACTAACAGCGAAAACGGTGTTGATCTAGTGGTCTGACATTGAATTTTAACACAGGAAGTGTTGAATTAGCACCAAAACGGTGTTACTTATACAGCTTTGACCTTGAATTATATCACAGATTGTGTGCTGAAATAACAAGAAAATGATATTGAAGTAACACAGGGACTGTGTTATATTGACACTTGACATGTTGTAATATTAACACAAAATAATTACCACACTACACACTGTGTTACTTTCTTCGTGTTGGTGCAACACCGCCACAAGAAACACTCAACACTTTTCTCCACACTAACGATCCTGACATGGTATCGAATACTAACACAGATCAGAATTTAATACCCTTCTTCAACACCGATTGTGTGTAAAAGACGTAACACACCCCATGTGTTAAACGCCAATACCGCGGGGTCTGTGTTGAAATAACATCGCATAGTGTTAGTCACGCTGGAACCACTACGCTGTGTTAAAATTGCATTGAATTAACACAACCATTTTTTACTGTGTAGTCACCTTCATTTTTATATAGCTACATACATATAGATAGATACATTTGCTAATAGGCCTATTTGAGAATTATTTTTTTTATTTTACTGTATATAACATGGCCTTTTTACTATTGTAACGGACAAAGTTTTTTTTTCAAAGATTTCGGCATTTTATATTAGTCTGTCGCACATTGCGTATGCTTGAAGGATTACGGTGATCACAAATAGTCTATTTTACTTTTATAAGCTTAGTTTGTGTATATACACAGTTTTTCTGTCCTGAGTTTTATTTGCTAAATATTTTCATACTTGAATTTGATTTTTTAAAACTAATTAAATATCACAAGTTACATATAATAAGCTCATAGAAAGCAATCTCTTTCCGTTCAGGTAACAACTTTTTGATTAGCATGATCGTCAAACCTTTTCAGAACACTCACCCGATTTTATTTGTATGACATGACTGTTTATGATTATCCAAAAATCTTTTATCAGATAATTAAAGCGAAGTGTAATTATTAGATTGGTTAGTTGCCTACTAGAATTTAGCGACTCTTTCAGCAGCGAGGCTATATACAGCGTTTATCTTCAGCTTAATGTGTGAACCGAACCACAGGAGCTTTTACCGGGAATCGGTCCGGATCTATGATCTCCGACCCCTAAGACTTCGGAGAAGCTAAATTATTAGATTAAATTGACGGGTTATCTATATGAAGATTGGCAATGTGTGGTGTGGCGTAGTGAATTAGTAGTAACCTCGAAAGCTCAAAACCCATGTTAGCTAGTGTTGCCCATGAGACGAAATTTATGGATGTATCATCCCGAAAGGTGCCGCGAAAGTGCTGCTTCATTTCAAAAATATTTGTTTCTATTGGAAATTTACTGTGTTGTAATAATTCTGTTTTCATCTTGTAAGCGATACTGGTGGCTGGTAATAATAAGAATTTTTTTACCACATAATTCCTTCATCAAGGAAATACCGGAACTATCCCGAATAATAAGGCTATTATATACCCCTTTTCAACTCTGGTTGTCTTAAAAAGAAAGAAAAACATGTGACATCTTGTGGTGAATTCATTTTTCTTTGTTTTTCACTTGCATCTTTCTCAACTTTAATATCTTACGAAAATATACCTTTTTGAATGGGGAAGTTATGAAAGTAAAACGTCAAAATTTAAAGAGATGCTCAAAAGCTAATGAAGGATGACAATCAATCAGAAGTTTGAGTCCTTACTTTAGAAATTTTGTGAAAAAGAGAAAAAAATATCCGTGCTTAATTTCTAAGTGTGGCGTCTTGTTAGACAATTAACATAACACTCCTTGAAACCTGACAACACCACATAAATCAAACTACAAAAAGATGGAGACTTAGCTGAGAAAAAGTGTCTTTCTGAATATAATTCCCTTCAACTAGTTGTAGACGAAACAGAATTAGGCCAAACAGGAATAGACCAAACAGAAAGACACGTTTAGCCTGTTTGTCCAATGTTTGTATTTTAGAATCTCTTTTTTACAATTCTGCAACTTACCATATCTTCAAATCCGAATGCTGAGAAATTGTGTCAATTTCAATAAAAAGTACACAACAGAGAGCACCAATTATGCTGGACTACTTATTGTACATTACATGCAAACTATAATTGTTCCCATAAAACGATATTTATAATGTTTGTGCATCTAGAAATATTACCTGTAGATGATGATAGGGTTCTGACTCAGTAATAACTATTAGATATCAACATACTGTAAGAACCATAAGATTCCATCTCGTTTCTCAATTAAATCCACCAGAAATTCAAGTTCTACTCGTATCATGGAAATAGGGTCTTATTCGTTCAGCAATTTATAGTTCTTTGACAGTTCTTTTTGGATGTAAAGTCTTTCAATTTTGCTTATTATTTAAATTCCTTTGTAATTTGTTAACCAGTTCATTTGGTCCCAATTTATGTAGATGTATCAAGATGATTGGTTCTTTAATGATAATTTTTATTGGCACTCCTATGGCAATATCTTAAATAAATGGACCACTTGAATGTCAAGCAGCCTAAATCCAAAATTAAAATTTTCTGCAAGAGAAATTTGAAGTCCAAGTCCTGTTACATTCATATATCTGATATATTGGCAATCAAAACCATCAGTAGGGGTCTATGTATTTTTGATGGATGTTTTGTAATGCTATCAATGAATAGACTTATAGTTGGATTTTTGCTTCAATGTTGATATTTGGAAAATTAAATATGAATAAAATGAAATATTATAATATAAAATGACTAGTAAATTCAATTTTTTTACTGAAGATGTCTTCTTTATTTTGTACTTTTAATCACAACAAATATTTTAGCTTTGTTTTCGTTCAAATAAGTTTATTTATTTTTGTCGTAATGGCTACTCAGGTCAGTAACATATAGGTTAACCTTATAAACATTAGATTGATTTTTGAAACATTAGCTTTCAATACCTACTAAAGTTATGGTTAGGTTTGGGTTTGTTTACTTTTGATTTCCATACAACCTGTTTCAAAAATAAATCTACGTTCTGAAGGATATGTGCATTATGTAAATTTATCACTTAGTAGTTAATTGTCTATTGGATAATGTTCCATTCATTGCTCCCATTACTGCTCCAACACCAATCTCCTGCACTTCTGTAACCTAAATTTCTGATAATCTCTCTGTGACATTAAATCAATTTCAGCACATTTACAATAAACCAAGTGACCAGTGTTGCCACAGCCCAATCTCTGGAGTGGGCTGAAAAATAGTACCAAATTGAGACAAAAAGGGCTGAATTCATTATTTTATTTCCAGCGTAATACATGGCTCTGTAACACGAAACAAAAAAAGGTGAAGTTCTAGAACACCCCCACCCCCTCTTCCAAGAATGCAAACTAAGAAAGTACTCTTTTTAAAAATTACTTTTTAAAAACATCCAAATAGGAGTAACCCGAGCAACCGTGAAAGTAGATGTAACTTTTATCGCACGTAGGAACTTTAACAGAGGCCCCAAACGGAAAGTATTATAAAACATAAGTTTTCAGTTACACGTCTGCTGTACGTTAAGTCCAAAAACTACAGGAATTACGCATGTAACTTAGCTTTTTAAGTACGCCACCTACATTTTTTTTCGAGTTTGTGTGTAAATAGTACGTTATAATAAAATATTAAAATATAAATTATTGCTCCTTATTCTTGCTTATTTCACGACCGAAGGAGAATAATAGAATGTAAGAAGAATATAAGGTAAGTAAACTGCCATTTGTAAAAAAAAAAAAAAAAGTAAAACCAGTCCAGGTATGACGGATGGGAATTCCAAGCTGGTTACCCACCGTCACTAACGGGTGTCCGCGGTCCGTCGTATAGGGCATTAGAACCTTTCCTGAAAGACATCAAAAGAAAGAGATGTAGGGAAAGTCTTACTGATACTTTTGAAAATGTGACAGTATTTGTTAAATGGTGCTGAATTGGGTAGAATAGTACCAACTTTTTCACAAAAGGGGCTGAAAATGCCACCGTGGTACCAACGGGCCGGTGAATAACAAAAAGGGCTGAATTTGGTACAATTGTACCAAGTGTGGCAACAGTGCAAGTGACACAAAGTGACACCACCAAACCCTAAACCTATCTATTCTAAAGATTATAGTGGATTAATACTAACTACGGTCGCCGTACTATGGGTTTATCGACCACATCACTAGAGATTGTTATTAAGCATAATTTTCTCTAATATATTGAATTATTTACACAACTTGCAGTTTTACTTCATAACAAAATGGCGCATCAGACGCTAAAATCGCCTGTTTCTTTAAGTATATTAATTTTTATATCAATAAATAATTGTTAGAACACTAATATTTCCGCTAAAGGCTATCTTTTCTCTGATGACTTTGGAGTCTGTGTAATGGGGCGTTTACACTTAGTCGATTTGCGTTCGATTCAGTTGAATTGACGTCACTTTCAACTTAATCGACCGTGTAAACGGGACTTCAACTTAATCGCTTGTTGATCGAAGGCGACTAATCGACTGGCAACTGAATTGAAAGACGTTCTATTTTCTGTGGTTGAAATAATTGAACACATCCATCGATCTGATTCGGCCTAGTTGCTTCGATTTAGTGGCAAATGCAGCGAGTCGATTTAGTCGTGCGACTAAATCGACCAAGTGTAAACGCCCCATAAGTTCTGAATAATTTGTCGAAAGAGAACAATTAACAAAGGATATAACAACTGTAGTTGAGGATTGGTGTATTGCAAACCTATTGTGTTTAAACCTGAGTAAAATACAAGATCTTAATGTTACATATAACAATCTGTTTAAACCTGAGTAAAATACAAGATCTTAATGTTACATATAACAATCTAGATTGCACAGAAAAAGGTTCTGTAGTAAAATTTTTGGGATTTGAACTTGATTCAAAATTAAACTGGTATAATCACATGAAATCATGGCAGTTAATGTAACAAAGGGTATATACATGTTCAGAAAATAAGGAAGTTGCGTTAGTTTGAAAATCTTACGAATTGTTTACTTTGCCCAAATCCACAGCTTTCTATCATATGGTACTATTCTTTGGGGTGGATCTAGTAACACTTATAAGCTTTTAAAGCTGCAAAAGAAAGCTGCCAGATTGGTATGTAGTCTTCCTTCTCGCAACCACTGCAAATCTAGCGTTAAGTTACTCAAAATAATGACTCTTCCTGCTATTTTTGTTTTTCAATGTTTAATATATGTAAAAGAGAAGAGAAATAACTTCCCTGAACATTGCGGGTATCAATCATATAACACAAGATACAAAAATAAAATAATGACAGTGTATTACAATGATACAAAAACACAAAAGAGTTTTATTGGCACGTCCGCAAATTTATCAATTCTCTCCCGAAAGCACTGAGAAATACCGAAGTGGATACTTTTAAAAGTAAACTCAAATCACTCTTATTAGATAATCCAATACATAATATAGAAGAGTTTTGCGAAATTACAAAAGAGTTAAAGTGAAAAATAACATAGCATTGAAGAACTATGAGAAAAATGAATAGACATGTATAGTGGTTATCTATTGTATTGTGTTGTAATCGTTATTCTTTGTATTGTATTGGAATTACAATCGAGAATTTACACGTATATATTAGAGTATGTATTACAGTTATATCTTTATATTTTTTCTTTTTTCTTTCTTTTTTCCTGTATCCATATTTATAAATATTCTGTATACATTTTTTACCTTTTGCAAATATTCTGTATGCATTTTAATCTGTAACTTTAAGATCTGATGATTGTAATGTTTTGAATGCCCTCTGAAGTTTCTGCAATAAAGACGATAAGAATATGAATATACTGGCGCTGAATGTCATGACATAAAAGCACATTTAAAATAAAATCACTTTAGAAATAAATCAACCAAAATGTAAAATGATTTCAACTAAAAATTGATTTTTTAAATAAACGGAGTTGCTTCAGTATGTGTTGACACAGTGTCTTGTTGCTTTCCGTGTGTCAATCCTAAACTTGCGTCAATCCTAATTGCTTCTTTATCTTTCTTTCTTAACTTTAATTGAAGTTTTGCACCTTCAGACGCTTACCTAGGTCCTAGTCACATATTTCACTGAATTTTATTATAAATAATTGTTTTGTAACTGTAGTTTTAATGTAAAGTTAATGAAAATGATGGATGATAATGAGAGATGGCTGATGAATCTCTCTTCTCATTTTTTATCTGCAAAATATAATGTCTTCAATTCAACAACTCATGTCACTTATCGTCATTAGCCAGTACCTGGCTATGTTTGGAGCATTGTCAATCCCCCAGCAATTGAATATCTTTCATCTGCAAGAATATCTATAATATTGAAACGGGCGTTTCTGAAATATCGACCCCTCTATACTCCAAGAATATTTGTTCTTATACCACAACTAATAAATGGAATAGAAGTAACTCATTAGTTAAATATTATGTATTTGACTCTCTTTTGTCAGACAGTAACGAACTAATTTGATTTGTTTCCCCTTTCAATGAACGACTCATTGATTCGTTTTCCCTTGCAAACACAACAGTGTAATCTATCTTTTCCTCACAAATCAATCATGGAGAATCATGGAGGGTTGTCAAGTTTTCCCAGATCAACGACAGCTTGTCACATCATGTCACTCTCTGTTCTAAAGGAGAGGTTTTGTTAGAGGGTCGAGGGAAGTATAAATAATAGAAAGAATGTCCGTGATGATACTGTGTACGGTATTAGAGAAGGATATTGTCTTCAAAATATTGAATGGAATATTGAATATAGATCATACTATAATAACTGATGATCTTATATATATATATATATATATATATATATATATATATATATATATATATATATATATATATATATATATATATATATATAAACCAAGTTGAACCAAATTGCATTTTATAAATTACAAGATGATTAAAGGCAATATATTAATTATAATTTTAAGAGTGTTAGATTATTAATTAATTACCTTTTAATTACAATATTAGACCCAAATGGTTGATTTATTGATTTATTTGTCTGTGAAAACTGCACAATTTTCTGATAGTTTTGTATCTAGTTAATCAATCTTTGTATTAGTACTAGTCAGGCTCGCACCCAGCCAGAGAAATGTTGGGGGAGCATACATATGTTAAGGTTGGCACAATATGTTAAAAATTGCATAGGGAAGGACGAGGCTGATTGGCGAACTTTGCATTCTTTTTTTTTTATGATCAGACAATGCCCAGACAGACCAATGTTTCCTCTAATAAATCCAATTTCTGTTTTTGTTTTGTTGCTTACGGTTTTCGAGAAATACATTTTTCTTTCTTTTAAATTGGAGTATGCCAAATGACCCCTATTAAGGGGCTGGTTGGCTTATATTGTTGGGTAGTTGGCAAAAGACAAACAAAAATTGAATTTACTATTAATAAACGTGATTTTTCTAAATTCTAATATATATATATATATATATATATATATATATATATATATATATATATATATAGGGTACAGCAGGGTAATTTGAATAATTTCAGACATTTTCTCATATATATCTCAGAAATTGTAATTGGTATTCAAATACAAAATTGTGTACAAAAACTTTGAACCTTACTATTACTTAACAATTTTTCTTAAGATATTTAAATAGTATCTGAGATACATCACTGTGAAATTTGGGTATTCAATTTTCCCGCCAAAATTTCGAAAAACGTAAATGCGAGGGGCAATTTGAATAACGAGTGGGGTAATATGAATAAAAAACAAAATAAGCAAGTCTTATAGAAATAATGTATAAACTACTTAATTGTTAGATTGCAAATTCTACGGTAGTTCAAATATGCTAATTTTGAATGAAAATAAGTACGTAAATTATAAATATGCGTCACCTGTAGCTATCTTTTTGAATGTAGGCCTACACTAAAGAAATTTGTTAGGAACACTGCCTAAGGTAAACATCCGTAATAGGTTAATTCATCTCCCATCGTTCGTATTCAGTGGCGGCTCGTGGTACTTGTACTTAGGAGGGCTGCATAAAACAAAACACCTTACTTAGAAATTCATTCCACACGATGGTCCATCCTTGTAGTAAACTTTTCGATAACTCTATCATTAAAGTTAGGGATCTTTTCAACCATTTCCTTTTCTATTAATAACATGGCAAATACCGTTAACCATTCTGTTTTCACTCTTTTAAGGGTAGAAGAGCATCATTTAGGTTCACTTGTAGTTAGGGGCAGTGTTATGAATACTTAGTTTTAGTACTTCAGAAAAAGTGAAAGCAAGACTATTGTTTATAATATACTGGAGGAAATTCACAGCACCATCAAGTTTTCTGATCTCTTCTCTTGCATAAACTACACTAAGTTCAGTATGAAGTTCATTTTTATCAAAAACAGGAAAGAGCTCTGTACATTTATTGAAGATTTCTTTAGGAAAGGAAGCACTAAATTGATCAAAATTGGATTTCTGCAGAAGTGAAGATACATAAGTGGTCTGTAAAATGGAAGCGCAGGTTTACTTACTTTAAAATAACGTCACACTTCTTTGGCTGCGTTTCCTCTTGACTGTGTATTTGAAACAATTCTCTTTTGGTTTTGATTTTATGTTTCGGTATCAACTAGTCCCTGATTTTATTAATTTCAGTAGTGAAGGCAGATAAATATGACTGAACTTTTCCTGCATCTATATGATATCTATGTAGTTGGTTATGTAGAATATATAGTTGTTACGTAACTAAGTTTAAAAAAAAATAGACAGAAACAAAATTCTTCAACTCAGTAAGCATTCGAGTATATCTCTCTCACTACAAGGCAGACGATTCATTTATTGTTGTAGTGCTTGATTCTGACAAAATTTGAAAGCATTCTTTTAGTTCTTCCTGCTTTTCATACATCACATTAACAGTCCTAGATTTAAAATTTGATCTGGTTGGCCCACCGTTGGGTATCCGCGTTGCAAAACAGGAATCTAAAACTGCTGTTCTGTTTTGAGAACGAGAAAAAAAAAACGGGATATCAGAAAAATTAGAAAATAATATTCTGGTTTTAGTGTTTTGTCTGGTGGCTCTTTCCATTACAAAATGCAATTGATGAGCAAAACAGTGCACAAAATAAGCATTAGGATACACCTCTCTCACTTTGGCCTCGACTCCATTTATAGCCCCACTTACTACAGGTGCGCCAATAAGAATGCCATTCATAAGAACGAAACAGACCACTCTAAAAGAACTGCAGAAAAATCTAATTGTATAGTTTCATATTTCATAATTTTTCACTTGTCTTTTGGAAACACTGATACAGAAGATAAAAACCACAAGTAACACCACGCAAATACTGAAAGAATTAAATATAATCGCATTTTCAAAGAATTAAATATAATCGAATATTGCACAGAATAAATCAGTTGCCTACTAGAAACACCCCGTCAGCAGACAAACTCCAAACAACATAAGTATACTCAGCGTTGCTAATCAAAGAAAGAGGGATTATGCCACTTGAAGCTAAAATCACAAACTAAAGTTTTCTATAGGATTGGCCAGAGGATATTTCGCTGGAGGTGGCAAGCCTGAATATACGTATTCATCCCTGATCAAAGCAGACGAACACAAAATGAGAGTAGCGCGCTTGCGCAAACTGTCAAGCATCCGAAAGGACTGCATGTAAAGCAGTCCACACGTTACCAGTATAGACGTGCTGAAAAGAGGAGGAAGTAGAATCACAGCATTGTAAGAAAGGCCAGGCGAGATTGTACTGACAGTCCCAGGGGGTGAAGTGGAACAACAAATGTGCTTCAAGGAGGTGAAAAATTGAACAACAAAACGCGCGTAAAAAGGGCATAAATATAAAGATTGACTATTAAGTTTCGAATCGGAAATATAGAATTACGTGTGGGGGGCTGCAGTCCTGCAGCCTTCCCCCACGGGCCGCCGCTGTTCGTATTTAACGACAACGACAACAGATAAACTGTTTTCGACCTTCTGCACCGACACAGACTTCGTTGAACCATGTCTTGCAACGCTGGCAACGAATCCAGTCTCCCTTTCTAGCAGAACGTTCTGAATTGTAATTAAGAAGGCAAAAACAGCAATTCCATGTTTGACTTTCATTGCCTGCAGCCATCTTTAGACTTAGGCCTACATCTTCGTCACTGGAAGGGTTAGAGGACATCAGTTTCTTTTGAGCTTTCATTTTTTTTTTTCTTGGCAGGTTCTGTATTAGCGCTCTTCTTTCTTGTAGTGTCCTTGGATTTTGTTGCATCCGATGCTTGTGTCTTTTCTCGGAGTTGTTATATTCTCATTACCCGAATATTTTGAGAAATTGAGTAGCATGATTTTCCTGTGGCACGACGTCTCTTCTGCACACAAACTTTTTCTGGGCTTGGAAACACTTGTTGTATGGGTTCATTTATAAGCTTCGTTGGGACAAAGTTTTGAGAGCCATTACTGGAAGAAGAAGGCGCGTTATCAAGATCTTCCCGGGAACACTGCTCCTCAAAATGTGTAACAAGGTCATACGTTTCCTTAGGGGCGAATCGAAATTCTTCAACAGCTTGTGGACTAAAGGGGTATATACCGGTACATGAAAATCCATTAACTACCAGTGCAACAGAAGAATTCTCGCTTCTAGGCTTCAATGAACAAAATATCGAACTGAGATTTACTAATCACTGAGCTCGAGTTTTGGTGAATCCAGATAGGTGCTAATTGGCTTTAAGGGCCTTAAATCAGAACGATAGAGTGGTTGTAATACGTGCGTTGTGTGTGGAGGTAGGTAAAGCATTTTGATGTCATGACAACTCTAAGGACAGAAGTTGTGAATGAGATTTTGGGTTTTAAAGTCCACATTTTGGTATACGCCTTTGAATATTACTACAGGAGGTATAAAAGACCCTTTGGGATTGCAGCATGCTATCACCGTTACATTTTCCCCGCCTATATTTCTAATTTCACTGGTATTCAAATTGCCCCGTTTTGAATTATCCAAATTGCCCCGCAGTCGACTAATATGCCATTCACAACGTGGTATGAAAACTGCTCATTAGTTGACGCCAGCGTACAGTATATCAATACCCCACAGGCTACTGATACGATTATAATCCAGAGCGGTTTCATTTTATTCAGTTAATAATAAGGAAAGCTTAAGGCAGCGTTTCCCAACCTTTTGTAACTTGCGGCACACTACGAGTGTTACTTGGATTCTCGCGGCACACTTATAAATATTATTATTTGTAAATATAAAACACAGTGGTATTTTTTTCTGTGATTATTGATCTTCTCACAGAGCACTATTTTCCCCCCGTGGTAAACCATTATGCTTATTTTTTATTCTAATTTAAAAACAGAAAACAATTGCAATGAAATATTGGACTCAGGTTTTTAAAAATACGCTTTCTTTTTAAAAATTGTATCCAACCTTTTACTAAGAAGGAAGATTACTAAATAACGAACGAACAAACAAATCTTTTTTACTTTTAAAACACAAATAGATAATTTGTCGAAAGGATTGCATGGTATTTTAAATTTTCAAGTTACGAAATAGTCTGCAATAATAAAGAAGCAATAATGGTAATAACAATGATAACAAATACTTTTTTTTTCAACATTAGAAATGTATAGAACAGAAACTCGATATGAAACTTAGAATTGTACATTCATAATAGAGGTTCATAGTAATTTGAAATACAAATATACATTTTTCCCTACGTTTTGAAATTTGATTGCTATAAAATTAATAATTTTGTTTCGATTCTTCGCGGCACACCAGCGTCTCATTCACGGCACACCAGTGTGCCGCGGCACACCGGTTGGGAAACGCTGGCTTAAGGAAACAACGTTGAAAATTATAACGATCTAAAAAATGACATATTTGTATTTACCTTGAAGCAAGCAAAAAATTGTGTAAGCCTTCAGAACCGCAGGAATAGTTTGTATTTCTGAGAGCGACTTCTGCAAACCACTCCCTACAAATCCACCACAGGTTCAGTAACATGGCGAGCCGCGTTTCCACTCCAGCTAGCAAAATGCTTAACATTATTCAAATTCCCCGCCTATTCGAATTACCCCGCTGTACCCTATATATATATATATATATATATATATATATATATATATATATATATATATATATATATATTGCAATGAAGAAGGCTATTTGAAGTTTGAAATGACTTCGATTCACAACATTTAAAATAATTAGCATTATGAAATATGATGATTTCTTTCTTTTATTCTAGCTTCGTTGTCAAACATTGAAAGCTACAAGATTATCAAACCACATCAGTTTTAATAGGATGTGATGTAGGCTAATTCTTCATATTATTTCAAAATGTAATTAAAATAACTGAATTATCACGAAATGCAGTTTTATTTCCTGCTGTTCACAAAGTAGCTAAGGAGAACTAAGATAGTTTTTAACTGAATTATCGAGAAATGCAGTTTATTTCCTACTTTTCACAGAGAAAAAGAAAAGCAATAACTAGACCTATATTTTTGTAAGAAAAGAGCACATACAAAATATTCTTGATCCTCAGAATTAGGCCTATTCAGAAAATTCAGAGTCCGAAATCCAGTCTTATCTGGATTTCTAAATTTTGACAATAATCCAATAAGTGCATGCTATTTTATAACATTGAAGAAAAAGATTGACAGAATTGTAAACAACTTAACCCTTAGTTGGTAACATCCAAAAGATTAGCTTTAACAGTAACATCCGCCTGAGAGACGGACACACACAATTGAGACGCTTGAAGCCAAAGTGGTGGAACTCAGTTTTCAATCAGGTTTAGTTACACCCAGAGAATTGATTCTAAGTAACAAAATTCATAAACTGAATATGAAACACGTCGTAATTCATTTATGGATGTACCCATGAGTTCATTACAACGTGCTTCACACTGAGAATCTATTTCTAAACATATAACTTATAGAGTTTTATCAACACATAAATGCATCCCAATGGAATATGTCGTTTAGCAATTAGAAATGAACTTATTGAAAACTTTAGATACTGCTACTGGAGGATTCTTTCATTTTCTTCGTTCACGAGTAGATGAATCATCAAACATAAGAGCCGCCAGCAAACGTTCACACCTTTTGAGAGACATGGTTGCACGAAAAGGATGAAGTCCAATGCAGACAGTTGATAAAAGTGACACTAAGCTCTCACGCCCCAACTTGAAAATGGAGCACAAAGTCATCAAAGCAATAAGCGCTTCAATTTTAGTCTTGTCAGTATTCTTATAACTTGAGGAGGAGTAACTTCATTTTAATCACTTCCATTTTACACTAATGCGGTCCAAATTTTTATAAAAATAAATAGCAGATGTTCTCTAGATTTGGAAAATTTCCGTAACTGATTCGGGGCTCCTAACCATGATGACAATTTAATTTTTATCACGTTTTCCTTAGGTGTTTTAGTACCCAAATTTGGCTTCTTGCAACTCCATCTGATACAACTATTTTTTGCAATAAACACTATCTGTTTCTGTTGTACTTGCGTATTATTCTGATCATTGTTGTATCCTTCGTCAGCTATGTTATTGGCATCATTAAACTCTATTTCTGGATTGCTGTCATGACCTGGTTTGGATAAATGATCTTGTTCAGGAACATACGAATTATCGGACCCCTATTCATAATCAGTTTCTGATTTATACCCATCTCTAAGTGCTAATAGTGTTTTGTAGTATAGTCCTACTTCTTTGTGATATATATTTGCTACTTGACATCTTAAAATATTTAGATTTTCGAAACGAAAGAAACACCCAAATATTAACAGTTGTCAGTATAACGTAATATCCGTCCCTTAGACGGACAAAATATATTTCCTTTACAGTAATATCCGCTTGCGAGACGGGGTGGAATAACTTTATAAACATCGAAGTTTGCAACAATGAGCTAGACACGCGACCAGCTGCACAAAACAGTACAGTTAACCCTAGACTGAAGCATAGGTGAAATACCAGATCATACCTTGAATATGGGTACCAACTCTGAAGAAAAGAATATCGTACATCCGCCTGGGAGACGGATATTACCGACTAAGGGTTAACAATGAAACAAACAATGTAACAATAAAAGTAAAGTAAAATAAAATTCCACACGGGGTTGGTTAGCGCACTTGCCAACCAGCCCCAAATGCTATTCGCCAACTAACCCCAAGCACATGTTCTGCAACCAATTGTTTGGCATTTACATTTTATTGTTTTAATATCCATAAAAACAAAGTTCAGATCTAACTAATGCTATATTACTTACCTCTGTATTCCAAGTAGTGACGATTCAGTGACATTATAACGGAGAACTGGAAAAATACAACAAACACTCAAAAACACTCTTTATCTAATAGACACCATTATCTGTCAGTTACAAATTCCGTATGAAGGTGGCAGCTGCATCCATAGGTCGCTCTTTTATGATAGCAGCAGCAGTTCATTATGTTAATTAATGGAGGAGTTATATGCTGTTCGTCAACCAGCCCCGCTCTCCCCTACACTTTTAGATATACCGATATCTTGTATACATTGTGACCATAATCCTATTTGTATCACTTTACTCTAATTTCCTACTCTAATAATAAAGTAATAATAATAATAATAATAATAATAATAATAATAATAATAATAATAATAATAATAATAATAATAATGGGTACTAAAAAGAACTTTTAATGTTTTAATGCATTATACATTTCAAGTGCAGAAAGACTAACTGTCCTAATGGATAATTAAGAGGCTTTCTATAATGAAATTCTACTTATAAGTAGTTGTAAATAATTTAGTGTTTAGTAGCGTAGTAGAACTATTAATTTTCTCTAACAGTCTTTTATTTTATTTTATTTTATTTATTTTTGTTTTGTTTTGATATCATTTATTTTCCTTATCCTAGGCAAGATAAATGTGGGGGCTTTTTAACACTACTCTTATTAATTTTGTGTCTGTAAAATGGAGAAGATTGGAATTGATTAAGTAAGCATAATACCAAGGGCGCCCATGTTGTGGTTTCCAAGGGCGGCAAGTATAAGCGACATTTCAAAAATAGTTTCAAATTTTGCTGTAACTAACGTAAAAATTCTATTGGGTTTTCTATATTCTGAAGTACAATTTCTTCTAGGGAGGCGAGCGCCCCACCTTGCCCCTTGCATAATACTCTTTATAATTTAAAACTATTTAAGTAATAATATTCGAGAAATATTAAATGCATCATGAAAATTCTAAACTTTCTTGATTCCTTTTATTAAATAAAAATAAAGTCCTCTGCGTTAGTATTAAAATATTTTTTTATGTAATATGAAGAAGGAAGGAGCAGTCCTAATATAAAGAAAGCAGCTTTATCCAGAGAAATAAATTTAGTTGCAAGAAGTTCATACACCACAGATACAAAATGTGCAGATGTTACTCAAAATGACCATCATGCGCTTTGACACAAGTCCTTAAACGGCGTGGTCAGTCATCAATGGCTGTACGTACACAGTCCATTGGAAACGTGTTCACTGCTTTGATGAGGGCACGTTTGAGAGACTCCAAATTGGGGTGTCTTTTGCTACAAGTCATGCCCTCTAATCGAGACCACAAGACATAGTCTAGAGGATTGAGATCTGGACTGGCCGAGAGTCAATCACTGGTAGCAATGAAGCCCGACACATTAGTTTCCAGCCACGTTTGATTCATCTTAGCTTTATGGGCCGGTGCAGAGTCTTGCTGGAAGGTCCACGTCTTGTTGGCAAAGAGTGTGTTGCCTAAAGGTTTTACAGCTACTTCCAAGATGTTTTCACGATACACTTGAGCACTTGTTTTGACCCTTTGTTCGCAGAATTGAACTTTGTGACTCCGACCCCCCCCCCCCCCAACCAAACCATCAACGAGGACGGATGGTGATCCGGCTTTTTCACAACTTGAGAAGCTCCTCTGAATGTATACAGCCTGTTATTTTGTTTGTTGAGGTGTTCTGCAATGTTGAAAATTTTCTCATAAGAAAAAAGAATTGATTTGTGTCTTCCATCCGCGTAGTACTCTGAAGAAGGGCTTTGCATCTCACCTTCCTGTTTGCTTTCAGTGAAGGTATTAGAAAGTATCCTGTTGATCGGCGAAAGCACCTACCTTAAGGCCACTTCCGAGTATTCTTGACATTGTCCTTTGCGGAATGTTCATTTCCCGGGATGTAATTTTTTGCTTCCAAAGGGGGTTTCGACGAATTCTCTGCCTCACACCCTAGATGGCTTGTGGTGTTTTACTGCTCCGTGTTCGGCCTGGTCCTTGGCGATCACGTACAGAGGAAGTCTCACGGATGTACCTTGCTATGGTCCGATAGACGAATTTCAGTGTGATTTTCAGAGGTTGGAAAAGTTTGAAAATCTTCTATGCTTTGTGACCACATTTGTGTAATGCAATCACTGCTACACAGTTCTGTTCCTGACCGCACTCCATCCTTACAATATCATGGACCTGCAAACAACATGAATTACACAATGAATAATACACTGACTACTGACAGGAATGAATTCACTAAAGTCTATGCGATATTAACGCTCCTTTCCGATTTGAAACTTTTGTGACAGTATTTATGGTCAGACTATATATATATATATATATATATATATATATATATATATATATATATATATATATATATATATATATATATATATATATATTATGTGATACCAAAGTATCCGGACACCCCCAAAACATACGTTTTTCGTATTAGGTGCATTGTGCTGCCACCTACTGCCAGGTACTCATTATCAGCGACATCAGTAGTCATTAGACATCGTGAGAAAGCAGAATGGGGCGCTTCGCGGAACTCACGGACTTCGAACGTGGTCAGGTGATTGGGTGTCACTTGTGTCAGAAGTCTGTACGCGAGATTTCCACACTCCTAAGCATCCCTAGGTCCACTGTGTCTGATGTGATAGTGAAGTGGAAACGTGACGGGACAGGTACAGCACAAAAGCGTACAGGCCGACCTCGTCTGTTGACTGACAGAGACCGCCGACAGTTGAAGAGGGTCGTAAAGTGTAATAGGCAGACATCTATCCAGACCATCACACAGGAATTCCAAACTGTATCAGGATCCAGTACAAGTACTATGACAGTTAGGCGTGAGGTGAGAAAACTTGGATTTCATGGTCGAGCGGCTGCTCATACGCCACACATCACGCAGGTAAATACCAAACGACGCCTTGCTTAGTGTAAGGAGCGTAAACATTGGACGATTGAACAGTAGAAAAACGTTATGTGGAGTGACGAATCACGAGAGAGAGCGTTCCTTTTAAAATAAAGATGGCATTCCTGGACCTCAGGTTCAAAACAGTTAAAACGTTGCTTACTTCTCAGTGTATTATTATTATTAATATTAATTAAAATAATGATGATGATGTCCAGTAGCATACTACTGCAGAAAAAGGTATGAGAAATCTCACTTATTGGTAGCGAGCTTCTTTATGCATTTGCGTGTGTGTGTGTGAGAGAGAAAGAGAGATTGAATTTTGCTCACTGCCCACTTTTGCCTTATTGTTTTATTTATCTCACGAATTTCGCCCTCAACTTTCCATCTATGAGGAAATTGAACTTCAGCGACAGACAAATTTGTTACGATTATTTCGTTATGAGAGGTCAGTCTTTTCAGGAAAAGAATGTGGTCAGTTCAGAGCCTTTATGGTTTATATTATCGCACGAAAAAAAAAAAAAATGAAAAAGGGGAGGTGCGTAGAGCCGTAACTTAGATCTTTCTGGGGGGAGCGGCAATCATTAATATTTGGGCCCCTAAATAAGTTGGTTTGGGCCTCCGCAAAATTGGAAAATAGACCCCTTCTTTTCATCTTTCTCTTACTCTTTGTAGGTCCCTAGAGCCTGTGGGCTCTCCTGTACTTCCCTGGGCCCATTCCATACATGAAAGTTAAGGGAACACTATTGACAAATCTCAGAGCCATACGAAAAATATTATTTCTAGGGACCCTAATAATAGACATTTTTTTTTACTGAAATGGGCCCAAGACTCATTTTTGTTTTATTTACCTTTTGTGTGCTATTTCATTGATGCAATGTAGTGAACTTGTTTGATACTTCATTTATAATTTCATGTTCGTATCGTATATATATGGAGTAAGAAAATTTTGTCTTAAAGTCAGGGGCAGTTTTAAGACTTTAATTTTGGGTAGGCCCGCTCCCTTGCTTATGGATACATATACACATTTGATTGATTAATGACAGTAAGAAATTACTTTTACAGTATGGTTGATGCTATTTGTTAAATAATTATCTACTATTAATATAAATAGTGGAAAATATA
Source organism: Thermobia domestica (assembly GCF_964235325.1). NCBI lineage: Eukaryota > Metazoa > Arthropoda > Insecta > Zygentoma > Lepismatidae > Thermobia > Thermobia domestica. The sequence continues at coordinate 143,960,413 of NC_137458.1, read as the reverse complement.
TTTACTCTTTGTTATATCTTTTAGCGTTTATATATTTTTCGAAAATTTTGGGTAGGACCGTGCTTAACCGGCCTACCCGCTAAAACCTACACTGATTAAAGTGGGCCCCCTCGAACGGCGGAGAACTTTCCTGGGGGGCTATTGCCCTCTGCCCTCCACAAGTTACGGCCCTGAATGTGCCAGCGAGCAAGAGACAGAAGGGTCTAAATATTTCTAGTTCCTGAATACAATTAACTGACTTCAAGAAGGAGCAAAGATTGGCAACTTTTTCTCTACAAAGAAAAAGAAAAGGAAAAGGTAAACAACACACACACACACACACACACACACACATATATATATATATATAGATATATATAGATATATATAGATATAGATATAGATATAGATATAGATATAGATATAGGGTGTTAATGAACTACACCGACGAACTGTAAGATACGATTCCTCACATCAAAATAAGAGAAAAAGTTCATACGGACCTGTGGCGAAAAGTGCATAGTACAAAATTGCATGAGTTTTTAGAAAATCGTTCGAAAAAATATCACTCCCATGAATAACCCTTTTGAATTTTTAAAAAGGAGAATGAATTTACGATATATTAGGGGCTATTATTGAAATACGCAATAGAAAAGGTGTTGAAACAACACAAAATGATTTCCACTTTTCTTGTTACTTATGTATTAATTCATCACCAAGAACATCGCCTTCCGAGCATATCAGAAAGAACTAGTTACTGGCTTTGAGAATTTGCATTGATTTTTATTTTTGTAATAAGCAAAATTTTACGCAGTATATTTGGCATTTATACCAAACAACGAATAACGTTGTATGTTTTCTGTAATAGGTCACAGTAATAGTTTGTAAACTTGTGAATTGTCTGATAACAGTTACATGAGTAACAGTTCTGACATCCTTCATGCTTACGTGCTAACACATACGAATAACAGATAAGAAAAGCAGATGACAGCATTGCTGTTTTATTTCCTATGGATTCATATGTTAACTTCGCAGGCCAATCATTTCCAAATCCTTTGCTGACTGACGCTGGGAATCGATCTGCATCTGAATTAGGACGGGCTCTTTCAGAATATGTCGCATTCTGCCATTTTGGAATCACAGAAGCGAAGTGTTACTTGTAAGACTGAAAAGGGATGGTAACTCCGAACAACCAACTCAGATTGGTTTTCCTACTGGCTACAGGACATAACAGCAGAACATCTAACTGAAGAAAGAGACTGTCTCAGAATCTAAATATATATTCTTCGGAAATTTATCTTTTTCAAGTTTTCTTTTCGATAAATTCGATAGGTACTTTTCACAATGTTTTTATTAGATTTTATTTCTGTTTGCTTGTTATTGTTAAATGTTTTCACTTAAGATTCAAACACCATAATAACTTCAGCCGTGAAACTTTGTACATATATGTAAACCCAATAACGATACGATTTATGCACATAATTGTTGCCCTAGCTTATCTTTTTTGCTGTCAAAATAATTAATATATTACAAATGAATTCAGGTTACGTATATGTCCCAGCAATATGAGTTTATTAAGTACTAACAGATGGAAGAGTAGGTCAGCATTGGTAGTAGACGTTTATGTGGTTCCTTGAATGGGTAGTTAGTTAGAAGCTGGTTCTTGAAATGAAATTATAGTTGCAAGTTGACTTAGGGGTAAAGAATTCAATATGGAATATACAGGGTGTTAATGAACTATACCGACAAATTGTAAGAGGTGATTCCTCATATCAAAATAAGAAAGAAAGTTCATATGAACCTATGGCGAAAAGTGCATAGTTTCAGTGCTAGGACTGTCCAAAAAGCTAAATTTCAAAAGGCTCTATTTCGAATTTCAGAAGCAGTGGATGGTGGCTCTTTTCAGCGTAAAAGAAGCCAAGAATACACAATCCGAAAGTGCATATTTAATCAATTTTCAATAGGTTATTCTCTAAAGCGTGTAATTCTCAGATATGCTCTCAATAGAGTTTTGAGATATACCATGTTTTCAAGGAGGGTCCAAAGTAGGCACGAGGTAAGCCTTGACAATAATGGATATCCAATGCTTCGGAGGGAAGTCGGAAATGTTGGGAACCAGCAGCTCCATGTTTTGTGTGTATATATATATATGTGTGTGTGTCTGTGTTTAGAATAACACGTGATGCGATGTATTTCATCACGGTATATTTCACGTTTTCTTCACTTATAAGCGTGAAAGGAACCATTCCCGAGTACGAGAGACCGTGCTGGTGACGATCTTAACACTTCTGACATCGCGCCAAAGGATTCCGTGTTCATTACTATCAAAACTTATCGTTTGTCTACTTTGGACCAATCATAAAGTCAGAGCTTATCTCAAAATTCGATTGATAGCATATCTGGGAATTTCACCCTGCAAGGAATACTCTGTACACCCTTGAAATTTATGAAATGCGTTTTTGGACTGCGTATGCATGACTTCCTTTACGCTGATAAGGACTACCATCCATAGGTTCCCGAATTGGAAATAGGGCCTCTTGAAATTTGGCTTTTTCGTGATTTTCGACAGCCCTAGCTTTGAAACTGCGCTCTTTTCGCCATAGGTCCATATGAACTTTTTCTCCTATTTTGATGCGAGGAATCGCATCTTACAGTTTGTCGGTATAGTTCATTAACACCCTGTATATAGACCTATATAGTGAATAATTTTATTAGAAACAAAGTTATAAGTTTATATGGAATTTGATTTAATCTCCTTGAAAGTACTGTCCTTGACTAGGAATGCACTTATCCCAACGTTGTATTCATGACTGGAAACATTTCTGGAAGGCTTCTTTTGCAAGCGCATTTAGCTGCCCTGTCGTGGGACCCTCAATATCAGGAATGGTGTACAAACATTATCCTTTAAGGGCGGTGTTAATTTTTGAGAAGAGTTAGAAATCGTGTCATGTTATATCTGGAGAGTACAGTGGATGTGGACAGATAGCGATCCTTTTTCAGCCAAATCTTTTGTTAGTCAGTCAAGAATCGGGGTACGAATTTCGCACTCACTCTTCTAATTTTTAAATCCGTGGTTAAAATGCTTTGTACGGACCTGTACGAGATGTTTAGTTCTTTAGAAAGCTCTATGAATAGTTGTTCGCCTATTTCAACGAACAGTTTTTTTCCACTTTTTGCACGTTTTATTCCGTTTTTGAGGTTAATTGACGTCGCCAACGTTGCTCGTCTTCTGCCGACTCCTTTTCACTTTTAAATCGCTCATACCACTTGTAAACAGTCTTCAGAGTTACAGCATTATTGCCATACACCAATTTAAATATTTCATGAGTATCTGTTTTTTTTTTTTTTTTTTTTTAAGAAACTTGAAACAGTGGATGCAGCTACCTGTCTTAGCGGATGCAGCTATCGAACAAATTACATCAAATGGTTGTAGCGTCAACAGTTGCTGCTAAAAAAATTAATTCACTAACTTTTACTTAAATTAAAAGTATTGGGTACGATGAAATGCTTAAGTGACGTTTCTATTACCGATCCATATTATCAATAAAATCTTTTGCCCTGAACCTTAGGAAGAGCGCCTTACGCTTTCAGTCGTGTTTCTTCATTTAATCCCATTATATTTTCTCCTTTTTGTTGAATTTTGTAAAAGCACTGTTAAAATATTACAAAAATATTAAAAGGATTTTATAAAAGCATTAACATTTTTTGTAATCGATAAGTAAGGTAAATATTTGAAATAAAATTGAAAACTTTAATTTTGAGCAAGGGATGTCATTTGGGAAGGGCAGTTGGTACTTGCCTCTTTTCCTGAGCTTGAGTAATACATAGACTTTAGTCAATTGTATAGTACCATATTAACGCAAAACATGAAACTTTTATGTTCGTGGAGCATGTTTGCCTTCTTAGTAAATCTGAAATGATACTGCTGTTTTGAATATGAATTTAACAAGAGTTGCCATGTTCTTTGTGATAATGTAACATATTCTGTGCATTTCATAATTTCTAATCAAATTAATGATTTTCAAATTTGCAATGATCAAAAGATCTCAAAATATTTTACAAATTAATTGCAAATGTTTGTGTATGGAAACTATGTAAATTTTTTCAGCGGTATTTTATATTATATCATGATAATTATTATTATTTCTTTTGAAGATCAAACCATGTCTCTTGGATGAAATATCTAACCTTTGAAGTGGCTACAGTTCTGAGTATCCCGCAACCAGCAAAAGTTTCCGGCGAAAAGAGCCTCCGTACCGTGTATAACAGTTTCAGTGAATGTGGCTTGTGTTCGTATCTACAAATATGCTTCACTACATTCTGCCTACACACAGCTCGTTGCTATGGAGACAGAGACTAAGCGAGTGTCCATCCAGATTGTATAATCTTGTTTTCTAAGCTTGTATATGTATGTATGTGTGTGTGTGTGTGTGTGTATTCCTAGCTGGATAAGTGAGTGACTGTTAACTTCCACGAGACAAAGCAAAGTAAGGACAAGTACGCAAACACTGTTCAGCTGAATGTCAATCCTATTGAAAATGGAAATATATTTACGATAGATGTCAACTATATGAATTTCAAGGTCTCAGGTATGCTTCAAATATATTTTCAATATTTTTTTTTCGTTTTTGCTTTGAATAATGTGTTAAAAAACAGGGAAATAATCCAGTAATGATGATACTTATTGCAATTATCCATTGGCATCCGCAGGATTTTTTTCCGAAGACACACAAGGTATATATATATCCACTCTCTCTCTCTCATACACAATCACTCTTAAGAGACGTGTGCACATAATCCTTCATGTCAAACTGATCGATTATTTAGCACATAGTATAACTTCATTAACTATATACTTAGTAGATCAATAGATTAGATATTAGTATAGCATTGACAGGAAAAAGGACACAATAGAAATAATCTATTTACTTTTCATTCATTGGTATTCGTCGAACAGAAATTGCAGCCGATGAGAATCCTCATTAGCGAATCGTATAATTGCTTGCTCTATGAACACATTCTTGTTTTCAAGCGCACTTTCTCGATGGACACAATTTACTGAACCCTTACTCCTACATTGTTGAGCGTACCAAGTTTTTACTCTAATTAAAGTACTAAATGAACGTTCTACTGTGCAATTAGTCACTGGAAAAGAAAGAAATGTTTCTATTACACTTCCAAGAGCGAGGCTTCGGCAATTGTATAGTTTGTCAAATCATTAGGTGGCATGTGAGCGATGATTTTCGAACATGTTCAAATAACTTCAATGTGTTCTTGTATCCTCGTCGCCAAAAGTGCCTTTACATCGCCGTGACGGGTATGTGACAGCGCAGTACTCTAAAGAAGGGATGGTTGCATAAGAATTTGTGATTAATTTTGAAGAGTTTTTATTTTGACTAGGAAAATAAAGTAGGTATAGGGAGTAAAGGCACAGATTTGAAGCATCAGTGCACTGTCACCTCCGAAAAGATTCGTATTATTGCCTTATATGTTAAGTTAAACGGTTTGGGTACAAAACCTCGCGGCCAGAACCTCGCGGCGACAACCTCGCGGACCAAAACCTCGCCTGGCCAAAACCTCGCCTCCCAAAACCTCGCGGCCCAAAATCTCGCCAGGCCGAAACCTCGCCTGGCCAAAACCTCGCCGCCCAAAACCTCGCGGGACAAAATCTCGCCGGGCCAAAACCCCGCCTGGCCAAAACCTCGCCGCCCAAAACGTCGCGGGCCAAAATCTCGCGGGGCCAAAACCTCGCCACCCAAAACCTCGCGGGCCAAAATCTCGCCGGGCCAAAACCTCGCGCCCCAAAATATCGCCATACCCAAAATCTCGCTTGACCAAAATGTAAATGTTCCAACAGATGATAAGGATGACGGTATAAAAGACGCTGTTTCAGAGAAAGTATCACGGGTATTTGACCAAGTCCCGCGATACCATATGAAAATTATATTTCTGTATTAGAGGATTTCAATGTGAAGGTAGGGCGACAGGATGTTTTTAAACTGGTTATAGGGAAAGAAAGTCTGCATAAGGAAAGTAATGACAACTAACGAGGTTAGTTTCGTGAACTTTGGAACATCCAAAAACTTAAAATTTTAACAAAAATCTAATAATATTTATGAAAATATGAAACAATATATGAGATTTTACGACGTCCCTTGATTATGTCCTATAGGTTAAAGGAGACGTAGATGACCAGAATGAAGGAAATGATCGAATAAAGAAAGTGGGAGGAAACGGGAATAACCCGAGAAAGCCCACGCACACGATGTTTTGTATCTTATTATTATTATTATTATTATTATTTGTAATGTGGAATTGCATATTAGGAAACACATTGGGTAAATTTTAAAGAAAAGTTTTATTCGCGGCGAGGTTTTGGCACGGCGAGATTTTGGGCGGCGAGGTTTTGGCCCGGCGAGATTTTGTCCCGCGAGGTTTTGGGCGGCGAGGTTTTGGCCACGCGAGGTTTTGGCCCGGCGAGATTTTGTCCCGCGAGGTTTTGGGCGGCGAGGTTTTGGCCACGCGAGGTTTTGGCCCGGCGAGATTTTGTCCCGCGAGGTTTTGGGCGGCGAGGTTTTGGCCATGCGAGGTTTTGGCCCGGCGAGATTTTGTCCCGCGAGGTTTTGGGCGGCGAGGTTTTGGCCCGGCGAGATTTTGTCCCGCGAGGTTTTGGCCGGCGAGATTTTGGGCGGCGATGTTTCGGCCGCGAGATTTTGTCCGTATACCAAGTTAAACACCACAACATCTGTCACTGATAGCGTAGATCATCTTACTTTTTAAAATTGCCTCTGTAGCCTATTTGTCCATACATTAATCTCCAGACATGATGTATAGAGAGGAGAAAGAAAGAGATGCAACATCTGTAAGATTTATGTAATTCACTAAGGGACTATAGGAAACGACTAAGCTAATTACTGCTACTAGCGCTTTTTAATCTTCAGGGATTTACTACATGTTCGCAAAACATTATTCTAAGTCCTAAATCTGTAAGTGAATTATTTCATTCGCCTCACTGTAATTATTTTAGAATGGAAACTGATTACGCTGAACGTGAAAATGTTTCTCGTAAAGCAAGGGCCGTAATAAATGTAAATAAGGTTCTCATTATTATATAAAACACATAAGTATTTATTCCGTGTATAGAACAATATAATACAGTAACTAAGCAACATCATAATCACTAACGCCCGCAGGATTTTTTTCAACGGGTGGAGGGGAAGTCCGATATAGAATGTTTCGTTTTATTCCCTATATATATTAACAGTCATAACATTTATCATTGATAGCGTATATCGTCTTTCGCCACTGTAGCCTATTAGTCAGAACATTCATCTCCAGACATGATGTCGAGAGAATAGAAAGAAATAGATATGAACAGTGGTGTAACTAATTTTACTGCGCCCTGGATCGATCGATCATCGATTTACTCATACTTCCCCAGGCCCTCTGCCACAGGTATTTCAGCTGCTGCGTTATATATATGGTTCCATGTCAGAAGGGCCAAACAAAAGGGCAAAGACAGAAAGACCCGAGTCAAAAGGGCCCCGCGTCAAATGGGCCCGGGTCGAGATGGCCCCCTCGCTACAAAAGGGCCCGAGTCAAAAGATCTCCGCAACAAAAGGGCACGAGTCAAAAGACCCTGCGTCAAACGGGCTCGGGTCAAAAGGGCCCGAATCAAAACGCCCCTCATAAAAAGGACCCGGGTCGAAAGGTCTCCGCAACAAAAGGGCCCGAGTCAAAAGGGACTCCGCTACAAAAGAGCCAGAGTCAAACGACCCTGCGTCAAAAGGGACCGAGTCAAAAGTGGCCGAATCAAAACGCCCCTCATAAAAAGAGCCATAGTCAAAAGGAGCCCACGAGAAAAGGATCCGAGTCAAAGGCCCTGCGTCAAATGAGCCCGGGTCAAAAGGGGCTCTGCCACAAAAGGGTCCGTGTGAAAACGACCCCACATCAAAAGGGCCCGGGTCAACAGGTCTCCACAACATAAGTCCCGAGTCAAAAGGGCCCGAATCAAAACGCCCGTCATAAAAGGAGCAGAGTCAAAAGGGGCCCCGCTACGAAAGGGCCCGAGTCAAACGGCCGTAAGTCAAAAGGTCGCGGATTAAAAAGGCCCTAGTCAAAAGGGGCCAAATCAAAATGCACCTCATAAAAAGAGCCCGGGTCAAAAGGGTTCCACGACAAAGTTACCTGAGTCAAAAGACCCTGCGTCAAACGGACCCGGGTCAAATAAAGCCGGAGTCAAACAGCCCCGCGTCTAAAGAGCCCGGGTCGAAAGGTCTCCTCAACAAAAGGGCCCGAGCCAAAAGGCCCGAATCAAAACGCCCCTCATCAAAAGGGCCATAGTCAAAAGAGTCTCACGACAAAAGACCCGAGTCAAAAGGACCTGCATTAAACGCGCCTGCGTCGAAATGGGCCCCGCTACAAAAGGGCCCGAGTGAAATCGGCCCCATATCAAAATGGACCTGTTCAAAAGGTCTCCACAACAAAAGGGCCCGAATCATAATGCCCCTCATAAAAAGGTGTCGAGTCCAAAGGGGTCCCCCTACTAAAGTGCCCGAGTCAAACAGCCGTGCGTCAAAAGGGTGCTGGTTTAAAGGGCTGGAGTCAAAAGGGGCCGACTCAAAACGCCCCTCATAAAAAGAACCCAAGTCAAAAGTGTTCCACGACAAAGGGACCCGAGTCAAAAGGCCCTGCGTCAAATGGTCCCGGGTCAAATAAAGCCAGAGTCAAACGGGCCCGCGTCGAAAGGGCCCGGGTCGAAATATTTCCTCAACAAACGGGCCCGAGACAGAAGGCCCGAATCAAAACGCCCCTCATCAAAAGGGCCCGGGTCGGAATGTCTCCGCAACAAAAGGGCCTGAGAATCGTTTGTTAACACAACGCAAAAATTTGAGATTTAGATAGCGATAATAAACATAACAATTATAATGATGTCTGCAGAATTTTCGTGTATACTGGTACGGAATGACAACCAACGTCAGTAGAGGGAAGTGACATTGGTAAAAAATAACATTTTACGAACGCAATCCACAAGAAGTTAACTGCACAAATGTATGATGGAATTTCATTTACGGTGGAAAACATTAACGGTCTCAAAACAAAAGATCAAACAAAACTAGTGATGAGCGCAAGAGTCTTGGTCTTGCAGTTTTTGCAAGAGTCTTGCATGCAAGACCAAGACCAGGAATCCCGATGCAAGACCAAGACCAAGACCAAGGGGTGCAAGACCAAGACCAAGACCAAGGGGTGCAAGACCAAGACCAAGACCAAGACTCTTGCGCAAGAGTCTTGCACAAGTACCGTTTCGGTGGTAGAGCAGTCACATATGGTTATACGGGTCCCTGGTTGGATTCTAGCATGCGCCATGGAGACTTTTTAGTGGGCAAACACCGTGTGCGTGGGTTTTCTCGGTAGAGACCTGCATGGGCCGGGCCTTGCCCGAGACCCGAAGCCCGGCCCTGCCCGCGGGCCGGGCTTGGGCGGGCCGATTCTATTATTTCTTTGGGTCGGGCCGGGCTTGGCGGTCCGACACGGATTTCTTTTCAGGTCGGGCCGGGCTGGGGCCGATTAATTGCAATTCTTTAACCCTCGAGAAGTCGCGCTGAAAAAGTAACGCGAGTAGTCGCGCGCGGTCAAATGGACCGAACGAACATAATGTGTTGCAAAAATCGTTTTAAACAGTTTTCGTGTATTAGAAACGTAATTTTGTATATTTTCTGATTAAGAGGGAATAACATTTTTATTATTATAAGTTTTACAGTAATAACTATTAGAGAAACCTACAACTAGACATGTTATTTTTTTTTATTTTTCATTTGGAATAAAATGTTTTTGTCGTTACATATTTCTTTAGATAGATAGCTACGCACTGGTTTTATTGAAAATTCTAAACCTGATGATGATCTTTTGTTTTTGTCAACTTTGGCTCGTCTAAAATTAGAAATGCAATAGTAAATTAGTTAAAAATATACTATATAAACATAACAATAAAACAAAGCTTCACAGCGCATTTTACATTGAATTAGAGCTCAGTCGTAGCTAAGCGGTTAGCATACACGCCTTTGGCGTGGGACTGCCGGCTCGATTCCCGGTGGGACCTCATGTGGTTCGGATCCTTCGTTAAGCAGTAGGTCCACGTCTTACATAGCCTTGATGCTGAGAAGGGCGCTAAATTGAAATCAAATCAAATTTACATTGAATTATTTTAAGGTCCTGTTATTTTGAAACTTCACCTATACAGCACTACATTGAATTATTTTAGGCTATCTTCAAATTTACACTGTTCTACACTTCGTCGTCGCTTATTTCGTCCCCTCTTGCTCTGACTACATTCGGGGAATCGCTGGTCATTTCTGGGTTTAAGGTCTTCAGATTCGCTCGCAGACTCCTCACTTGACCTTTCGTGTTCACTCATATATATATATATATATATATATATATATATATAAATATTTGTTATGATCTTCCTCAGACAAAGCTTCCACCAGATCATGTAGGCCGATTTATCCAAATAGTCAATCCCTAACATTTCCCTCCGTTGTTTTAAGCTGTTCAGTTCTAATTTTCTCTTTTCTCATACTTGATATCAGCTTGTTAACTCTGTCGACCTCTCTTCCGTCCATTAAAATAATATTTATGTTTATAAAGCTTAAAACATCTCCAAAGCAAAGGTCACGTGCAGAGCGAAACACTCAGAAAAAACATTACACGGTTAGTCGCGCGCGGTGGAAAGCATCGCAGAATCACTAAACAATCACTAGTACTTAAACTAAACAACAGATAACGGAGTGATTGAGCAGGAATGTTTGGGAAGGTGAGGGGCAAGATTAGCTAGACGGAAAAGTCTGTCGGACAAACAGAATGGACACACGATCGAAAATAATTTCCCTGTGGTGCTTTTGACCGCGGCGCGACTACTCGAGGGTTAATAATTATTGACATTCGTTAAACGATAATTAGAATAAAGGCAAACGTTGAAGAAATATGCCCGTGAAAAATGTTATAAAATGAAACTTCGAAAATTTATCGGGCCCGGGCCGGGCTTGGGCCAAGAATTTTAAAAAACTTATAGGGCCGGGCCGGGCTCGGGCCGAAAATCTCCAAAACGTTTCGGGTCCGGGCTGGGCCGCGCCTACGTATATTCGGGCTGGATTGGGCTCGGGCCGAAAACTTCGGCCCGTGCAGGTCTCTATTTCTCGGTGTTTTAATGTTCCCTCCTACTTTCTTCAATCCACTATTTCATTCATTTCTCATGAATATCGTCTCCCTTAGCCCCGATGCATAATCGTGGGACGTTAAACTAGATATTTCGTTTCGTTTTAAAACATATTAGTGGTGTCTTTCTTCCAAAACTAAAGTGAAATGTAGTATTGAACATTGGTGATACCGTACACCATAGGTGTCGACTACATGGGTATGGCCTTGGCTCCCAGACTCAAGCATCCGTTGGGAATTTTTAATGTGTGCTCATAAAATTAATATCGAAATAACATTTTCATGACATTGAAAAAACTTAATACATGTAACCGCAAGTTTGATCTCATGGCCGGATGCTTATACGTTGAATAATTGTTTATTAATATAACTTTTAGCATCCTTAGGTATACGACACATCGAGGGTTGAGCGATATAACATTATCCTACAACAATAAATCTATGTCATAAAATTGAAAGTGACTATTTTTGTGACTCCTAATCTCTTGAACCACCCAACCGATCTCGATCAAATTTTCAACACAGATGGAGTTTGAGCCTGGGAGTGTTTTCATCATTTCACTTTGACGGTAAGCTTAGGAGAGGGGAGAAGGGGGAGTTATATAATAATAAATAAAACTTAACAACTTCAACCAAACGAGTAATCTCGATCAAATTTTTAACATAGATGAGGTTCAAGCCTGGAATGTTATATGTCAGTTCACTTCGATGGTAGAACCTAGGGGGAGAAGAGCGAAAGGGTATATATATATATATATATATATATATATATATATATATATATATATATAACTTAATAACTCTTGAACCACCTGACCGAACTCGATCTTATTTTAAGGTAGATGAGGATCGGGCCTGAGATGGTTTCTGTTATATCACTTTGATCTTGAAGTTTAGGGGAGAGGGAGGGGAAAGATATTTAAAAATGATGGAAAATGACCGACATTGAAATGGAATCTATAGTTTTGGGGACCGCTAAGGTAAACAATGATACTTCCGGTGCTGTTTAAATCAAAATTCAGCCCCGTAGCTTGGCGGAGGGGAGGGGAGATATATAAAAATGATCGAAAATGGTGAAAATTATTGTCGAATCCATAGTTTTCGAGGTCGCTGAGTTGAATACTGAGACTTCCTATACCATTTACGACCAAATTCAGCCTCGTAATTTGGGGAAGAGGGAGATGCATAATAATGATTAAAAATGACCAAATATTAGTGCCGAATCCATAGTTTCGTGGTCTCTGACACGAACAGTGACACTTGTGATGCCGTTTAAATCCAAATTCAGCCCGGCAACTTGAGGAGGAGGAAGAGAGGGAAACATAAAAATAATCGAAGATGACCGATATTAGAGAGCGCTTTACTAATAGTAAAAAAGTGATTGACTAACGAAATATATATATTATATTATATTATATTATATTATTATTATTTTAGTTTAACCCAACAAAGTAGATACTTGATGCTAGTAATCCATATTCACAAGTGAGACTTCAAATAACTTGGAGTTTGATGCCCTTATTTTGTATTTCTAATACAGGTCAACAGTATTTATATAAATTGAGTCTACACAAAAGACATAGACAGTTGAGTCGTTTTCAGTTTTCCCTCAAATTATTCTAAAATATTAAGAGGTTTGATTATAATAATTATTATTTTAATTTTCTTTCCCTTTTTTTTTTTGTCAATATTGCTAAACATATCATCATCATAATAGCTATTCTGCTATTATTGGCAGGTTATTTGCTTCAACAGACAAGGTTTGACGTTCGGTGGTCCTCAGCTGGTCTCTTCGTCTTGACGTGGCAATTTTCTGTTTCAATACCTTCTTTCAACTAATCTGCTTCGCTCCCTCCCGCTTTTTCCTTCCACAATACTCTCTAGCACGTCCCTTGTAATACAGTTCCTCGTCAGCCAATATCCTAAACAGTTCCCTTTCCCCCTCTTAACAATATCTAATATTCTTCTTTTTTTCTCCTACTGCTAATATTTCTAACACCTCATTCGTTTTCGTTCAACACGGCTAATTCTCTTCTTTGTTCTCCATGCCCATGTTTCAAAAGTCTGCAATTTTTTCATCGCTTTTGCGTAATGTGAATGTCTCTGCCCCATAGAGTACATATTGGAATCAGTAAAACAAAAATTCAATATTTAATTGGAAGTTTGTTTAATACAAGAATTAGCTAATCGTGATTGGAAAGAAAAATCTGACGCCTTTAGAGTGTAAAAATAATTTTGCAATTCATGGTATTTCAATAATCTTTGCCATCTGATTTTCTTTCATGCGAAACAGGGGTAGCCTCCTCAGTTTGGGAACCAGTGGAATGTTGGATCTGTTAAAATATATATATATAAGCAGATTACGAAACCCTGTGATTTAGGCATATCTTATAAGTAGTGAAGCATGGGCACCCATTAAAAAAAATAAAGGTCATAACCTATGTTGTACGCTATCATACTTATATGACGTTAAATTATATTACATTTAGAAACATACATTGTATTTCCGTTACTACTGGTGCTTTGTAGAGTTTATTATCCCTTATATCCATAGTAAAATTTACCTATGAAAAGCTTGAGATTTCTTAAATGCAAGACTTGCAAGACTCTTGCATGCAAGACTAAGACCAAGGGTTCCAGTGCAAGACCAAGACCAAGACTCGATGTGCAAGACCAAGACCAAGGCTCGATGTGCAAGACCAAGACCAAGGCTCGATGTGCAAGACCAAGACCAAGACCTTGCGTTGAGTTGAGTTTATTTTAGTTTAGCGTCCCTTTCAGCAGCGAGGCTATATGAGACGTGGACCTACTGATTAACGTGGAATCCGAACCACATGAGCTCCCGCCGGGAATCGAACCCGGGTCTCCCACGCCAAAGGCGCGTACGCTAACCGCTTAGCCACGGAGGAGCTCAGACCAAGACCTTACATTTGCTCATCACTAAACAAAACACATCAATCACTTTTTGTTCATTGTTATGCTAATTGTGATTATTATTATTATTATTATTATTATTATTATTATATTACTTTTATTATTATTACCATTTTTATTAATAATAATATGCAAGGTCAGTGGTAGCCCATGCCTTCAAACCAGTATACGCCACTGTTTGAAACTATGAACTCTACATTACATAGGTCGTCTTTCGATCATTTTATGTTCGAAGGTGTGCAAGGGTGTCTTACCCTTTCCCCCAAAGCATGAAAAGCAAACAGCCAGGGGCAGAGAGAGAGAGACACACAGAACACACAGCTCGCTGTGTAGCTGCAAGAGACCTATAGGTAACTATAGTTGCTCTCTTGTTACAAGGTGTTGAGTCCAGTAGTAGGTATCAAGGTCAGTTCCTGCAGTTGAACACGAAGTTGACTGTTAGAAAACAGAAGCATATAACTAGTCTCTTCTGTTTACTTTTCACGAATATTTTTTACCTTCATGTGTACAGGTCACGTCTGGCGTACATTTAAAAGGCATGCTGTGTCAAGTATATATTCCCAAAAAGATATGAGTACTCAAAAGGCAAAAACCTGTAGCTACCTTTGTTTTCCTTTTTCTATTAGCCACTGGAAGCGTTGTTTCAACATCCTTCTTGTAGCTTGCTTAGCATTCGGTTTTTTAGTTGAGCTTTCGGCTATGAATGCTAGGGATGGAAACATTTTTTCAAAAACGAAAATTTTTTCGAAAATACGAAATTTTTTTCGAGAAACGAAAAACGATTTTTTTCGAAAAAACGAAAACGAAATTTTTCCGAAAACCGGAAAACGAAAACTACCGAGAAACGGAAAACGGATAATTTTTGTAAAACAAACTGAGTTTATTTCATTTGTTAGTACTTCCAAACTATAGTATACTATGCATACATATAGGAAGTCTTATAGAAAGGCTATGTTCATCTGTCTGCCTATCCATCCGTTCGTCTGTCAGCTGGTATCAGAGCAAGAGCGGCAAGAAATAGCGAGAAGCATACATGTAGGTTTGCAACACGAATAGATTCATCTAATGCATTTGACTTTTATTTAATAATCCAGAAATGGTAGAGATCTATCGCTTTCTGCTACATTGTTGATCAACACAGAACACAAACGGTAACATATAGAAAGACGCGATTTTCCAGAACCAATTCAGTGTCCCAAGAATATATTCAATGTTCGCCCTTATTACACTTGCAGCTTAAGCTATGCATAAGTATCGAAAGTCTTGAGAATGGCTTTGTCCGTCTGTCTGTCGAGAGGTGTCAGAGCAAAACAGTAACAAATATTGAGAAGTCGTTTCTTGCGGTCGATTTAGAGCCCCTAAAATAGGTTCGATCTCCTAAATTAACTCTCCATTTAAAACCGTAAGTGGTTCTAATACCATTTTTGGTTTCAATTTGAATCGCTATAGAACGAAAATCGTAATAGATAGCGAGAAGCGATTTGTTGCAAACAATTTAGCGTCTTAGACAACATACAACTATCCACAACATTTAATCAAAACCAGAAATTGTTTATATTTACTATTATTTCCGGTTTTAATACTGAATTACGAGATATCGAGATGTAGATTTTGGCAATCGATTCAACTACCTAGAAATAGCTGTATCTTTTCCATTAATCCTCTATTCAGATCGGAAGTTGTTTAAAATAATCATTTTCGGTTTAACATTGATCGATATAGAACAAAAATAGTAATAGATAGCCACAACTGTTTTTTTTTTAAAAAAACAAATCTATACAGCGTCTCAAGAGTATATAAGCTATATATCATCTCAACGCACAATACTATCGAAATTGAAAGTGGCTGAATTTACTAGTATATTCAATAGGGATTCAATACGGATTTTTATAAAGCAAAAGATTGAAGAAATAGTGATGCGATTTTTTGCGATCGACTAAGCGTTCTAAGAATAGGCTCTACCTTCTCCCTTGATCTCTATTCACACCAGAAGTGGTTCAAATTAACGATTACAAGTTTCAACATTAATCGCCACAGAACAAAATTGGTAATAGATAGCGACAAGTGGTTCATCTACAATCGATTCAGGTTCTCAAGAGGAAATACAATTACAATCCACAACACTCCACAAAGGCAGAAATGGTTGAAGGTTATTACTATTTTTGATTTTATAGGTAATACAAATTTCCATAGAGCAAAATCGGTCAGAGATATCGAGATGCATTTTTTATAAAAAATTAATCCAGCATCCCAAGAATAGATTCCACCTTCTTCGTTAACACTTTATTTGAACCGAAAGTGTTCAAATTAACCATTTCCGGTGTTAACACTTGTCGCGATAAAACAAAATTGTAATAGATAGCGACAAGCAATTTTCTGGAATCAATTCAGGGTTTTAAGAGAACATATCTTCATAACCTGCACCACTCTTCTGAAACGGAAATGCTTGATATTTACTACTACTTTCGGTTCCAATACTTATATGCATAGAACAATAACTATAAAAGATATCGAGAAGTTTTCTGAAATCGATTCAGCGTCCTAAAAATAGATTCCGTCTCCTCCCTTAACCCTCTATTCAAGCCGGAAGTGGTTCAAATTAGCCATTCCTGCTTGTTCAAATTAGCCATTCCTGCTTTCAATCTTTATCGCCATAGAACAAAAACGATAAGTGATAGCTAATAATGGCTTTTTGATATGGATTCAGCATCCGAGGAACAGATTCTATCTTTGATTTTATTAATCTATTCCAACCAAGAGTTTTAGTTGTGCTACTTGTTGTACTGAAGTTTTGAATATTCAATTCGCATGGATTGCAAGTCTGCCTCAGTTTTACACTGTGAAACGAAACTCATTTGTTTCTCTACAAAAACAGGAAGTAGGAAAAATGTATCACAATCAGGGGGGATCCAGGGGTCGATCGCCCCCCAGAAGAGAACACTCCTACTTTATATATAAATAAAACCCATCCCAGAGTTGGAGCTCGTAAAAATAGCTCTAAGTAGCAGTATTACAACCCCCCTGCAGAAGTCTGTCCTGGATCCGCCCCTGATCACAACTCCCGGTTTCAGTATTGGTCACCATAGAGCAAGCGAGAAGCATGAATTCAGTACCTTCGCAATAGACTATGACCAAGTTTTATCCTGTGGTAGAAATTTACTACCACTTCTAATTTCAATAGTAATCACCATAGAGCAAAACTAATAAGAGATAATGAGATATGTTTATATATGAAGGGTAAGGGGAAAAAACAAGGAATGTTCATGTATGTGCTTTATCGGGTGCTTTGTCCTATCTGTTGGTGACTCTTGGTACTATTTGACTGTATATGTCATGCATACGTAGATGTAGAAATATCCATGTAAAAAGGGACAAAAGATTTAGCTAACCCTATTCTTTTTACGCGGTTTTCAATATTAAAACGCCGTTTCCTCAAAAATGCAGTTTTGTCACATTCCTTCTTTTTTTCCCTTACCCTTCATATATGAATCCAGGATTCGAAGATTGTCATATCGATCGCTATCCCTCTATGTAAACCGGAAATAGTGAGAAACTACCATTTCCGATTTCATAGTAAAGAAAAGGCGATAACCGGAAGCAGTTTTTGATATGGATTCTGTGCCACAATGGTAGTTTCCATCTCTAAGTTTAATGCAACCGAAAGTGATAAATACTTACTATATCTCTGGTTACAATCTTTCTTTCTCATAGAACGAGAGAAGTACTAGGAAGCGACAAACGTTTCTTTTCAATATATAATTTCATAATTCCAAGAAAAGATTTCAAGCCCTGCAACTGGTCTAGTGGCTAGCGCGTATTCCTTTGATGCACAGGGTCCCGAGTGGGAAAACATTGAACGTGTTATGGTGGTTCGAATTCCACTTTATAATGTAGGTCCACGTCTTGTATAGTCTTGCTCGATTCTGAAAAGGGATGCTGAACTTCAACAAACAACCAAATAAAAAATATTTCATCTTAGTAGTATTCTTCTACTGAAGTTAGTAGCAGTAAAAACTAATACGAAAACGAAGACCCACCTATTTAAAATTTGAATTCTCGTTTGATGAGATTATTATAGTCAGATACTTAGTTCTTTGTCTTACCGTATATAAAACATCTTTAGAACAAATAAACCATTCAATAGTATTTTGTTAGTATTAAATTGCCTATTTTTGAAAGCAATCAAATTGTTTTTGATACTGACTTAATTAGTTATAGAAAATAAGAGAAATGAATGGGGGATCTTAGTGAGAAGTCTTTAGTATCAGTACATATAATCACTTCATGTTTCATATTTTGTTAAAATCAATTGTTAAAAGTCAATTTATTACAGAGTTGCCTGATACTATCACGATCAGTTTATACAGCATCCTTCTATTTGGTAATTTGTTAGTCTTCTTTTACATTATAAAATATAATGTCGGGCTAATTGCTGTATCGCCGGACTAATTTTAGGAAATTTACCGGGTCAATTGGAGAATTTATTTAAGTTTATGAGGAAGAGTGATTGAAAGTCAGGTAAGGGGAATAGTAAAAGCTCAGATAGTGATTGTATTTGATGGTTGTTTTTGGTGTTGTAAGCGGCACTGTATGTGGAGACGGATGGACTATTTCGCGGAGAGGTACACTTGTTTTACTATACGGATCCATAGATTGTAAAATGTATAGATAAATTTGAGCAAATCTTTAATTTTCCCATTTCATGTCGAGAACAGAAACCAACAAACCCCTGTGGGGCTTCTAATCCGTTCCTACTACTATCACTACCTCTACTCCTACTCCTCCTCCTACTACTACTGCTACTCCTACTTATACTATGGATCCGTATAGTAAAACTGCGCACCTAATAACATAATCTAACGTAACTTAATGTAATCCAACCAAATGTAACCGAATGCAGTATATTTTGCTCCATTTTTTCGATTTTCAAATTGATCCGGCGATTCAGCAGTAATGCCATATTGTCGATAACACATTAATAATCACTAGTAAATAATTATTTTTTAATATTCTGTAAAATATAAATTTTACACTGTTTACCTTTGTGAATTATTATTTCTAATTTATATCCCTCAAGAACCGAGAACCAACGGTCTGTGGATCACAATATTTCATGCTGAGCTCGCACGCGTACTAGACTTGTTAAAGTCTATGACCATATCAACTTTGGCCAATATCGGATGAGATTAACGCGTTTTAATGAAATTTATTCATTTAACTAAGTTCAAGTCCAAATTTTCTGAATAGTATTTTGAGAAAAAAATACTGCTACAGGCTAGTCAGAGCATCAATGCAACTCTGTACTGTCAGCAGTTGAGCCGTGTTAAAAAAAAAAAAAAAAAAAAAAACTCAAGACTCTAGAGCCAGCACTTCTGAATCGCAAAGGGGTCCTCCTCTTACAGGACAAAGCTAAGCCCCACGTGGCTAGGATAACCCGGGACACCATTCTACACCCGGGACACCATTTGGATGGGAAACACTATTGCATCCGCCATACTCCCCGGACATTGCACCGTCCGATTACCACCTGTTCCATTCCTTGGACAATCAGCTTAGAGGACACCAGTTGAAATCCCTAGTAGAGGTGCAAAATGCACTTGATACCTTTTTCGATTCACGGCCCACCAAGTTCTACCGCGATGGAATACATGGCCTTCCAAAACGTTGGCAGAAGGAGACTATTTTTGATCTTCCAGGTATGTCTTAGGTTAAATATTGATGTTTGAAGGTGTTGGGTGAAAAAGCGACAGATCTTTCTTGGTTACCTTTATAGTTACTAAGCTCGTCAAGATCTACCACCTTACCAAGTTTGGTAAAAATTGGATGAGTTCCATCTTTCGCGCTTTAATGAAATTTCTTGATTTCACTGATTCCAAACCTAACATTGATAGCTAATAACTTAGGAACAAAAAGTCTGCACATCATAATATTTTATATGAGCTTCCATGCATACCAAGCTTGTCAATATTTACGATCCTACCAACTTTCGTCAAGATCATATGAGTTTAATCAAATGCGACTTAGTGAAATTTCTTGATATCACTAACTTAAAACACAAATTTGATTAGCAATAACTCTGGAACCAAAGTCCCAAACACCATAATATTTAACATGTGTACTAAATACATTGCAGTCCATAACCATACTAATTTTGGTCGTGATTGGATGAGTTTCGTCAATAGTAGCACTACACACTATCCTTTCATTAGATCGAGCTCCTCCGTGGCTTAACGATTAGCGTACGCGCCTTTGGCGTGTTAGACCCGCGTTCGATTCCCGGCGGGAGCTCATGTGGTTCGGATTCCACGTTAATCAATGAAATGAAATGAAATCTTTGAGTTTTACGTCCCACGGTTATGCCGGTTAGGCTAAAGGAGACGGTGATGATGAGAGATGAATGAAAATGGTGGAATGAAGAAAGTGGGAGGAAACGGGAGAACCCCGAGAAAACCCACGAGCACGGTGTTTGTCCACCACAAAGTTCACTTGGCGGGGGCTGGGATCGAACCCGGGACCCCAAGCACCAGAGGTGAACGTCCACGTTAATCAGTAGGTCTACGTCTCATATAGCCTCGCTGCTGAACGGGACGTTAAACTCAAAATCAATTCAACCTTTCATTAGATCCAAATCCAAGGAGCACTGTAGCTCAGTGTTAGAACGCTTACCTCTTGTGCATTTGATCCCAGACCAAGTAAGTTCGTGGCAGACAACATCGTGTCCGTGTATTTTCCCGCGGTACTCCCATTTCCTCCCACATTATCATTCCACGAATTCCGAAAACTTTTCGAGAAACGAAAAATCATCAAAAAAGGGAAAACGAATTTTTCGAAAAAAGATCTTTTCGAAAAAACGAAAAACGATTTTTTTTCGAAAAACGAAAAATCTTTCAAAAAAACGGAAAACAAATTTTTTCGAAAAATGAAAGACGAAAAAATTTCCGAAAAACGAAAAACATTTTTTTTCGAAAAACGAACGAAAAAACGAGAAATGAAATTTCCGAAAATCAAAAAACAGATTTTTTAAAAAGGCCATCCCTAATGAATACCACCGCGACAAGTCGTAGTTCTTATGATAGTGGCGTATTTTCGTCCGGAGAAATTATGGAAATGATAAATAATGTAGACTCCGATGCTTTTGAAACGGACGATGAATGTAGTTTGTACGAAGATTCTAGCATCAATTTATGTGACACACATACCTCTTTTCATATAACATCGCTGTTGAACGGGACGTTAAACTCTAAATCAAAACTCAACACATACCTCTTTCTATTTAAAAATATTATGTGGTATACAATATTCGGAATTCAAGATGGCTCCCATGATGTGCACTAAATCATTTAACGCAGTTTATACACCAATGCCAAATTGTAACATTTGCTTTTACTCCGTCTATGTGTCTCTTTGTTACAGCCCTGTCATAATACTTTCCCTATTTGATACATATGTGAAACATAGCACACCCTGTCTCAAACAGATGAAGTGTCAAAAATGAATTCACATTCTCATTTGTGGGAATATTCAAGTCTAAGTTGAAGTGTAAAATCATAACCTTTTACATTTAAAACAATATTGTGTGATATGCAATATGGCGGAATTCAAGATGCCTTCCATGGTGACCACACTCCAAATCAATGCAATTGACATGTCGTTATTATTGTTCTGTCCCAATACTTTTCAGTAACCCTGTGTACAGAT
Organism: Thermobia domestica; assembly: GCF_964235325.1. Taxonomy (NCBI): domain Eukaryota; kingdom Metazoa; phylum Arthropoda; class Insecta; order Zygentoma; family Lepismatidae; genus Thermobia; species Thermobia domestica. The sequence goes on along the minus strand of NC_137458.1, from coordinate 143,938,588 downwards.
CCACATGTCTTCTCACAGCAAAATTAAACTTTTCCACAGAATATTTTTCATACTAATATGTATTTTTATACTTTGATCCAGGAGTAGAAATGGAATTCTAGAAGTAAGGGAAAAGTCAGCAATAGATAAAGTTTGATTGAGCTATGTCACGAGAATACAAACTCAGAAAGACCGTAGTTAGGGGCGGACTGGCCAGGGCCCTTAGGTCGCAATCGCGGCCTAGGCCCTCTAAGAAAACAATGATGAAAGAATAAAGAAAGAAAGAGAAAGAAAAGCTAAAACAAAAGAGAGCTAAATAATTCGGTAGCTCAGTGTTATTATGCTACCAACACACACTCCTCTTCCACCCTTCCATCAATCAGTAAGTTATCTTTTTTAATAGGGTCCTTTCGTTACTAGATTTGTGGCTAGGTCCATCTTTCACTATGGTCTTTTATTATCAGAAACTGTGATTCAGTTTGTACCTGGGGCCTTGGGCCCTTCTTTCAATATATTGGACAGTTGGGTCCTTCTTTCATTACATTGGGAAGTTGGGGCACTGGGCCCTTTATTCATTATATAGGGCAGTTGGGGCCCTTCTTTCATTTCATTGAGCAGTTGCGGTCCTAGGCATGTTTTTCATCATGTTGAGCTGTTGGGACCTGGGACCTTTTTTCATAATGTAGGGTAGTTGCATCCCTTTCACGGTTGAAGACTGGTGCCTGGTTTGTAGCTGGGTTCATATTTAACCACAGGCTGATTGGTTCTTTATGGATGTTAATACACCTTGTAGGTCTATATTTGATAATTCAAAAATGGGAAAACAACGCATTTTTAAAAACTTATTTTCTATCAAAAAGTTTACAAAATAACAGGAGAAAACAGTGGAAGACGCCAAGAAAGCGGGCATTTCAACATAATGGTTGATTCTATCCAAGATGTTTCAGGGCTTAATCAGCTGGCTATAGTAATTCTCTGCGTTATAAACGGTCAAGTATTTGAGCGGCTGTTAGTAGTTGTCGTAAACAGCTTGGGCGTATCTGGCGAGGGGACGATGGGGACGCGTCCCTCCAATATTTTGAAGTACAAAATATTCAATATTTTGTTCTAATTTAACTTATTTACTAACGGCAGAATAACATATAAATGATAATAATTATATTTATTTGTCATATAATATTCAGGCTGTGTAACAGAGTTCTTGATATGCCTCACGGGGTTCGTGAAGGTAAGCAGAAATGTAACAAATGGAATTAAAGATAATAAACAGGTTGGGCTAGATAGTAGCATTTAAATAACTTTCTTTGATGTCCTCACCAAATTGTATATGCCAGAAACGCCAGTGGTAAACAACGACACTACAAGACAAGTAACTTATAATGAAATCAAAAGAGTACTTTGTGACAAAAATGTTTTGATGCTTGTGATGATATTGTAAGTTGCTTTTTTGATGGAGCTGCTAACTTCAGTGGATGCTATTAAGGAGTTAAAGCATTACTGGAGAAGGATAATCCTGAAATCATTTACACCCAATGCATGGCTTATGCTCTTAATTTCGTTATGACAAATTCGACTGAGTAGATACCTGAAGCTGCAAATTTATTTGAAACCAGTGCCATGTTCTGTCTGAATACTACAAAAGAAAGGATGTTTGTAAGAAAATGATTGATGCAAGCCACGAGGGACATGACAGACTACGAAAAGTTCAACAAGTTGGTACAACACGATGATGGAGCAGAAACAAGGCACTGAATGCAGTAGTGGACACTAATGAGTTTCGCTACGAAACATGAAACCAAGACGAGGATGACTGTCTATCATCAAGATTTCTGTCATTTTTATTGTTCCTCAGTGATGATGTACAGAACAGGGGTTTTAATGCGAAATGAAAATTTTAAGCTAAACTTTGCTGAATAAATGGACAGAATTTAATCTCTAATGAGGACTTCTATGTTTCAGGACTTATTTACGGAAACGGAGCCTGTTTCAAAATACCTGCAGTCTCACGGATTGGACTATCTTACTACCTGGAGATTTCTAGACAATTTGCAGCAGCAGCTTCAGAAGAAAATAGAGGCAAAAGATGTCTGTTTAATGCTTTACGAAAACACAAAAATATTTTGTGTGAAAATAAATCAACAGCTTGCGCAATCTGGTGTAGAGATAGCAATGGAAAAAACTTTTTGCACAGAAGAATCTTAAAGAAGAAGAAAATGCCAGGAGAGCAGATGAACTGGAAAAGAACTTAAATATAAGTGAAAATGATTTATTCAGAATAAAAAAACTTCAACGAAAATTCTGAATACAGCTGTTACATGTGTCAGTGATAGATTTCAGCAGCCGAAAGAACTCCAAATACTGGAACCTAAGGACTTTTCAGAAATCAAGAAGAATGGTGTATCTGCAAGAGCTTTCAGAGTTCTTCCGAAAAAAAAAACTAAATATAAAACAGGAGAAATTATACAAAGAGCTCCAGCAGTTCTCTGTCGTGTATTTCACTGTCACAAAACGTTCTCGTTTTTGATGATCCTGAAGAGAATGATGCCCCTGAATCCGTAGAAGATGATGATGATTATGCATCTGAGCATGCTATGGAAGATGGAACATCTTTGGACGGGATTCACGGTAAGAGTGATAATGATGCTGCAAACACCTTGTACAAAAAATTGTTTGTCATGTGCAGGGAAAATTTTGCACCAATTTCCGTCAGTCTAGTTGCTTTAATAATTTATACATTGTATACAAACATGCGTTGTCTCTACCATGCACACAAGTGACATGTGGAAGGTGCTTCTCAAAGTTAAAGTTAGAGTAAACAAATCTCAGAGCTAGTTTGTGTGAAGACATTTGGACACATTTTTGCTAATGAATATGGAAAGAGACATGTTAAATTTAGTGTCTGTGAACGAAGTTATTCAGAAACTCCGCGATTCATAAGCTGAACTGCAAAGAATCTTAACTTTTTAAAATTATTAGTTGTTTCGTGGTTCAGCAGTGTTTATCATTTTCAGTAAAACTGTCGTGTTCATTCCACAGTCAAAAGTTATTATTAGTTGTTTAGTGTTACAAGTTTTAGTAAGCTGCCCTGTTCATTCCATAGTAAAAGTTATTCGCTATTATTTTTTTAGTGTTTCAGCTACTATACAGAGTGTCTCAAAAGTCCCGTGACATACGGTAACTCTCTTATTATCAGAGTTACAACAAAATATAGGCGGGGAAACGGTCTCCAAATATGATGTTTTCAATCTAAAGTGAAAGAATTTTTCAAATCGGACAAGCCGTTTGGGCTGTACACTCTATATGCGCCCAATGTTATATGAAAATGCAACGTTATCATTTACCCGGACCCACAACATAAATGAATGAAGTTACTGTCTATTAAAAACTATATTTGTAGGCGGTTTCCCCTCTTACATTTTGTTGTAACTCTGATAACAACAGAGTTATCCATGTCAGGGAACTTTTTAGACACCCCGTGTGGCAATGCAATAATAATTATAAAATATTCTCTTGAAAGTTTGTTTCTGGAAATTCTGTGCTTGCTGTGACATCAAATTTTCAACGACCAATGATATATTATAGCTTGCAAAAACTATCAAGTAACAACGAATTTACAACTGCACAACGCGATGGCTCATCGCAGATGTTCATTGTACGCAGTGGCGCAACCAGGATTTTATTTCGGGACGGGCCAAGAATATCCAGTACAGTAGTCTGCAAACGACGTGCTGCACCATTTGATGTGGACAAAGTTGAAATTTTGAATTCTCCTCATTACAAGCAATTTAGTTATCCTTATTATTAACATGCTGAAAAACCTTAAAATGAAAATTCCAATTCACAAATTCCCTATTATTAACGGTTACAAGTTTTAAAATTTGCGCTATAATAAATATTTTGAAAATCTATTTGTGCATAAAATGACGCACTCTTTACTAACATTTATTACTCTAAGAAATTAATGTAGGGGTTTTTACGGGGTATTTCTCCTTTCGTACAGTGCTTTGACTTAATTCAATATTCATTTATGCTTTGATCTATTTTGAAATTTCACCAAAATTTGTCTGCAACGCTGCTGTATAAGATAGATCAGGTTTGCTTCGGAGAGGGCATGGGCCCCCGAGTTCATAGCTCGTTGCGCCACTGATTGTACGTTATTTTAGAAATTGGTGTTATAGTCTGAGCTCCCTCCATAGTAACTGTGGCCTAGGCCCTAATACACCCAGTCCGCCTATGACGGGAGTGCAAGCAAACTTTCATGGAGAACGACTTAATCGATAGCGATTGTTCCAAAACAATCAACAAGCAAACAAAACTAATATTATCATTCAAATTTCCTATTTGTTATTAATAACCACAGATATATTTCCTTCATTTGCATAAACACTTCTACTTACTAAGGGGACACAATCCTCTTTTGCATGATTGATCTCCACTCTTCCTTTGATCTCAAGCTTTTTACACGTGAAACCGTATTTACCGGGCCTTTTGGACGCGGGGTCTTTCTGACTTGTGCCTTTTTGACGCAGGGCCCTTTTGACTCGCACCCAGTTGACGCCTGGCCGTTTTGACCCGTGCCCTATTGTAACGGTGCTCCTTTTGATCAGGGCCCGTTTGACGAAGTTTCTTGTTGACTCTGGCCCTTTTGTCGCAGAACCCTTTGGACCCGGACCCTTTTGACGCAGCGTCCTTATAACTCGGCTCCTTTTGTTGCAGATCCTTTTTGACCCGGGCCCTTTTAACGCAGAGCCATTTTGTTGCGTAGACCTTTTGACCCAGGCCCTTTTGATAGGGGGCCATTTGACTCGGGTCTTTTTGTAACGGGGATTTTTTTCACTCGGGCCCTATTGATGAGGGGTGTTTTGATTCGGGTCCGTTTGACGCGGGGCATTCTGACTCGGGTCATTTTGTCGTGGGACCCTTTTGACACGGGCTCTTTAAATGAAGGGCGTTTTGATTCGGGTCTTTTTGACTCAAACCCTTTTATTGCGGAGAGGTTTTGACCCGGGCAATTTTGACTAGGGCCATCTTGACTCGGGCCCTCTTGTAGCGCGGCACCTTTTGACACGGGTTCATTTCAGGCAGGTCTCTTTTGACTCGGGCTCTTTTGTTGTGGGACCCTTTTGACGCGGCCCTTTTCATTCTTGCCCTTTTGACTCCTACCCTTTTCTTGCGGAGAAGTTTGACCC